>NC_056750.1:146250994-146498494 GCF_019279795.1 Protopterus annectens
AGGGAAATATAAAGGGACCATGCCCACATGATGTACGGATTTATAGTAGGTGGTTGCTATGACAGCGGTAATTGGAAGTACTACACATGTGTAATCATATATATATATATATATATATATATATATATATATATATATATATATGGCTATCTGGATAATTATATGTACATATATTTCCACCATATGTCCTGGACATGGAATGTAGCCCTACCCCAGCCTCTATAGTCCCAAAGCCGAAGTGCTGCAAGGGGATGTCAGGTATGTATAGCAGGTATATTAGTTGATCATTGCTACTGTCATTGGGATTGTCTTCACAGACATGCTGTGTGGGAGGTCACATCTGCTTATCAGATGTGTGCCATTGGCTACTGACAGACATCCTAAGGACATCATAGTAAAGTACTGCTGCTAGCACGTAATGCCCCTGTGGACTGCAGCAGAGATATTGGCTAATATATGTGGACAGTCTGACACACTCTGTACATTCCAGAGGTATACACATAACCCCTTAGTGCAAAACATGTATACCATGCCTGACATATGGATGTAGACAGCCATGTAGATGGGTATAACACATAATGACTGGTATACATTTGCCACCATAGGTTATGCATTCCCACACCCCTGTCTGGCCTGACACATAATAACCGCTGGTACAGGGGTGCGATGGCCACATGACATACATCTGTACAGCATCCCACTGTTCTGTCTGATATACATGACATTTAAGGGAGGCCTGGCAGCAGTACATCTGGCAAGTATCTACACATGACATCTCACTGGGTAAGAACACTAAGCTGCTAGGCATGTAACAATGCACTGTGCAGGCTACAGGCAGGCTGGCTCAACACTGGCCTACATCTCCTATGGGGGACTGCACATGTACCTGCATATATATCAGGCTCTACAGGCATGTCACAGCACAGGGTAAGATACTCCTGTGTGACAGTGCATAACCACAACCAATGTGAAGACAGCCACAGCCACATATGTTAAGCTAGCATAATATTACAGTATATGGACTATCTGTTCAACACCATACTCATATGTGTCACTCACAGACTGATCCTACATATACTGGGCTACTATGCAGTTTGGTCTGATGACTGTCTGTGGTATGGGACAGATGTGATTATGGTCGTACAAACATGTACAGTAATACGGTACCATACAGTGGAGCAGCATGTAACATCAGATAGGACGGGACCTAGAACAATGACATCTACCACAGTCTGTACACAGGCTAAAGTACATAATAACAAAATACACACTGTCGACATTCACCATAAATACATAGACTTCAGTACTGTACAAACATCCATGGAATGTCCAGGTTGTGTCACCATATATAACCCCTACTGTACATAACATGTGTAGCAGTCTGATATCTCACTGGCTTGTTATCAGATATGATGACACTGATTATGGTGTACAGCACATATGCACCACTTCATGCACGACATATGTACACAGGTTGACAGAGTTGTGGCTGGAAGCACATACACAGGGCCAATGACAACATGTTGCTATGTTAAACTCATACGTTTACTGTTGTAACAGGGTTTGTTGCAACATATGTCCTATGAGGGATAAGAAGCCAGTAACTGTCATGGCTTTCACCATCTACAGACTGCAGTCCTCACACTATCTTCTGCAGTCCACAGATAGATGTTCCTTTGGTAACACATGAAACCAAAGGCACAACACACTGCCCTGTCTGCAGATGACCCTGCAGATGGGGATTCCACATAAACATGGAAGTGATTGAGACATGTAGGACAGTCATATCCACACACACACACGCTGTTAAACCAACAGTACTCCAAATGCAGTATAGCAGCAGTTACAGTCTGTAGTCAGGTCAGGCACATTCCCCTCCTGTGTGTTGCCCTGTTTCCATAGTGTATCTTGTCAGAGGTAAATCCCCAATCCATCTGAGATGCTGTTTGCCAAACAACAGATCTAATTCCTGCTCACAGTGAATGAAAAGGGCCAACACCAACATGATGTTCCTAGATATTGGAGTGTGTTTCCATGCAATTGGCTATGGGAATGTTACCACAGCTGTTCCTAATGCAATCAGCTAGGGGAGGGCTACAATTCATGCAGAGGCCATCAGCTGATCATGAGCATCACCTAAAATACACATGCTGTTGCCAAGCAAAGCAGGTGTAGGTCTCCACATCCACCAGAGAAGGAGTGGGAGAGGCAAACAAAGGCAAAGACAAGGCAGGGAGTGGTGGAAGAGTAAAACCTAAGCATGTTTGTGTCACACACCTACCAGCACAGGGTATCAAACCCCTGATGACTATGTAGTGCTATCACAGTTCTATGCAGTTATTGGATGCACCACATGGGTTACCTGTTGTGGAGCCATCAGAACATATATGTGATGGTGACTGACATCTGCAAATGCCTGTCTGCATGTACAGGTTCCAGCATCAACACAGCCACACTCTCACAGGAATGCACACACATTGACACACTTAGCAGGGCTAGGATTACAACTCATCAGTAGTGGAATTGCCACAACACATTACTGTGCAGGTATCACATGCACTACATGGGTCATACGAGAGTTGTATGAGCAAAGGGTATGGGGAGGTGTCTGACATCAGACAGCATGCTTCAGTATGCCCATGATGGTTGTAGGGAGTGTGGATGTGAACATACGCACCATACAACACACACACAAACACACAGGGTACCAGTACTGACATGCATGAGTGCATGTCTGCACGGGTGTGTGGTGGTCTACTGTGCCTGACAGCTGTACAGGGCTAAGCGATGGGTATACCTTGGTATCAGGCCACATGATGATGGCCTGCATTGTGGCTCAGGGCTGTAGTGTCTGCATTTGCCCACACAGGTGGGTATTGTACCCCTATCCAGTCACTTGGGTGACTATTGTGTGTGGCCAATGCTGTGCATCACTTGCCATGTATGTGTTCCATAGTGCATGACATGGACAGTGTCTGGGATGTGCACACCTCCCACATGCATGTACAGTGACATGGGGAAATGTTCCTGGGGTGTCTGGCCCAAGTTGTGAACACAGATTATCATCAGACATCCCAGTCTTACCCACCTGTGGTGGGAACTGGTAATGGGCATCAGGTTTACAATGCACCTACATTGATAGCATGCTAACAGCATTCCCTGGTTTAAGTGGCATCTGTCAATACAGGGTATGTTGTCAGGCATGGTATGTCCTTTATGGTTCACATGTGATGGCACCACAGGTGTTTTAGGTGTCCATTGGGGAACATGGGGAAGGTGCACTGTCTGCATGTACGTGCATATTGGACAGATGAACAGGATGCCATGCCCTCTCTAGCCCACAACTATCACCCCATAGTTACTATCAGTGACCAATATGCAGTGTACTATCCACATATTGGCTGTTGCCTAGGCATGTGTGTGTGTATGAGACATGGGTTGAGAGTGTGCTCTTGGTAATACTGGAGTTGCTAACTGTGATTGCCTGGCCTTGATGTTACATGTATGGGTATGACTTTGCACCCCAGCCTCTCAGCTATTTCACATCTGTTATCCCTGTATGGTGGACATTGTGATATATAGTAGGGCCACCATATAAGAAATATGAAAAACCCACTCCACATTGGCCACACACTCACAGCCACCTCCACAGGATACGTGTTACAAACACACACACACACACACACACACACACACACACACACACACACACACACACACACACACACACATACACACATGCACCTGTCATGTCTGGGAGTAAAACCCCTACCTAACTAGTTTATTACACTACAGCATTATGCAGTTATAGTACGTGTCACAGAGATTACTGGAGTACTCCTTCCTCAAAGGTGTATATCACATTAGATGACATCAGCAGGATTGCCAATGTAGGACATTTGAATTGTTGTGAATGTGACTAGCCTAAAATGAATTGCTCCCTACACAGACAGTGACATACACACAAAACATCCACAACCGGCAGGTGTCGGTATAGAACCCCTAACAGAGGTTTATATCACACTACAGCATACAGCTGTCATAGGATACACCACATAGATTACTAGAGAGCTCTTTCCCCAAAGGTGTATTTCACAATGACTGACATCAGCAGGATTGCAAAGTAGGCCATTTGAAATGTATTGTGTGTGACTAGCCTAAAATGCAGGGCTCCCTACACAGACAGTGACACACACACAAAACATCCACAGCCAACATGTGTGGGTATAGAACCCCTAACAGAGGTCTATATCACAGTACAGCATGGAGCTGTTATAGGATGCACCACAAGGATTACTAGAGAGCTCCATCCCCAAAGGTGTATTGCACAATGAATGACATCAGCGGGATTGCCAAAGTAGGCCATTGGAAATGTACTGTGTGTGTCTAGCCTATAATGCATTGCTCCATACACAGACATTGAAACTCACACAAAACATCCAAAACTGCCATGGGTGGGGATGGATCACAGTTCTACATCACATTACAGCAGTACTCAGTTACAGGATGCGCTACAGAAATCACTGGGCTATAATTTTCCCAGAGGTATATTTCTAGGTGGGTGACATCAGCAGCCTTGCCAAAGTTGGGTATATGACTTGTAAGGAGTGTAAGGAGTGTGAGTACCCTAAAAAGCATTGCTCTCTACACAGTCAGAGACAGACAGACACGCACACAAATGTGCAGACAGTTGCCAAGTCTGGAGTCAGAACACCTACCTAACTATGTTATCACACTACAGCAATACGCAGTTACAGGACATGCTCCAGAGATTACTGGGCTACAACCTTCCCAGAGGTGCATTTCTAGGTGGGTGACAGCAGCCTTGCCAAAGTTGAGTATATGAATTGTAAGGAGTGTGAGTGCCCTAAAAACCATTGCTCTCTACACAGTGAGACACACACACATGCCAAGTCTGGGGTTAGAACACCTACCTAACTACTTTATCACACTACAACAGTATACAATTACAGTATGCACTATGAAGATTACAGGGATACAACCTTCCCAGAGGTGTATTTCTAGGTGGGTGACATCAGCAACCTTGCCAAAGTTGAGTATATGAATTGTAAGGAGTGTGAGCACCCTAAAATGCATTGCTCTCTACACAGTCAGATACTCACCCAAACACACAGTTGACAAGTTTGGGTTAGAACTCCTACCTAACTAGTTTATCACACTACAGCAGTACACAGTTATGGGATGGCCCATGGAGATTACTGGGCTACAACTCTCCCAAAGGTGCATTTCACATTGGATGATCTCAGCAGGCTTGTAATAGTAGGGCTATGGGGAGGGCTGTGTGTGCATGGGCCATAACCCATTCATGTACGGGTTAACACACCACATGCGGGCACACACGGAGTCTCATGTCACAGGTACATGTATACAGGTGCTAGATGACTACTTCCTTGTACAGTCATGTTGCACAGCTGGCACGTGCACCACATAGTCTGTAATGCTGACAGATACTAGTGGCTAGTATCTGCAGTGAGTGACATCTGCACCTTATGTGTTTGGGGCCCTTTGGCTGTGTGCTGGGTAGGACAGGCCTGGATGGCTACTTGTCACAGTCTCCCTCTTCCACACATCTATGTACATCTACCTTTGGCTTTTTATAGTGCATTGTCCTGACATATATGTCTGTATTCCTATCCACTGTGTGTGCAAGGCATGAGTGGTGCATACTGACGAGTGTCTGCATGGACAACTGCAACTGCCAGATATGTCTGGTCCACTGGTGTTTGCAGTCATAGCCTTCATGTGTTTAAGCATGTGAGCATGCCCGGTATGACCTTTCAGTATGTTGTTGACTGACATCGCCTTCAGTTCTCTAAGTGTGTGAGCATACCCAGTACGGCCGTCTGTATTGAATGTGTGGATTGTGTCCAGGTAGTTTGTGCTGCAGTGCTGGCCTTTATGTTGTACACCAACAGGTAGCATGCTATCTTTGCAGGGTATCCATCGATCATTTGGCTTTGACTGTTACTACATTTCTGCATAGCAGGGGCCACACCTGACTGTTTCTACATTTCTACACAGGAGTGGGAGGGGCACACCTGACTGTTATTACATTACTATGTTGGATGGGGGCACACCTGACTATTTCTACATTTCTACACAGGGTTGGGGGCACACCTGACTGTTATTACATTACTATGTAGGATGGGGGCACACTTGACTATTTTTACATTTCTACACAGGGTTGGGGGACACACCTGACTTATTATATTACTATGTAAGATGTGGGGGGTACACGTGACACTTGTGCATGTTTTCTATGACTGTACTGGTATGTCAGATACTCCATTTCATTCTGTATTGCTAACTATTATGCTGACTAGAGGCATACCAGTGTACTACAGATCATGGCTTTGGTTGCCCTACATATTACTGTCTGACATCCTACCCTTCAGAACTAACATCCCACTGCCTGCACTGCTGTGGTCTGTCTGTGTAGGCCTGGGGGGGGGAGGTTAACCATAGCCATCATTCTGGGGCCATGGCACAGGCTGTGTTTGGGTTTGTCTACACCTTTCCTGCTGGCTGAGACTGTTGTTGGCTATGTGAGCCATCCTGACTGGCATGTGTGGGTCATATGGACACACAAGTCACTCAGCACATTTCCTGCAGTGGGTTTTATCACCCTGTGCAGTACTGGCTACTATGGTGTCTCCAGTATGTGTTACAGATGTCAGGGTGTCACTATGGGTGTCTACTGTCTGCTGCCTTAACATTCAGCCACCCAATTTCCTTGCATGCTCATATCCATACCATAGCTACAGGGAACAACACATTCTACACCAATTGCCAATTGGTAGATTGACTGGCTTACCTTGAGGGTGTGCCAGACTTGCGGGTGATGCTGGAGGGCTGCCTATGCTGGATGCATATAGTACACTCCCTATACATGGTTGAGCACAGTTAGTGTCATGCTTGGCATCCATTTTACTGTATGTGTGAGTCAGAGAGAGGTGTAATTCTCTGGGTCCCTACTGTGTCAGTGCATGTGCTATGCATTGCCTCTTTGCCAAGGCTAGGGCATAATGGGCATGCATCTTTCTGCCTACTGGGGCAGGCTCAGGTTGTTCCTTCTCCGGGTCACTCTGTGCCTGTGCAAGCTTTGGCACTGGTTGGGGGGGGGGCTGTGTGGCCCTGCGCCATGCTGTTCCTGCTGCAGCTATTTCTGCAGGATCATACTGAGTAGCATAGCACATACCATAACAATTTGGGTACATGTAGCTGGTGAATACTGCAAGGCTCCGCCAGATGTGTCCAGACACTGGAACCATGACCTGAGCATCCCAGACACATGCTCTATTATATGTCTGGCCTGTGTGTGTGTGCCTCATTATGGCATTCTTGTTCAGGTGTGTGTGCATTTTTGATGGGTGTCATGAGCCATGGCCCAGTGTGTACCCAGCATCTCCCACTAGGAGGATGTCACCATTGGCAAATCTCTGGTACAGCTATGTCAGATGCCATATGTGGGAATCGTCATAGCTTCCAGTGCATGCAAGCACACGCATTCATTATAATGCCCTGGGCATCACATATGACCCAGCAGTTAATGCAGGGGATGCTCCTGTGATTGATTTAGGCCCTACCCTGCTCCCTGGGTGGTGCTTTGATGGGTACATGCATGCAGTCTATAGCACCCATTACCCCAGGGTATTCTGCTATTTGGTGGAAGAGATACATATTGCTGGTCAACACCTCACAGGTGTTGAAGAAATATATTTGCTCACTGGCATGTGCTGACATGACATCCAGGAACTGGTGGAATACTCTGGATGCTGATGCCTGTGAGATCTCCATGATATCCCCAGTTGTGCTTTTGGAGGAACCTGTGGCTAGTATACCTAGGCCAACACGTACCTTGGTATCCACTGGGATAGGTTCCCCTCGGTCGGTTTGGTGTGTCAGGTGTGGCTGACACAGCTCAACAATTTGCTGTAGGAGGTCTCTGTCCACCCTATAGCACTCCACTATCTCCAGCTCATGTAGCCCCTGGTGGGTTACCCTAGGTCTGTACATTCTTCTTCGTCTCCTCATTGTAGGTTGTTCAGCAGCATTCATATCCTCACCACCCTCAGCCTCTTGCACATGTTGTTCTATGTTGCCTGCTGCAGCCCTTCTCATTGTGTAGGTTTGTTTGTTAAACTTTCCCCACTTGCATACACTGGTGGTATAGAGTGTGGGAAAAACCAGTGGGGAAGGTGTTTGCATAGTTTATAGTAGTGTTCTGGGCTGGGCTAGTCTGCTGCCTGTGTAATTGGCTGATTCTGATACATTTCACCTGCCAGCTAAGCTAGTTCTCCTTGATTACCTTCCTACTGCTGTTTTCCCTTCCCATTGCCTTCCTGTTTAAGCCCGTGTGCGCACCACACAGAGTGCTCAAATGTGCCCACTGTTGCTATTTCTGAGTTTAACTTTCTTTTTCTTCCTATAAAACTGGTGCGTGGCGCGCACACCCTCTTACGCTTTGTAAAGACTGCTAGGCAAGTTTGGACACACCCCCTAGCTTAGCTATGCTAAGCTAGGAGCAAACCCGAGCCACAGGGCTCCAATCTGCTTACAGTATGCCTGACATACACCCCCATGATGTCACCTGCCTCCTAGGCTGAACCCAGAAATTCATATTCTTACACTGTTGGGACCTACCTCACATGCTGGGGAAAACCAGGATTCACTATCCTTCCCCTCATTTGCATAGGATTGCCTGCTAATGCATAGTTACATGTCTCACACTGTGCCTCCCCCCTTAGCAACCACTGCTCACTGGCCAGGTTGTCTTCTGCCTGCCACTGACTTGCATGACAGAATACTGATTTTAGTTAGAATGCTTATTTTAGGTTTATTTTTTTATTTCCCCACAATCCTGTTTCCACGCCGCTGCCCTATGCTTAAACAGCCGAGATCAGCTAAAAATAAATAAAAGTTGACTTTTTTAGTTTCTGTATTGTTTGCAATGCCAATAGCCTTATACATGGCCATTGGCATGCTTCCTCAATGACATGCAGCCTTTATTTGGAGCTGTCATAGCTCCATTTTGGATTTTGCAGAAATGTACTCAGTTACTAGCCGAGTACATTTCTGCAGATTGCACTAGTCTTGCACCGACTGTTGCAAGCTTCCTGGATTGCAAAATCACCTCATTTGCTTGTATTCCACCTGCAAATTGTGTAATTTGCATACCAGGGCTTAGTCCATGCAAGATTAGTGCGGTAGCTCTCATGCACGTCATAGCATGCTGTTCCTGGATCGCATGGCAGACATATTGCCTTGACTCCGTGCAAGCTTTTGTGAATCCGGGGGCTTATGTGCTTT
Organism: Protopterus annectens; assembly: GCF_019279795.1. Classification (NCBI taxonomy): domain Eukaryota; kingdom Metazoa; phylum Chordata; order Ceratodontiformes; family Protopteridae; genus Protopterus; species Protopterus annectens. The sequence goes on from NC_056750.1 coordinate 146,260,325, forward strand.
TCTGGTGCTCATTTTAGAAAATATCTTAATTTCAAACATTTTGCCTGATTAATAAGCTTTTTATGCTTCTTGTTTGCTTAATAAACATTTTCATCCTATCCATTTGCTTAGTGATGCGTTTTCTGCCCTTGTAATGCTCTGTTTTATCTTTTTTAATATTAAATCATTCATGCAAGTTTTCATTACCTTTATCTCATTTCTGGCCCTTTTTTTTCTCGGTTCATTTAGTTTGCCTTCACTGTTAACTCTGCACCTTGTGGCTCTGGAAAGCAGTCTTTGGAATCCTGGTTCTGACACCAAGTCACTTGTCTAGTCAGGATGAAGAAGTCGAACATTGTGGGTTCTGTTCAAGCAGCTTTATTATGCACAAACACATTAGAAATGAAGCTAAATAACTTTAATTTATATACAAACTAGCTGTCTCATACATAGATGTTCACACTGTGGCTGTAATCACAAAACTGAACTGAAACTAGCACATGCTTGCTATTTATATGCATGTTCAGGTCTTAGAAATGCTTCTTAAAGGTACAACACATGCTATTCTACACTTTTAATGTATATATATATTTTGAACTGGACTGCAAGTAGATAGTCAGTTGCAATCTATATGTAAAATTTAGTGTAACCAATTCATCAACACCAGCCCCTTTTTCCCATTTTTTCTACATGGGGTCGGAGTATACTGTTGACTGTCGCCAACTCCCTCAATTCAGTGCCACACTCCTGCCTTCTTCAACACTCATGCCCTACTGTCTCAGATCTTCTTTCATACAATCCATCCACTTCTTTGCTGGACATCCTCACTTCCTCTTAACTTCTTCCTGTCTGTCCCAAATCTTCCTCACCAGATTGTCTTCTGCTTTTCTATACATGTCCAAGCCACCATAATCCGTTCACTTTGATCTTTTCTGCAATTGGCACCACTTTGGCTTATGCTCTTATGTCCTCATTTCTTCGCCTGTCCCACAATGTGCATTCTACCACCTTTCTCAGGCACTTCATTTCCATCACCTCTAGCTTCTTCAACTGTTCTGTCTTTACAAACTAGGTTTCTGTGCCATACAGTAGTACTGGTCACACCACTGTCTTATACACCTTACTTTTAAGCTCCTTTGGCATTAGTCTGTCATAGACTACACCTAATACTCTATGCCAGTTGGCTGCAGCTCCTCTGATTCTAGCTTTGACGTCTTCATTCAGACTACCCTTCTCCTCAACCACCCCTCCCAGATACTTGAAGCTGTTTACTACTATCTTCCCTTCTATCTCTATTCTCAGCCCCTTCTAATTTCCCCAATTTGCTACCATTACCACTGTCTTATCTGTGCTTAGTTTCATCTCATGTGCCTTCAGATCTGCATTCCATTCTCCTATCCTTTGCTGAAGTTCTATCTCAGAGTCTGCCTGTACTGCCACATCATCTTCATACAGCAGCTTTGTTGATCTATCCCCTCCAACCTGATTGCTAATGTAGTCCATCAACAGTATGAACAGTAGTGGGCTTAGAGCTGAACCCTGGTGCACACCCACTCCCACTGGGAACCCCCCTGTGAGGCCAAACACTGTTTGTACTTGAGTCATGGGGTCCTTGTACATAGCCTGCACTAATTCTACCAATGTTTCTGGGACTTCAAACCACCGCAGTACTGCCCAGATCAGCATTCTTGGGACCTTGCCATATGCTTTCTCCAAGTCTAGGAATGCCCAGTTGGACTCTCTCCTTATCTCTAGCTTCTTCTGAAGTATCTGTCACAATAAAGAAATTGTGTTGCATCCTGATCTGAATCCAAACTGCTCATCTCCCATTTTACATTCTACTACTCTGCGTATCCATTTATCAGTTACCCTCTCCAGAAATTTCATGCAATGTGGTAGGAGTTTGATGCCTCTGTACTGCCCACAGTTGTGGATGTCCCCTTTGTTCTTGCACACTGGCATGAGTATGCATATTCTCCAGTCATCTGGGATATGACTTTCTCTCCACACTGCTATTAGTACCCTCAGGAGCCATTTCTCCCCTATCTCACCCAGCATCTTTATCATATCTGCTGTGACCTCATCTGAGCCTGCTTCTTTGCCTGACTTCATCTTCCTTAGTGCTGTTCTTACTTCTTCTAAGGTGGGCTCTTCTTCTTCTCTCATCGTAGGCTGTTTCTGGAGCAGTACACCTTCTATGGAGTTTTCTTTATTCAGAAGCTGCTAGAAATACTCCTTCCATCTGCCTTTGATGTCCTGTGGACTGGTGAGCAGGTTGTTGCTGGTATCCCTTATGAAGGGTGTCTCACTACCTTCTTTATCTTCCTGTCTTTACCTTGAAACCTAATATAGTTTCTTTGTGCCCCTTACTAAGTCACTTTCCAGAAGTTGGTAGAGTGCCTCTGATGCCTTATTCTTTGCTATAGCAACTTCTTTCTTAGATTCTTTTTAGCCAACCAGTAGTCCTTCCTAGCCTGGTCAGTATTTTCTATCTCCCACTTCTTCTTTTTGATGACTTCCTGGACTTCTGCATTCCACCACCAGCTTTTCTTATGTACCTTATTTCCATACCTGGCTCAGCCACATATCTTTTCTTTAGTCCTAACACATGCTGTCTTTAGGCACTGCCACTCTTCTTCAACTCCACCTATTTCCTCCTCTTCTTGGGGTGCTAGAGCCCTGAGTAATTCCTTGATTGCTGTACTTTCTCTTCAGTCAACTTCCAGGTCTTCAGCCTGGTCTCTGTTGACCTTAGAGCCTTCTCTGACCACTGCTTGCAGCTGATTTTGGCAACTATTGGTTTATGCTATGGGCCAACTGTTTACTGGGGATGATTTTGCAATCATGGATTCTTCCCCAATGCCTTTTCCTTACTAGGAGGAAGTCTACCTGAGGTGCATGTTGGCTACTCTTGTATGTGATCTTGTGACTGTCTCTCTTTCTGAACCATGTGTTGGCTACTATCAAGCCATTTGCCAGACAGAAGTCTAGAACGGCTTCTCCTTTTTTATTCCTGTTGCACCACCCATGTGGACCAAGGCAGTCCTCATATCCTGTTCTGTCTCTCCCAATATGTGCATTCAAGTCACCCATTATCAACACCAATTCATGTTGTCCTGCTTTATCTAGTAGATCCTGCAGCTGCTGTCTGAATGCAATCTTTTCCTCGCTATCACAACCCTGCTGTGGGACATAGGGTGAGAATATGAATACTGCCCTATCATTATACTGGAGTCTGATTGCCATGAGTTTGTCTCTGATGACATCCCTCACTGCTTTCTGAAGCCTCTCTCTCACCACAATTCATAGACCATTTCTAGCCTGTCCCCCACCTGAGTAGAAGAGTCTGGATTCCAAGCCAAGTGGCTTTGTTGCACTGCCCTTCCATCTTGTCTCTTGGATGCATATGTCCAGCCTCCTCCGTATCATCATGTCATCCACTTCCAAGTTGCATCCTATCAGTGAACTTACATTAAGTGTAGCAATTCTCAGTTCATGTTTGGCAGGTTGGTTGGTTTTACGTCTAGCTTTTGCTCAACAGAGCTATCCCAGGTAGGCTGGCCAATAGGGGGACATGCACCCCCTCCCACTGTTAGCAAGCGTCCCTGGCATGGGTCAGAGTAGGCTGGATCCTCAACCCACTTATCACCGGTGACTACCCATGCCCATTTTTGGTGACATTAGTCAACATGACTGAATCACCTAGAGCCATATTTTACACCACTGAGTGGCTAGCCCTACCATGGTGCACAGTCTGTGATCCACGTTCTCCTATCTTGAGGATACTGCGCAGTAGATGCCCAAAGCAGTTGGTCTGTACAGCTCTTCCCCGTATAGGGTACCATGTAGAGTCTGTGCTGCTGCCCACAGCTCCATTCATGGGTGAGTTTGAGATGGAAGCACTCAGCATGTTTTTCAGACATGGGAGAAACCCCATGGAGACACAAGGACAACATGCAAACTCCAAACAGGTATTGGTCGGAGGTCAGGATCAGTCCTTGTACTTTATACCTTGTGCATGGGAGGCAAAGACCTTAAGACCGTAACCATTAAGCCATCTGGTTAGTGTAACCAATTAACCTGCACAATTCTAAGAGGTGGGAGAAACCCAGACAGACATAATCAGAAGCCAGTATTGAACCACAGACTTTGAGGCAGCAGTCTAACCACCGAGACACCATGCTATCCATGTTATTTGACATCACATCCTTCCAACTTCAATATTTCCAAAGACATAACTACTTAATCAACTTAATCAACCTCTGTAACAACAAAACATATGTGCATGCCATAAATTAGTTTCATACCCTATAAACAAACTTATCTACATTTCTTCATTTCAGCCTCTAACCTTATCTTTGCACGGATTTGTTATTCTTTGATGTGTTATTTTGATGCCTCAGTTTTAATGAGGAAAATGACAGCTTTAAGTATTTCTGCAACACTACTTCTCAAGTTTTTGCCATCCCTAAATAGAACAGAAAGCTACTTCAAAGGTGTAAAGCAGAGGAAAGACTCTACAAATTTGTTGCTTGAAATTAACAAACCTAGTAAAGTCACTTATAGTGCTGGTAAAATGGTGTTTTCGCAGCACAAATAAAATGTTTTAGTACCAGATATGAATTTTACAATTATCTCTTGCCTGTATCTATATACTGATTTTACATCTTCTCTAAACCTGCTCTTTTTCCATAAAAGGCAATTTTAAATTCATTCATCTTTCATTTCTACTATAATCAGCTAATGGTATGATTATATTAGACTATACAAAGTGCATACCTTATGAAAGCACAGGCTTAAAACAATTTCCTGTTTCTATGTTTTATAATGTTCTTACTGTTGAGTTATGCTGTTTTATTGGCAAGTATATGGTTGGGTTAGGAATTGTGCTGTGCACCTGAAACAGGATTATTCTAGCTCACTCCTGACCTTAAATCAGTCTCTATATGGACCCATTTTCATCATTTTCTGCTGAGTTTAAATGTAGTTTTATTTCTATATTATCTCACTGTTAACTGCTGATATTCAAGGACTGAATCACTGGTATGGTTGCATTCGACATTTTCTTTATTGTACTGTGGATGCTACTGTCTATGACTTTTAACTTCTTGCCTCTCTGCCATAAGAATATTGCATTATTCTGTTAATTAATTGATCTTAGTGCACTCTGAGGCAGACTTTCATGGTTCTGCTTCCACACTCTACCACAACCTGTGGATTGTTTCCTGAGGGGACTTGACAACCATGTTGGACTTCTAGACTTTACACTGGCTCTGTATGCAAATATATTCATTTATTTACACATAAACACATAAACACACACACATACACACACACACACACACACACACACACACACACACACACACACACACACACACACACACACACACACACACACACACACACACACACACACACACACACACACACACACACACACACACACACACACATGTCTGACAGTTAGTTTAGAGGTTACGGTTGCAAGCTGTAGATCCTGTCTTACAGACTTTGATTTCCCTCAACCCTCATTTGCCTACTGTATGATCTTGAGCAAGTCACTTAACCAGACTTTACCTCTTGGGTCAACCTTGAAAAAGGACTTTGCATCCACTGGGCCTGCCTGGTTAACAATTGCATTTGGTTGAATGTTCGCAATATCGAACATCTGTAATGCCAGCCAATGTGAGCAAATGATAATATGACCACTTCTGCTGGCATTACTTTGCGGGAGGTCACAGAACAGCAGGGAGTGGGAATTACCCTTTATCCAATTGTTGTGAGATCTTAGAGTTGGAATATACATACAGTATACTTACCCAGGGATATGCAAGGAATCTCCCTACAAAAATATGAATTGAATTTAGGATTAATATTTTCCTGTTCAATCTTCTGGTACTTTGATATTTCAAAGTACAGCCATATCTATCTATCTAGCTACAGACACAGACACACACACACACACACACACACACACACACACACACACACACATATATATATATATATATATATATATATATTATATATATTAAGGTATATGTAAGTTGATCTAACTCACAGTCTACCCATAGATTGACTTACATATCATCAAGAAAAACTCAAGAGATGTACACGAAGTGTTCATGCTCCAGGACATAATCTAGCACACACAAATTAAATGAAAGCACCCCTTACACTCTCTGTTACTTATGCATATCACATCCAAGATCGCATAAAAAGTGGAAAAAAGCATAATCCCATCTCTGCAATTACAGCAATGTCACACTGGCATGTCAATCAGCTCTGTTGGTCAAAACAACAATTAACAAAGTACCAAATCAATATATTTGAGTGAATTCATATATCCATATCTATAGCTATAGCTATAAATACATAGATATGGATAAATAAAACATAGATAAATAGTAACTGAAATTCTAACAGTGAGACTGAATGTGTGAAAATGTGGACTTTCCTATATTAACTCCTATGCCAGTATGTCTTAGAATATTCCTTTTCTTTGACATACGTTGCTGCCAAAGTTAATATATGTAAGTAGCAGGGATGGGATGAGGGAGAGTTTGGTCCCTGCAAAATTTTTTTTAAAGCAGTACAGCATTTACCACCATTCAGTGTTCCACTACATTTTCTTTTTTTTCTTTTAAGTAATTCCAAGACTCAAAGTGACAAGTTTCACAAATGTAACAGGGAACAGATATGTACATAGATAGACAGACAGATGAGTGACAGACAGATAGATAGACAGATAGATGACAGATAGACAGATTCCACCCTCATCCAGTATCTGTCCTGTAAGATCTTAATACAACAGCATCTGCTTGGGCAATATAAGGTATCCTTATTATATCTGGTCATTTTTAATCCGAAGTGGTTTAATGCTAAACTACAAAAAACACTCCCTGGCTAAGGATTTCCTTCCCTTTTACAGGTTGCAAGGATATAATTTACACATGGGAAACCACTCTGTTCTATAGACTATTACCAATAGTCTCTAAAGATGTGTACATACAGCAACACTTACTATTCACTTAAGTGACTACTGCCCATCATTTCCCTGGGGACTCACGTAGAGTCAAGCCTCTATCTCTGATAATTTCTTGTGGTCACTTCACTAAGTTAAAGCAATAAATCCTATACCAAAGCTGCTACGTAAAATCACCTCTCACAACATCTCCAAACATCTCCAAACGTAAATACAGCATAGGAGTGGCTGCTGTTATTTTGTAAGTTCTACAGTAACCTCTAAAACTCAAAGCATGGCATACTTAAGCAAGCAACATACAAAATGTCATAAACACGCACAAAAAACATTTTCCAGGAGAAAGACCACATGCACCCTCAACATGGGGACAATCCTCAATACCCCAATCACTATATTTGCCGTCTCTGAGCTCACACTAATTTTGAGGGAAAAGGAAACATTTTAAAGAAAATGTAAAACTTACTGTTTATCTCTTATGCAACTATAATGTATACTCAGTGTTCGACCAAGTCAGCAGCAACATTCCTTTACTGACACACTGTGATGATGATCTTCCTGCTACAACATACTAAGCATCTTTGTACTAGGGCTCACCTTAGCTAGATTTCACAGACACACTAATCACTACCCTCCACTAACTGTTCCTTTCTCTTTTCAGCTGATAATATCAGGGCCTAGGGAATGGTCTGCATCTCTTTTCTGAAAATTCAGAACCCACTATTTCTTGTATATAGCAAAGTGAAAATAAAGGTTTTCAAAATGGGTCTGTATTATTTCATCGAACATACACATCATCGAACAGCATTTAATCAGAAATGCCATTCATCGAAGCCCCCACACCCCGGTAATTATATATACCAACTCTGAGATCGTACTACAGTGGGGAAAGGGCAAATTTCCTGATCCCCACCGTAATACTATCTCAAGCAGAATGATGGTTTAATGGTTGATTCGTTCTGATGAAGTCCCTTGAGGATGAAAGCAGAAAATAAAGTCTGGTTACTCTTTAACTCTTTAGCTACTTCTTGTTTCTGATACTAAGAAACATAAATATTACCAAGATTATTGGGGATACTTATTAGATTTCATTCTCAAGAGGCAAAAATATTAAATCTAAAAGTGAAATATGCAATATATGTAAGACAATCAATAAGGATATACTTAGAACCTTTTTAACATTGTCATTTTATAAATATTTGCATAGATAAATTGATTAAAAAACACATACCCTATAGAAAGAGGTTTTAGTTTCACTTTCCCTAGTATATGTAATAAACAACTAATGGTACTGTTTTATTCTTCTTATCACTGCAGAATATGTGGTTAGTACAAAAACTGGATTTTTTAAGTGACTTCTTTGTATATATTGTATATAGAATGTTATGTTTTGTTGTATGTTGTGTGTGTATCTTATTGTATAATGTCTTATATGTTGTAACTTAAAAACTGCAATAAAGAAATTTTTGAAAAAAAAAAAAGTCTGGTTACTCCATTTTCCATTATAGAGTTTGCTGTGTTTTTTTTTTTCAGTTTAATAACCACCTTTAGTAGGGACTGTTTTGTGTTTTAGAATGTTTGAAAAAATGTCGTCCAAAATGCCATTCAATGATGGGAAGTTTCTATGAAATAAGAGGGACTCACTCAAAACATCCTGGTTAGCAAAGATATCCTAACTTATCTCAAATTGTCTAGAGACCGCCTTACAAGACTATCTGCAAATATATAGAGCTGAGTATATTTTTCTGTATTATTCTGTATTATAGAGCTAAATTGTTGCTTAGATATCTGTTGTCTTACTGTTGTGCAAATATACAGAGATCAGTATATATTTTTTTGGTTTTATAATTTGCACTATGATTCCTCACATCTCTGTTGAAACTGTCTTCCTCACCCCCCCTCATTTTGGTTTCTATAGCTTGTGTGTTAACTCAAGTTTCCCTTAATTTGCAGCTAATAGCAGCCTGCATTTAAAGGAGTACAACAGGTTTCTCTAATTTATTCCTCAACTTCACGGCCCTTTTCCTCCCTATTTACATTGTCCTCTGTAAAGCAACAACAATAAAGCATTTACAATTTTTATAATTCCCCTTACTTCTGTAACAGAAGCCTACCTTCTCATACTGTGATGATTTCACTTACAAAATGATTCTCTCACGTTTGAATAAAGCTTGCTGGAGTCGCTCAATTACTGACATCATCGAGGCCAGGCAGTGCAGGTACTTTTTTTTTTTTTTTTTAATCAATTCCCTCCCCCAAAGTGACATCACCACAGCTGTCATCTGATTCTAACTAAAATAATAAGACCCACCCATTCTGTGATGTCATGGCTCCCTTGTCCTTACCCCAGCCTGAGTGTTGTTTATTTTATTCAGTAGTAGTGTAGTAACACCGACGTTTGGAAACACAGAAATTTGGTATGCATACTTGTACATTCTGCACGGCAAATGATGCTTAGGTGGTGTATCGCTTGCATACTTCTCTGTTGTATTTGCACCAGATACTGCTAGTGTGCAGTGCGGGAATAGAAAGATTAAAACATTACCCTGGTATCAGAGGTGGCAGTGCAACATATTCATAGTGGCTTAACATGAGAGTAGCTCTAAGCAAGCACCATGTGAAACCTGAACAAGCACCTAGAATTATTCAGTGCAGCTTCCACACCTTAAGTCTGAAAATGAGTTCACATACTCACATGAACAGGAGTAGCTGCATATTGATGGCTAAAGGTGTATGGGCATGTCGGGTGGTTACTACACTGCAAAACTGGTATGTAATGGTGGAGATATTTGGAAGGCATGAGCAAACACACCAGTATATTAAAGCCATAGCACCAATTGAACTGGAGGCTGGCAAATAGATTTAGTAAGGGATTTTGTCCATGCACAAATATTTCAACAGTGATTCTTTGCAGTGGCATCCATTATCTGATTCAAGGTAAGTTAACCTTGATGTCCTTTATTTAAAAAAAAAATCAATAAAAAATTTACTTTGTTATAAGTGACTTCTGGACACAAGAAAAAGGAAGGAGAAAATATAGCAATGTAGTTTGTATGTACAAAGACAAATCCAGGGGCACTGCAAAAGTTTTTTTTGCAAACCAACCAGTGGAGTAAAACATATGAAGGCAAACACTGCATACCAACACACTTTGCACATGTAAATCTCAATTTGTAACAAGGTGGAAGCATGAAGTGATACCTTAGCACTTAAATTAATAAAAATCTTAACTGGTTAATAGTATAAATGTTTTATTCTTTAGCTCCTTGGTGCAAGACCTTACTGGATGTGATTGCAGTCAAGTAAGGCCATGGCTATAGTGAAGCAAAAAATGTCCCCTCTAACAAAGGAAATGCTAGAGCAAAGATTAAATTACATGAATCAAGCACCTTGCTGAGATCTGACAATCAATGGAATTACCAGATCAAATTACTCTCAGGACTTTGACAGCTAGGGAAGCTAAGTGTTATGGGGGGGGGGAGAAGTAAATGGACTGGAATTCATTGTCTCACAAATTAGTGCCATTTAAACTAAATTAGAAAAAAAGGCAGCAGTAAACAGCACTTTGAGTGTGTTCTGTGGCATTTGCACTGTTTCTGTTTTAAGTAGTCATCCAGCAGCAGGGAATGTTACTTACACTGTTCTATTTTACTCAGTACTTTGTACGCATGCAACATCTATGAAATGACAAGAACTTTAGGCAAACGGAGGCCTGCATGATGTAACATTTTTGAGCCAAACAATGATTTCTGGGATACTGGATGGCAACCTGATTTATCCAAACTACGTCAATATGCCAGCATCCAGGTGGTCAGAGTCTGGAATTATATATAAAAATATTTAAAATCCTGTAAATAATCCCAGAGTGTTGTTAAAGTGTAGGAAACATCATGCCATGATGTTTTAAACATGTTTTTTGAGTCTGTGGGTGTGGTACTCCTTTAAAGTGGATTGTTGAGAGACAGCCTTACAAGACTATCTGCAAATATATAGAGCTGAGTATATTTTTCTGGATTATTCTGTATTATAGAGCTAAATTGTTGCTTAGATATCTGATGTCTTACTGTTCTGCAAATATACAGAGATCAGTATATATTTTTTTGGTTTTATAATTTGCACTGGGATTCCTCACATCTCTGTTGAAACTGTCTTCCCCACCCCCCCAACCCCATTTTGGTTTCTATAGCTTGTGTGTTAACTCAAGGTTCCCTTAATTTGCTGTTAATAGCAGCCTGCATTTAAAGTGGATTGTTGAGAGACAGCCTTACAAGACTGTCTGCAAATATATAGAGCTGAGTATATTTTTCTGTATTATTCTGTATTATAGAGCTAAATTGTTGCTTAGATATCTGTTGTCTTACTGTTCTGCAAATATACAGAGATCAGTATATATTTTTTTGGTTTTATAATTTGCACTGTGATTCCTCACATCTCTGTTGAAACTGCCTTCCCCACCCCCCGTCCCTGTTCTTGGTTGTAGTTTAAATTTGGTGGCTTTTGCAGTGCCCGCCCCACTGTAGATTTGATCTAGGACACTCCCCCAGTCCCATCTCTTTACCGCATTCTACCTAATAAACCCTTTCTGCACTTTCTTTTAGTCCTTTTTAATTTAATTACATTTTTTCAAACTGTGTGTGGACTAATATTGCTACATACTCAAGTGTGCCAGCTTGCACTGCATGTGAATTGTTTTTACTACTGTTTTTTCTGCTTCTAGGCTTATAAATGCCCTAGGGCAGATAGCCTAGTATGAACCTATGAACCTATACCCCGGGTATCACTTCAGTGTCACTGTTAGACAGAGGCACAGTATACTAACCTTGAAAAAGGGCATAGAAAAATAAATTTAAAATGAGTGGCGAAAGCCAAACACATTCTGGCTAGGCTTATAAATGTCCTAGGGCAGATAGCCTAGTATGAACCTATGAACCTAAACCTATGAACCTTTTCTGAAAAAAAAAATTGTAAGCCTGTTTCCTACCTTTCCTGTAATTAGTGTTCCAGATACAGATTTGCTGTATCCAGGACTATTTGTAAGCTTTTGAGCCCCCCCAAGCCTTTTTGTGTTGGAGGGAAGCCTTCTAGCTTGTGGGGGTGGTAAGCATTATGTAACCTGTCTACCACATAAGGAGTGGTTCTAGCCCAGAATTTGTAGTTATTGGCCGTTTGGGCGGTCTTCCATCTCTCTCAACTTTCTGATTTGAAGGCCTGCATTTGCACTTGTTTCTGTCCTGTAACTCTTGGGCCCATCTCATTTGCTCACTCAAAAAAAAATAATAATTTATCTGCTTTTACTGTATTTGTGTATCTTCCTACTTTATTTTGCTTTTGCGTCATCTTAAAAGTACTCAATTGTATTTATTACTGCTTGGTGTAACTCATTATAATCCTTTTAGTTTAAGCACTTGGGCTTCAGACCAGTTGTTTTACATTAAGAAGGCTTGTGGTCTGCACTGTAGTGGCAGAACAGGTAGCTTACATCCTTCTAAGTTGGGAACTGCTGATTGAGGGCTCAGTGTCTGTTATTCTAAAAGTGTATTAATTCTGGTTTAAGCGCTTGGGCTTTAGGCCAGTTATTTTACATTAAAAGGGTTTGTGGTCTGCACTCTTGTGGGAGGAGAGGCTGGACTCTGCCCTTCTGAGCTGGGAATTTCTGGTTAAAGGCTTATAGTGCCTGCATATTTGAACTGCTTCTTACTGAAATTGGTACACCTTGTTTGCTGTAGCGTAGACTAGATCCAGGCCTGCTGAATCTAGCTTTGTTTGTATAACCTGAGCACTAATCCAGGCATTCTTTAAAGTATTCAATTGTATTTATTACTGCTTGGTACTAACTTGATTAAAGTGTAGCTATCATTCTAAGTCTTTTGGATTAAGCACTTGGGCTTCAGACCAGTTGTTTTACATTAGGGAGGTTTGTGGCCTGCACTGTGGTGGCAGGACAGGTAGCTTACATCCTTCTAAGTTGGAAACTGCTGATTGAGGGCTCAGTGTCTGTTATTCTAAAAGTGTATTAGTTCCGGTTTAAGCACTTGGGCTTCAGGTCAGTTATTTTACATTAAGAAAGTTTGTGGTCTGCACTCTTGTGGGAGGAGAGGCTGGACTTTGCCCTTCTGAGCTGGGAATTTCTGGTTAAAGGCTTATAGTGCCTGCATATTTGAACTGTTTCTTACTGAAATTGGTACACCTTGTTTGCTGTAGCATAGACTAGATCCAGGCCTGCTGAATCTAGCTTTGTTTGTATGCTTTTTGTTTGTTTGCTTGTTATTTCCCTGAAACGCTAATATCACCTAAAATGTGGCTTTTTAGCACTTCTGTGGATCCCTAGTGATATCTGCATTGCTTACTGTACTTATTTCCTTGTTTCACTTGAAAGAAAATTACTTTTTGTCATTTTTGCATTTAAGTTACCTGTAACACATTGCATTTAAGTTACCTGGCACTTGCTCACTAAAGCAATTATATAAGTCAGCACTAAAAAATTAAAAGGAATACACCCTCACAAACTCCCCTTGAGTACCTTGTTCCCCACTGGCCCTTTTTTTTAATTATAAAGGAATTCCCAATACTATTCTGGCATGTCCAAAGATCAGTTGTCAATCTCCTCTCCGGTCCAGCTGGTGAATCTGGGAATCTTGAGGCAATGTTACAACTGCCTCATGTACACAGACAACCCTCTCCTCCTCCCAACAAATTGCAACACATGTGAGAGATGCAACCATATAGCCAAACTGGAGGCTAAGCTCTCTCAACTCAGTACTGGCGTAACCAGTCAGGAGGAGAAGGAAACCACACTCACTACAGTTCCAGTCTCACATAGACCTACCACTACAGCAAACCAAACACATAAACACACAAAAACATACTCGGAGGCTCTAAATAAAAATCTGCCTAAGCAGCAGAGACCTCCAAAGCAGACACCCAAGCAACTGCGACCCCAAAACAAAACACGTGCAACACATAGCTCACAAAGCCAGTGTGCCGAACAGTCACAGCCCTTAAGGCTAAACAACACACCTGATACACTTGTAATAGGTGACTCTATCATCAGGCACACTGATGTCCCGCTCACCAGGCTGAACAAGGAGAAGGTCACGGTCAGCTGCCTGTCGGCGCTAGGATCTGCCACATAACACAAGCACTCAGGTCACTCCAAGGCTAGTACAAATATGACTCAGTCATTGTCCATGCTGGTGTGAATGACCTGAGATGTACCTCCCTGGACTACATGAAAATAGACATAGAGGAGCTCTCTGAGCATGTGGCCCAGGCCGGTATGACCCTGACCTTGAGTAGCATCTTACCCTCACCAAGAATGATGCCACAATATGAAGACAAGATGATCAATTTCAACAATTGGCTTAAGTATTGGTATCATTCAAAGGGAATCCAATGCCAGTCAGCCTGGGATGACATGCTCGACAAGCCACAATGCTTCGCTAGGGATGGCTTGCACCTGTCACCCCTGGGCTTTCGGATATTAGCAAAGGCTCTTGCTACCCCCATACTGCCTTTATTAGGCAAGGCTCAAAAGACAAACCCACCTCCATAGGTATCACAAGGGATAAGAAACTAAGAGTAATGCTACTCAACACCAGAAGTATAAACCTCAAGATGCACACACTCAAAACTCTCCTTAGCATGGAGAACATCAATATCTGTGCAGTAACAGAAACCTGGTTCAAGGCTCCTGAGAGCACCCCAGCACTACCAGGTTATACCTCATACCATGCTTTTCGGCCCCAAAACTTGGACCGAACCACAAAAAGAGAGGGGAGTATCAATATTCGTCAAAGATACCCACACCTCCAGGTTGGTGGCATAGCACGAAGCATCAGAGACTATCCATGTGCAACTAACAGTGGGTAAAACTGCCTTCTAGTTTATAGCCTGCTACAGACTACACTCCCAAACCCAGGAACCCCACTCGGCCTTCCTGAGAACACTGGAAAATATGAAGGTCTCTCCAAACACCATTATATTGGGCGACTTCAACTACCCAAACATAGACTGGGAGCATGACTCTAGCTCCAACACCATAGCCCAAAGGTTCCTAGAATTTATAAACTCAAATGCTATGGAACAACTTGTTACCACTCCCACAAGAAGGGAAAACATACTGTACTTGATCATCACCAACATGGGGACTCTATGCTCCAGACCAGAAGTGTATCCTTCACTGGTAAGATTAGACCATAAACTAATCTCACTGGATATTCACATCCCGACCCCCCCCCTGCCCAGAAAACCACAGTGAAAAACTTCTCTAAAGCAAATTTCACACTCCTCAAAACTGAGGTGGAATCCTTCAAAGCCCCCGGGCCTGTGGAAAATACAGCCCAGACCACAGAAACCTTTATAAATGCATTCTATGAACACCTTCAGGAATGCATGGATCATGCAATCCCAAATAAAACCAAGACCCAATCCTCCAAAGGCAGACGTCCTGTCTGGTGGACCCCAGCCATAAACAAACTATACAATAGAAGGAGGAAGCTACTACATGATAGAACAAAATCCCAAAAAGGGAAGGCATCTCTGATCAGTATTAGCAAAAAACTACGGGTACTCATAAAATCGTCTAAGGCCAGCTTCGAGGGAAAAATTGCACAGGATACTAAGGATAATCACAAGGCTTTCTTTAGTTATGTTAGGAACCTGGGTGGGAATTCCCGGATATGTTCAGAATTAGTCCAAAATGACAAAAAATACACCGAACCCACAGACATTGCCAACATCCTAGCTGACAGGTTCAGCACAAACTCCCCCCCCCCAACAAAAGGGCAGATATCTATCCCAGCAGAGTGCAACCCCCCTGACATCTCAGATGCTCAGGTAAGAGCCGCCCTCTCCAAAGCAAAAAAATGCAGCATCAATGGGACCAGACGGTGTCCTGGGCTGCGTCCTACATGAACTCTAAGAAGAGCTAAACCCAAACATAAAACTACTGTTCAATCTCAGCCTTACTACAGGATATGTACCCAAAGAGTGGCATACAGCAACAGTGGTCCCTCTCCACAAAGGTGGTGCCTCAACGGATCCTGGAAACTATTGCCCCATAAGCCTGACTAGCTTGGTCTGCAAAGCTATGGAAAGGATCATCGTGGACCTCATAAATAAAGATATTGGGGACCTACAGACACTGGATCCTACCCAGTTCGGCTTTGTTAAGGGCAGATCCTGCCTCTTAAACCTGGTTGATTTCTTTGAAACAGTCACCAAGGCCAATGACGAGGGGAAGGTGGTCCACACAGCCTACCTGGACCTCGCAAAAGCCTTCGATACAATACCCCACTCAGGCATTATAGATAAGCTTACCAGCTTAAATATAAACCCCTATGTCACTAAATGGGTTGCAAACTGGCTCAAGGACAGAACCCACATGGTTAGAATTGCTGGAGCCATGTCAGACTCCAAACCAGTTACAAGTGGCATCCCACAAGGCTCAGTCCTTGGACCTCTCTTGTTCGGTATATATTTCTCGGAGGTACAGGCCAACATGGAAGGACTGTGGCTGACCAAGTTCGCAGATGACTGCAAACTGGGCACCATAATCGACTCTCAGCCATCACAAGCATCCTCCAAAAGGGCCTCATAGAAACAGACAACTGGTGCCAGAGCCATGCCCTCAAGCTAAACGCCAAAAAGTGTATAGTCATCCTTTTTGGCAAAAACAAAGTGCCCACAAATTACCACATAGATGGTAATCCATTAAGTACAGAAGAAGTAATTAGGGACCTGGGGACCCAAGTTGATAGCAATCTCTCATATTTCAACCACATGGCCAAAGTGGTTAAAAAAATATTTTATATAGCCCACATAATCATGGAGGGATTCACATCTAGATCAGGGGAGGTCATCGTGCCTCTTTACTCATCCCTCATCAGGCCCATAATTGAGTACAATGCCCCTTTTGGGATGTACCTTACCAGACACTTGCAGCAACTGGAAAGACCCCAAAAGTACCTCACCAAGAGGATCAAAGGGCTCAAACAGATGCCATATGCTGCCCGGTTAAAGAAACTCCAGCTCTACTCAGTGGCATACCGCCTGCTCAGAGGCGTTCTGTGCCTGACATATAAAGCCATGTCCAACCCAGAATTAATGAACATGCTGCACCTCAGAAAATCCAAATCCCATCGAGCTATGTGCTCAAGAGACTTGAACCTCAGCACTGAAATAGATAGGACATGCTGGAGGGACAGATTCATAACCCAGAGGCTCCCTTCACTCTGGAATAAAATCCCAGTCCAGGTTAGGCAGAGTCCCTCATTGACTCTCTTCAAGAGGAATCTTGATGAGTGGATGGGAGATCGTAGGTTTACCCCAGGTATCACTTCTGTGTCACTGTTAGACACAGGCACAATATACTAACCTCAAAAAAGGGCATAGCAAAATTAAATTAAAATGGGTGGCGAAAGCCAAACACACTCTGGCTAGGCTTATAAATGCCCTAGGGTAGATAGCCTAGTATGAACCTATGAACCTATGAACCTAAATTAACAGATAGAACTTGGATTCCAGGAAATCTTTAGTACTTTACTACTACAAAGAATAGTTCTTGGCAATAAACCAATAGTATCACATTGAGGTCTGGGATTATTTGTTTTTTCATTTTAGTTTGTTAACATGGATACTGGACTGATTCCAAAGGATTCATTTCAGCCAGAGCTCAAGTGTTACAAAAATTGCACAAGAAAAAATGAGTCCATGCACTTATGAACTGTTAAGTTAATTTTACATTATATATGAATAGATGCTTACATTTTGGGGGGATTCATAATGGTTACTACAAACTGTGCACTAAATGCACAAAATAAACTTACTAGCCTTATAACTACCACATTTGTACGTATCTTTATTCTTACTAGAAACAGGCATTTTGACAATAGTATTATCATGTTGTAACAGTTGTTTTATATTGTCTGTCCTTTTAAAAGTAAAATTTGGTCAGTCTCCATGAATACATGGCAGGTATGAATTACCTAAAATTATTTTCCAATTGTAACCACTAATATGTATAATACCAGAACTATTGACTGTATTTTCAAGATAGAAGAGCTTATACTTATTACTTAATTTAAGGCCATCAGTAGCCTTGGGTGTCAATCATTTTCTTAAAATAGAAGACTATCTTTTTTCATTCTAACCTCATCTGTCATTTCAAATAATCACTTTTCTACCCCCATACTGCAAGCATGTCTATGATGAACTTTAAGTCCACTAAGAAGGCGTCATCTGTACTAATGAGTCTCATAATTCAAATAAATTGCCCCCTGGGAATATTGTTTTTCACAGGTACAAGTTGATTACTGCTAAGGTTTAAATAGTTTTTAGCAGATGTATTTTTCTAAGAATTAAGATCTCAAAACACCCACAAAGAGTGAGTTTTAAAAAGGAGGTGGGGATGTTCATTTGCTTAATACAAATTTCTAATTCTTTGAAGTCTCCTTTCCATATAAAGTACATTGTATCCACTTTAAGATATTGTGGCTTTTATTCAGGTCTATGTTATATATTCAAACTTTCAAAATGTCGAATACCATATGTTCAAGACCATATGGTCGATATTTGAAAGTTCGAATATATAATAAAAAAGAAAAGTAAGAAAAACATACCTTAAATATACCAACTCCGAGACCGCACTTCAGTGCAGGAAAGGGAAATTCTCCCATTCTGCACCGTACGGTGCCATTAAAGTCAACCTTTGAACACTTGAAATGTCGATCATATGGTCTCGACCATATGACGTTCGACATTTCAAGCATTTGTTTATTTGGCATAGACCCTTTTATTCATCTATATACTATTTATTATCTGAGGAGAGGGTATTATTTAGCACTGTAGACTGTCATGCTCCTGATATCCACCTCTAACTAGTCAGATCATTAAGTACATTACTAATTTGTGTTTAATATTTTATTTAGCTATAGCTTAACATTGGCATATATAACTAGTGTGTTGGTTCCTAGCCATATCTAGGATGGTTGGCAGTACAGATTAGGAGGGACAAATGTAACTAGTGTGTCGGTGACTAGCTATAGCTAGGGTGTTGGCAGTATTGCCTTACCAAGACATAAGCAATGGGGAATTGGAGAATCTACCAGCCTTCACTAGGAATTGTGTGTGTGTGTGTGTGTGTGTGTGTGTGTGTGTGTGTGTGTGTGTGTGTGTGTGTGTGTGTGTGTGTGTGTGTGTGTGTGTGTGAGCATGTGGAAATAATCTGTCTGAAAGGCAGTTATGGTGGATAATGGACACTGGAAGACACTGATATTCACAAACAGAGAGAGAGAAGTAAGACAGGGGTCTGGGGTGTTCGGCCAAAGACTTGCTTTGGTAAGAAGTCAGTGTATAATCCTAGTCTGAGTATAGGTATTAGAAGCCCATACTCAGGGCAGCAGAGCATATTCCCTGTATGTTCTTGAGGTCAGCTTGCATTTGGTAAATAATAAGAGGTCTAGAAGTATAGGCCCAAAAAAGAGTGTAAATCTGGATAGTAACATCCAAAATAATTGTAAAAGACTGTGTTTTAACCTGCTGAAATATGTACAACAGTTTGCTGTCTGGAAATGAGAAGTAGAGATTATTTAATGGCAGAATAAAAGGCAACAGGTTGTAAAGTTACTTTGCTCATATTTGGAAGACATTCATATAATCACAGTACAGACAAGAGCTCCTAGTTCACGGCCTGTAAATGATGAAGATGCTTACTTTGTTTAATATCAATTTATTTGTTTCTGTTACCCTGGAAGTTTCAGTTGTACAGATGTTAGTCAAGGTCCAGGGAGAAAAAGCTATACAGTAGAGAGTCGATTATCCAAACTAATTTGGACCAAGGGTAGTTTGGATAATCAAACACACGTTGAACTGGATAAAAAACATCTAAAATCTTGTTTTTATGCACTCAGAGAATACACTTTTGCCTGATTCAGGAATTCCAGTGGAAAATAAAGAATATTTTTCACACAAAAGCAGGATTCATGGTAAAAAAAAAAAAACATGCACAAGGTAATATGTATAACATTTACATATTCAGACTTTATGATTTTTTCCTACCCAAAAACTTTGGAAGACTGGGTTCAGATAATTGACATTTCGGATAATTAATATTCAGATAATCGACTCATTTCTGTACCTTAAATTCTTACATATATTCTGGTACACTTTACAAAGTCAGTCATTTTAAGTTCTTGCTAGGATGAATATTTCTTCACTGTCCTACATTTGTAATGATGAGATTTAGGTTTAAGACACTAGCTTGATAGCACAAAATACAACTGTTATGTAAAGGGCAGTATGTAAATCACCTAAGCAAGGCAATTAATTAATTGATTAACATGCATGAGAAGGGCTTGTTACCGTCTAAAGTTACTAGATGAGTAGATGGAGATGTTAAATAGAAGTCTAACATAAAATAACTATCTTGAATACAAACTATGGACATCTCACACAGTGATTTAAGGTAGTCCAATCAACATGCAGTAGGCAAGGGAACACTAAGGCTCCACAGGGCAGAAAAGTTGCACAAAGTTATAGTTACATGAGACTCCCTACTAATGAACTTAGAAGTATTGTTTGTGGGCCCTATGTCTAAAAGAGCACAGGGGAGTGCCTACTTGCTGTATGGTATATAAGAATAGTTCCAGAACTAACCATAATAGTGTATGCAGATAGCAATTTGTCTGCTCAAAACAGTGGCTGGGGACAAAGGGAACTCTGTCCTTCTGAAGTCCTGCCAAAACCATGCCCAGAGCACTTGGAAAAGAAGTCTGTCCTGCAAATGCTCCACTGACCAGATATTTTCTCTTAAGCGATTGACTCCTAGTAGGACAATGTAAAAACAGGAGTAGACACAATGGTTTGGGGGGCAGGTACAGACTTGTTAGCACAGGTGATTCACATGTTATACATTTACCCATCCACAGGTCACAATATAAAACAGAAAAAAAGGCAACTGCTATGTAGAAGGCCAAGCTACTGGTTTCTCACACATTTGGTACACTTGATTTGATATCAGTACACTAGATAAATACATTAAGGGTGTGATGAGTAAGAAGCAGCACACAGTTACAGAAGATCCATGCTGGAGCCTACAATTGCCACTTCTGGTCACACTATCTAAAAGGTCACACAGATATAATATCAGATTATTTTTCCCTTTATAGTGCAGTACCTTTTGAAAAAGAAAATAGACATAATGGTTAATAATCTAAGTTTAGTAAACCACAATTCTACTATCGCCATGCAAGGTATGAAAATTTGAAACCTGATGCTTCGGCTTGTTAAACATATACAGAATGAATTAAACAAGTATTTTACTAGTAAACTTCTTCACAAATCAGCTCTGTGTTTTAGCAGAATTACATCCTTAACCAGCATTTAAAGTTTTATGTTGTAACAAAAGCTCCATAATAGCATAATGACACATCATCCTAAAGCATTAATCCAGTTATTCTGAAAATTCCTGCCTGATATTCTGGAACTTTCCCTAACCTTTCATTCTTGTGCCTCCAATGAATTTGTCACTGCCCACTCTTTCAGGCTACTAATGTCCACTTCCTTGTTGTTACTGCCACCACCTATTACCCTTGTCTCTTTTTATGATTCTTAGTGTCCCTGGCATTGGTTTTTTCTTTAAGATGACCCATAAAACATTGCAGGCAAATACACAGGGAATATGTCTGTACACATAGAATGTATGAGTGGTACATACAGATGGAAACTCCAAATTAATCAAGACATGGAATAAAAAATGAATGTGTTATTTTCAAATGCACATTTTTAAAACTGTACTCTGTTAATGGCTACAAGAAAGAGATAATGTTTAATAGCTCAGTTGATAATATTTCACATCTGTAGTGTTTCTTGTATAGTCATTTCAATTAAAGTTTTAACAGATGTAAAACACACTCTATGTGTTTTTCATATATGGTGATTTTAGCAGAGAAGCAAATGAGCCAGACAGTAAACAGCAGTTATTACTAAACTGGTCCAGGCTAGTATTTCCCAGTTTCTGCTTGCTCTGTCTATATATCACTGAGTACAGCAAATGCATGGTTTAAGTGTGAGACATTCTGGTCAGATCACATGTTGCTAAGAACATCAAAAACAAGTCACTTTCTGGCCAGCAGTGAGTAATGTGAACAGATTTAAACCACCGGGAAGTAGAGAAAATACTCTGATATATCTCAGTAATGCTCAGAGTTACACGGCTGTGAGTCTTGGCCTCCAAAATGAGAAATACTGTTTACTCAGAAAACAACTGTAACTGCTTCTTAGATTCTCACTAGCTTGTACCAGCTATCATTCAGAGTCAACTAATTCATCATTCTATAATGGCTGAAACCAAAGGTGACGACTAGCTTAGGTCTAATTTATTAACATAAAATTTCATCTAGTAACAACTGCTTTATGACTAAATTCTATGTCTAAAATGTCACCTCTTGATCTTAAACTCCTTGTCATTTTCAGATATATACTATCAACTGCACTCTACCTTTGTCTTGGTAGCTGCTTTAACTTGGTTTGTCAACAACTGACTGTATTTTTGGCTTACTGTATTAACTTCTCATTCTGTAATATTCTTATAGTATCACTCTATACTGCCATAAAATTATACAGTAGTTCATGTCCTTATAATATGTATAGGTTTCTTCTATTGTTAATATCTAGACTTTGACATCCTTGTTATTTTGTTGTTATGAATGTTGTTTGCAATATTTTATTTCTGTTTTATCTTGCTTTTATAGCCTAAATTATGGCTAAAAAGGGCCTTTGGGCCAGTCTACCTATCCAGTTAACAAAGATGAAATAAAATAAATAAATAAAAATATGACCATTATCAGTGTCCCTGTCTGGCAAACTCACACATACACTCAGTGTCAAGAATGCGGTTGTTGGGAGCGGAGCCTAGATGGCAAACAGATAGGCAGCATCTTTTAGAGCTCCAGAAAACAGTACTAGAAAACAGGAAAAAAATATTTTTATCAACTAAAAATAACAAAACAACATCAAGGAACTTAAGAACTACAACTCTATCAAATTGAAAGAAATTTTATTGAGATTTTCCTGTCAAAATAGACTGGAGAACATCATTAATATATGGTAATGGCGGTGGCCAGCTTAAAGAATTCTCATTCATTAACTACCCTGAAGAAAGAGATTCAACTGATGTCTTCCACATTACATGAACTGTAGTTGAAAATGGATAGATTTACTGATAACTTGGAAAGTCTCAAGGAAAACTGCCAAAAGCAAACAGATGTATTAAAAGAAATATTACAGCAACAACAAAATAAATTACTTGATATGGAGACATCACTAAATGACGTAGATGGGAGGCTCAAAGAAGAGGAAAATCAATCAGAATTCTTGCTACACCAAAATAACTGGCTAATCAACAAAGTAGATGATTTAGAGAACAGGGAGAGGAGAAATAATATAAGAATATTTGGTCATCCAGGAAAAACTGAGGGTGAAGACATCATCACCTTTTTGAACTCCTGGAGAAATAATATAAGAATATTTGGTCATCCAGGAAAAACTGAGGGTGAAGTCATCATCACCTTTATGAACTCCTGACTTCCTGAAGTGATTGATTTAAAAGAGGGACTATCAAATGGAATAGAGAGAGCTCACAGAGCCATAGGAAAATCTATCCCCTCTTCACCTAATGCACCACCAAGATTAATTGTGCTAAAGTTTCTCTCTTTTTTGGATAAAGAACTCATACTAAAATCAGCCTGGAGGAAAAGTCCCATTATATATAATCAGAGTCAGATTAGATATGACAATGACTATTCAGCAAAAGTGTTAGAATTAAGGAAAAGAAACATGGCCATTAGTGAAACTTCTCAAGCAAATTAAAATAAAACCGCAAATGGTCTGTTCTGCTAAAATCAGAATTTTCTACTCAAATGACTTGAGAACTTTTAACAACATCAAAGAAGCTTCCACCTTCATCAAGAATAACAATATCATCACAATTCCTAAAGAAATGGACTAGTCTGTATCAACCAATCTGAAAAGATCCCCAGAGAAAAATATTTGGCCTGATGTAAGGAAAAAGAAACAAAGAACTGATTCTAAAACCATACAGTCTTCCAAATCTCTCAAAGATTCAACCAAGATATAGACTTCTGGACTTTATTTCAAAAAGTATGTATTTTATCTATTACATTGACTATTCACTCTGTGACTTTTCTGCTTTTGCTTAAACTTATACTTGCTGTAAAATATCCATCACAAGTCTGGTAATTATTCCTGACAATGAAAAGTGTTTTTATAATTAGTGTGACACTTAGAAACACAGTTAATTTCCTTTCATAGCAAATGAGGAAAGCCAGACTCAAATGATACTTATAACATCTTTTCTATTTAGTCATATATAATAAGTGAACAGAGTAAACATCTTGACAAATGTTTTCTTAGTAAATTGTTTGTTCAAATCAAACACTCAAAGGGTTATTCTTATTATAGTTGGTTTAGTTCATTCACAAACCAACACACATTTTATTCATTTATTATTTTACATTTGTTGACCGGGCTAGTCTAACTGGATACATGTCCATTTTCAGTAGAGGCCCGGGGAGATAAGCTCCAAGATAGAACAATGAAATTAACAAGATAACAAATAAGGAAAACATTAAACAAAAAAATCATATTTACAATGCATATTACAGGTTATCACAGTAAATTCAGCAGTGCTGAATACAGGCATAGCATAGCATGCTAGTACAATCAAGATGTTCTAGAGGGAGATAGTATTATGGTTAATAAGGAAGGAATTAGAGTTAATGAGTAGAAGGGGTAGGAAGAGCAAAGTATTAAGAGATACATAACTAGTCAGGCTTAGTACAGGGGCATAACCACTGTGTTGTAAGGAACACTACATCACTATAAAATGTTTTAAATTATAGTAACTGACTTAAAATACTGCATTGTGTTATTTGCTATATGATGTGGTTATTTAGTATTCACTTCAAGTAATGTTTAGAAATAACTCAGAATATTATAATTTGATTGTTAAATTCAATTCTATCTAAAAACTCATTTTTTTGGAATAAGGCACTGTTAATTTAATGGAAAACGTTGACATTTCATATTTTAACGGTTTCCCATGTGCACACATGCATACACCTTCTTTAAAAAATCTTGAGCGCTTATAGACAACCTAGCACTACTTCGCACAGTTAATAATCAATGGCGCCAATTCTTTAAAACAGTAATGCACTTCGGTGTCACTGTATTTAACTTAGGGAAGAACTACTCATTTTCTGTTGTTACACACTCAAAATTCCACACATTATTCTATCTTTCCTCTCAAGATGCAGCTACAATTGTTTTGCCTTGAAAGAACAGCTTACAAGATTTATAGGCACACCAGAAAATATAGACAGAAATATTTAAATATTCTTACAATCTCTTGCCTTTTAAGAGGTGTAACTAGTGTGCAGGGACCAATAAATGCATCTTTGAAATTATACAGCTCGCATAATAAGGGTATTTCTGCTAGATTTCCTTTATTGGTTTGGGCAGTATACTGTTGCGAGCAATCTTTTAGTTTGGGCACTTAACATTATTGACAATGGGTGTGAGATTATGCTGCATATATTGAGTGTTTCAGTAAGCAAGGAGTCGGCTGGAAATGACTACAGCATTTCTCAACCCGTAGATAATGCACTTAATGTGTTGATCTGTCCTGTGGTCATCTTGTCAGTCTTATAAACTTCTTTGATGTCCAGAGTTTCTGCAGTTGGAACACACAAACATTGCTGATCTCTTACCTTCACCAAGTTATAAACAAGTGACATAGTACTATGTAGCTAGAGATTGATGAAAGGAAAAGTGAGAACATGGGTTACATTTTTTTGTTATCGTACGGGGAGAGATAAAATTGATAAAGTGAACACTGTTTCTAAATCTTTCTCTGGAAAGTATAACCTAACAGAGACATATGTATGTATCTAAATATCCTTCTATATGCACTCCCAGACATGTTATTGCATTTATGAACTCATTTATTACGCAGAACAAATGAGTAATTTCTTATTCTCTAACTTGTTCACAGTTTTTTTCTCTTAAACTCTGAGATAACATACATATAAGTATATAGTATGTTGTTACTGAACAATGACTTTGGGAAAAGTACAATTTTGTACCTACCATAAATGTAGATGTTCGAGTGCTAATACAGCTGCAGTCATAACAGATGGGTTCTCCTGCCATCAGGCGGGTCCTCGGTCAGCCGAATTCCAAAGTCTAGGTCCGGCATCGGTTGTCGACGCTTCTTCCCTGACGTCAGTGTGACAGGGGTATAAAAGAACCAGCCAACGCCATTTTCTTCAGTTTTTCTTGCCCCAGATGTCAGGTGCCCCCAGAAGGAAGGCAATACATAAATTTGTGTAATAAAGCAATGCCATATAATCAAAATACAGTAGTTGCAAGCAAATACACCATAAATGAATACCCCAATCAGGTTGTATGAGGAGGTGTTAGCTAAAAGGCCTGTCCCAAGAGGGGAAGGAGGGAGAGAAACCTGGACTGCAGCTGTATTAGCACTCGAACATCTACATTTATGGTAGGTACAAAACTGTACTATGTTCATCGTGCATACAGCTGCAGTCATAACAGATGAGTAGAATCCCAAAGCTAAGAAAGGGGTGGTAGGCACTAGGTGGAACTAGGAGGAGCCAGGATGCCCTGCAAGACTGCAGTGGCAAAGCCTGCTCTAGTTTTGGAGTATAATGGTAGGTTGTAGTGCTTGGAGAAGGTATGCACAGAAATCCAAGTGGCTGCTTCCAAAATATCTTTGGTAGGAAGTCCTCTGAGGAAAGCTGCAGAGGTAGCTGTGGCTCTTGTGGAGTGAGATCTGATGCCTGTAGGTACAGTTTTGCCATGAAAAGAATAGCAAAAACGTATGCAGTGGGCTATCCATTTTGAGATTGTCTGTTTGGAAATTGGCTTTCCTTGAGCTCCTACAGCATAGGACACAAAGAGCTGTTCTGATTTTCTGAAAGGCTTTGTTCTGTCCAAATAATAATGCAGTTGTCTATGGATGTCCAATGAATGTAGTAATCTCTCCCCTTTGTTTTAAGGATTAGGATAAAAGGTAGGTAAGTGTATGGCCTGATTCAAAGCTACCCTGGATACCACTTTAGGCATAAAGGACGGGTTGGTTCATAAGGAAACTCTGTCCTGATGGAAGATGATAAAAGGCTGCACCGCCATGAGAGCTTGTAGTTCTGAAACTCTACGAGTTGAGGTAATAGCCAGAAGGAAAGCTGTTTTCCAGGACAAAAATTGCAAATCTGATGAGGCAGCTGGCTCAAAGGGAGGCAAGGTCAGTTTTTCCAGAATGAAATTGAGATCCCAAGCAGGTATTGGTTGCTTCCTCGGGGGTCTTAGATTCTTAGCCCCTCTGAGGAACTGTCTTAAGAGAGGGTGAGAGAATAATGGTGGATCAGTGTTGTATTCTGCAGAAATGGCTGAGGCATGGATTTTGATGGAGGAGAATGAAAGTCCACTGCTTAGCAGCTCAGCTAGATACTGTAGTATTTGAGGTAAATTCAGTTTTCTGGGATCCTGGCCCTTTTTCTCATTCCAGACACAAAACCGTTTCCATTTTGCGGAGTAAGCTTTTCTACTTGATGGCCTACTGGCCTCCAAAATGACATCCTGCACCTCCTTGGAGAGTAGGGTCTGTTGTGATGCTAAGGAATCTTCCATGCGGCTAGATTGAGTGTTTTTAGCTGGCTGTGTAGAGTTTTGAAGCTGTGCTGAGTCAGGAGAAGAGGCATTAGAGGTAGGGTCCATGGTGGGGAATGCGTCAGGCTCCTCAGGAGTGGGTACCAGTGTTGTCTTGGCCAGTCTGGAGCAATGAGAATCATCTTTGGTCTGTCTGCTCTGGTTTTCAGTAGAACTTTGGGCAGCAGAGGAAGAGGTGGGAAGGCATAATCTGTCATTGATGTCCAACTGAAAGAGAGAGCGTCCACTCTCCAGGCCTTTGGATGAGAAATCCTTGAGCAGAATTTTGTCAATTGGTGATTTTTGTGGGAGGCAAAGAGATCTATGTCTGGCCTTCCCCATGCTTGGATTATTTCTGTAAAAACTTTTGGATGCAACTTCCATTCGTGTGGATCTGTCATATTTCTGCTTAGGTTATCTGCCAGCGTGTTTTCCTTGCCTGGCAGGTACTGTGCTTGTAGTTTGATTTGTAAGTCCATGGCCCTGTTCCAAAGTGACATGCCCAGTCTGCATAGGGGGTATGAATGTGTTCCTCCCTGTTTGTTTATGTACCACATAACTGTGGTGTTGTCCGTTCTTATCAATAGTTGACCTGGTTGCAGAAGGTCTTTGAAAGCTATAATAGCATTTATTACTGCTAGCATTTCCTTTTGATTGATGTGAAGGTGCTTTTCTTTTTGGGACCATTTGCCCTGAATGCCATCTGTCATGTGCGCCCCCCAGGCGTAGTCCGAGGCGTCTGTTGTGATGACTTGATTTGCTCGAGGCTTGCTGAATGGAAGACCTGTGTTTGTTTGGCATGCTTGATCCCACCACAGAAATTCCTTTTGTAGACATGGAATTAGTGGTATTATTGTTTCCAAACTGTGGCTGTGTTGAGACCATAAGTTTTTCAGGTACCATTGAAGTTTCCTCATATGCAGCTTTGCACATGGGATTAGTAAGATGCAAGATGCCATGAATCCCAGAGCCTGCAGGATTTTCCTTGCAGTCAGCCTGGTGCAATTTGCTAGTGCCCTGAAGTATTGAGTTAGTTGCCCCTGCTTCTCTGGCATGAGGTAGGCCATCTGGGAGTTTGTGTCCAAGTTGGCACCCAGGAAAATAATCTTTCGAGAGGGTATTAGCCTTGATTTCTTTTTGTTGACTGTGTATCCCAGAGAGTTCAACAACCTTATTACATAAGCCAGATGTTTCAGGAGAAGGTGCTTGCTGTCCGCTTGGATCAGGCAGTTGTCCAAATAGGGGTATATTTGTATCCCTTGAAGTCTGCAGTAGGCAATTACTGATGCCAGGCATTTCGTGAATACTCTGGGCGCAGTAGATAAGCCAAAGGGCAATGCAGAGAATTGATAATGGGTTGAACCTGCAAGAAATCTGAGGTATCTTCTAAAATTTTGTCTGATTGGGACATGCAGGTATGCCTCCTTGAGGTCCAATGTTACCAGCCAAGACTCCTTGCCCAGCATGGGAAGAAGCTGCTGTAGAGTGAGCATCTTGAATTTTGGTACGAGTAGAAATGTGTTTAGGATGGATAGGTCCAAAATAGGTCTCCAATCTTTTCCTTTCCTTGGTACCAGGAATAGTCTGGAATAAAAACCTTGACCTTGTTCGTGTGTAGGTACCTCTTGAATCGCTTTCATGTCTATGAGATCTATAATTTGCTTTTGTGCCTCTGCCCTTTGATTGTGTGGCAGGTTCGGCATGCCTCTCATTTTTGGAAGGGTGTGAAAATGGAATCTGTAGCCTCTATTTATAACGTCCAGGATCCATTTGTCTTTTGTGACAATATGCCAATTTTTTGAAAATAATGCCAGTTTTCCTCCTAAGGGGGCTGCCATTTGAGTCTTGCTTGGCATGCAAAGGGGAAAGTCATTGGGTTTGCTTTCTGAATGATTGCGAGTTATCCTCACCACCTCTTTGTGTAGGAGCTTGCCATTGTCTGCCTCTAAATGATCCTTGGGATTGTCCTCTGCCCCTCGGGTGCCTGTATCTACCTCTTTGGGGTCTGTCCATGGCTGGAAAGGACCAATTTTTGGAAGGCCAATTTCTACTGAAACGTGGGGGTTGTACCTGTAGAAAATCCTTCACAGTTTGCATTGATTTAGCTTTTTCCTCCATTTTCCTTAATACCTCCTCAGCATTGGCACCAAATAATACATCCTTTTGTAGAGGGGCATCTAGTAATTTAGCTTTGACATGATCAGGCAAGGTTTGTTCCTTGAGCCAGGCATGTCTACGTATAACTGATCCTGTAACAGCAGCTCTACATGAGGCCTGTAGAGCATCAAAACCACATTGTAAGGTATGCTTACCCACTTGTTCTGCACTATGCATCAAATCCTGCAACTCCTTCAAGTCTGGTTGTTCAGGTTGTGACATTTTACTTTTCAATTGGTATTTTAGCATATGGAACTGACAGTTTAAGGCCCTCATGGTTAAGGTAGCCGAGGTATATACCTTTTTTCCCCACCTTTCTAAGGATCTGGAATCTCTCTCGGAAGGTAATGGATTTTTAGCAGTGGAGGCCTTAATTCCCTTGGGGCCCTGTGAGATGGTTTCTGGGTCAGCAGCATGGCTTTTGTATAGAAATTGGTGTGAGTCAGGGACCCTGTAGTACCTGTCAGGCTTGACTGGGGCTGGAGGCAGAGAATCCGGGTTAAGGCAGGCCTCCGAGTAAACATCATCTAGGATGTCAAAGACAGGAGGTATAGCCAGAGGTCTGTGCTGAGGTAGCAAGAGAAATTCCCTAAACCTTTTCTTGGAATCTGAATAATCATGGCCTTCCCAGTGGAAGTGTTCCCTTAAGGTATGCAAAGTTTCCCCGAATGAGTAATCCTCTGGGGGGGATACAGAAGGAATGGACTCCTCTGCATCAGAGTCTTCAAAAGGGGAGTAAGAATGTTCCTGATCATCAGAGTGCTCTGAAATAATGGAGCCCTGATCAGAGGAGGGGGATTCTTCCTCCACTCTGGGCCTTTTATCCGGTGGGGGTTGAGAACCCCTGATAAGAGTAATTAAATCCTCAGCCATTTTAAGCATCTGTTTTTTAGGCATGGGGCCTGGAGATGGGCCCTGTGTAGCTTGTCTCTTAGAGTGCATGGCTGTTTTAGACTTAGTGAAGGCCTTGATGGAAAAAGAAGAGGAAGGTCTGAAGACACCTTGAGTGGAGGTAGACCTGTCCAAATTGTGAGGTTCAACGCCAAGAGTGGCTTCGGTATCTGTAGCCGGGGTGTGGGCCAAGGAGCCTGCGACCTCAGGCACAGGGGCCACTGCCAATGAAGTGTTGTCGGTAGTCAGGGGCTGCGTAGGCACCTCACTGAGAACCGGACCACGTGTAGTCGGCTTAGGCGTGGTGTTGTAGTGGCCGCGGACCTCGTGTGTCGGTCCTTATCTTTGCGTTTTTTAGACAAAACTGGAGTCAGAGTCTCCGACGACATAATATAGTTAAATGTTTTCCCAAAATAATGCTGGGCAAACTCCACCCGACGCTTAATAGTGCGTTTATTGAATGTAGCACAAAAGTGACAGCCCGAGACGTTGTGGTCTGGGCCTAAACAAGGTATACAGAGAGAATGGAAATCCTTATGCGGTATTTGCTTCCCACATGAAATACAATTGTTATCTTTGTCTGACATCGGTCTGAAGCAAGAAAAGTTTCCCCAAAGGGGTACTTAGCTTTCAAGAAGACTTCGGTTTCAAAATTTTTCATAATTTCAGGAGCTGGCCGACTGGCACTTGCGAACTGCTTCTGCTTCAGGCACCGCGCGGCAAGAAAGACTGAAGAAAATGGCGTCGGCTGGTTCTTTTATACCCCTGTCGCACTGACGTCAGGGAAGAAGTGACGACAAACAACGCCGGACCTAGACTTTGGAATTCAGCCGACCGAGGACCCGCCTGATGGCAGGAGAACCCATCTGTTATGACTGCAGCTGTATGCACGATGAACATCTGCATGAGATATAACATATTTAATGCAGTATGTTAATATACATATCTTTCTGATTGTTTATAGGAAAAGTAAAGCAAGTTGAAAATGCTTAATATTGTAAAACTGATTCACTTATTATGAATCCAAGCTATGCATAACTGTTTCAGCCTGAATCTATACCAAGCAACAAATAGTTCCCTTTACTGACACTACTTAACATAGGTATCTACGCTTCTCATTCTTCATTTTCGATGAATTTACTTTATTTATAATAACAAATTCTTCAAATGATAATGATTATGTTCTTTACACTTTAAATATTAGTTTATTGATATACGTTTTTAGGTTTCGGGAAATTTGAGTCCGGCTCTGTAATTAAAGTTGTTTGGAAACACAGAAAAATTATTTTTGTCAGACATATTAATATTTATGTATATCCTGTTTTTTGTGATGCAAGCCAGACTTAAATCAATAGAAGTTTGATGCCTTTCTCTTTTTATTTTTTATTAATAGAGAGTATTTGTCTGTATTATTTAAATAGCAGTTTGAAAAAATAAAAAACTTGGAGAAGCTATACACAGCTTTATATTCAAAATGGAGGTAAACTAGTTTTCTAGTATACGTCTTCCTTACTAATACTTGATATTTAATACCTTATACAGAGAACTTGCTACTTTGTTAAATTATTACATTTGACTGGAACTTTTATAGGATTTGAAATTTTTGCACTATTTAAATAGCTCTTATTATTCACTTCCTCAAAATTTTATTTACATATCAGCATTGTCATACTTATTCATTAGTGAATTCTTTTGTTAACCTTTTCATCTCCTAAACGTTGCTAGGAAAAAAAAACTTCTGTTTGCTATTATATTAGTTCCCAGTTCTCAACATCTATGCAATTGAATATTAAGTGATGATGTATAATTGAAGAAAGAGTTATATTACTTAATACTTTTGAATAATATTAACTTAGTGGCAATATTTCATTTGCAAAGTATAGTTTAATAGCACTTGACAAAATATCTATTCACTACACTCTATCTTATAATAGGAACTATTTATTGTAATGAAGTTCTCTCTCTTTAAATAATAGCAATTATTTTTCTTTTACACTAGACTCATAATTTTAATATTAATTTGTTTAATTTATGTTTTTCTTTACTTACTTGGTAATAACAAATCTCCAGAATTTATAAATTGGAGCTCTGTAACATTCACTTTTCTATAATTTTCATTTAGATATGAAGGTTAACCTGCTTGAACTGTTTTGTTTTTCCAGATTAAGAATGTATTTCTCTCTATGTTTGTTTGAGGGAATTTTAGAGTCACTGTTTACATATTTTCATGTAATATTTCTCTTTACCCACCCTTCATTTCCTTCTTGGCCTCAATATTTGTTAAATTTATGTTTTTTTTTTCAGGAAACATCAACCTGACACTAGAATATAATTCTAGCAAGAATGTTACACGGATGTTGACTGATGCAAGTACTATACACCCTTGTCTTCTACAAATACATTATAATCTTAAACAAACAAGATGGATTTAACTCCACTCTCTCTAAACATTAATGGATTAAATAATCCAAGGAAATGGTCCAATCTACTAAGATATCTAAAACTACATAAAGCACAAGTGGTATTCCTACAGGAAACTCACTTTAAAACAAATGATAAGTATGTATGGAATCCAAATGAATATTTAAAACTATCTAATTCTTCCGATAATAAAACAAATAGAGGAGTCGTAATACTATGGAAACAAAATGTTACTAACTCTCAAATGATCTATAATTATGAAGATAAAGATGGACTTTTAGCAATTGTAATATTACCATTTGGTAATAGAACCTGGACACTAGTAAACTTATATTGGTTTTCTGTCATTGGAGTGAGAACAATCAAAAAACACATAGACTTTATTACTAGAGTATCCAAAGGTAATCTGATAATAGGAGGTGACTTTAACGGTATTTTGGACAATTCAGAGACTACTAACAAAAGACCTGTTCAATCTACTCCCATAGGGAAATTTCTTAAGAAATGGACTGATAATTTAAACCTAATTGATACGTTTAGTTTCAGAGGGAACAACTCTTTATTATTCTCACATAGTGACCACAGATTTAATACCCAAACAAGAATTGATAAAATCTTTGTATATCAAGATTTGAAAATGAAAATAAATAATTTTTCCGTAATTTCTTGTCCCCTGTCTGATCACAATTCACTTATTCTTAAACTTCAAATAGATTTTAAGAGATTCACTTTCACAAAGAGCATCCCAGCTTATATTACCAAATTGAAACAATTTAAACCATGACTTGATTCAGAAATACAATTCTTCTTAGATACTAATTATACAGAGGATATAAATATAGGTATTCTATGGGATACTCTAAAGGCATACTTATATGGTAAAATTGTAACATGGTATAATAATACAACAAAAGAATGGGAATCTGAATTAACAAATATCCAAAAGCAAATTATAGAAACAAATTCCAATGAATCATTGGACTCAATTACTAAAAAAAGAAATTGGGGAATTAAATAAAAAATACAATGAAATCTTAACTCACAAGACTAATATGGCGCTAGAAAAATTAAAACTAAATTTGATTTCTGTGTCACCAAAACACTTGCATAACCTAGTAATGACAATAAAAAGACAATACTCTGAAAATATTATAATTATCATTAATGAAGGGAAAAATAATAAAAAAGTATCTGATATAAGTGACATCTTAGACGCCTTTAAATTTCATTTTGCAGAACATTTTAGAAATAATGATTCACCTCATAATATTCTAAATTTAGATCTGGATTTATCCAAAATAAAAACAATTCCAGAAAATCTATTTTTAGATATCCAAAAAAAATCTCTCCTAAAGAACTTTCAGAAAACATTAAAGAAAGCAAAAACAATAAAGCTCTTGGAATTGATGAAATTATTATTGAAATATATAAATTACTTCCCACCTCTGCAATCTCAATATTACATAAAGCTCTAAATGATATTTATACGCAAAATACAATTCCACCTTCATGGAGATATTCACTCATTACCCCTATCAAAAAAGAAAATAAAGATCTTAATCAATGTAATTCTTACAGGCCAATTTCACTACTTAATAAGAATTATAGCATTTTCATGTCCATCCTGGTCAATAGAATTAAAAAATCTCTAATACATGTTATTAGTGATGATCAAATAGGCTTTATTTATAACAGGCACACCCATGATAATGTTCAGAGAATATTAACTATTATTGCCATTCTAAATAGAGACAATCAAGAAGCCTTTAAAGTAGCTCTTGATATTGAAAAAGCCTTTGACTCACTAAAATGGGATTATCTTTTTAAAGTCTTAGAATTCTATAATTTTCCTACACAATTCATATCATTAATCAAAAACATTTACAAAACAATCTTGCCTATATAAAATTGGGTCCATTTACTTCAGAAGCCATTGAAATTACTAAAGGTACAAAGCAGGGTTGCCCTATGTCCCCATTCTTATTTGCACTAGCAATATAATAATTTTCTTCAGTAATTCATCACAACCCTAAAATCAAAGGCATTGACATTTATGGTCAATTTAATTCTAAAATAATGCTCTTCACTGATGACATTCTCCTTACTCTAATCAACTCAGATGAATCTTTACAAGAAGTAGAGCTACAAATTGATACCTTTTATCATATTTCAGGTCTTCATGTTAGCAAAACAAAATCTAATTTCATGTTATTAAATTAAAAAGATGATACCCGCTTAAACATAAATCATTTAATTGGAAAACAGGTTTCCTTTATTAATTATTTAGGGATAATACTATGTGAAAATATGGATTAAACATTAAAAATAAACTATAACAATATTGTGAAAAATTTAAATACACATATTGAAAAATGGAACAAATTACTTTTAACATTTGAAGATAGATTACAACTAATTAAGAAGGGTCTCCCAAAAATAAACTATGTTGCACAAGCTATTCTTATGATTCCCAACAAAAATTTTCTAAAATAAATCAATAAAACTCTTATAAATGTTCTTTGGTTCCCAAAAAGAAATAGAATAGCTTTTTCAAACCACATAAGACCTTGGGAATTGGGGGTTATTAATTTCCCAGACCTAGATTCTTACATTAAAGCATCCATTATCAAAACATTTATAAGTTGGAGTGACCCAAAATTCATGTCAGCATTGAAGTCTTTACACACCACTATCTTCCTAAATGAAAATAAATTAACTAAAAATTTGCAACTAAATGAACAAAATAATAAACTTTGGCATATCCTAAGTATCAACATACAATATAATTCTTCTAAACCTACTAATCTAAATTATACAAATTATATTTACAATATATTCAGAAGTTTTATCAATAATAATATTGATATACAATTATGGCTAGAGTAATTATTCCTCTTTAGATCTACTAAAAACTTAAAAAATTCATATAAATACACTTAACACCTGGGGAACTAAAAACTATACATGCTGGTGCCACTGTATACTTTTTTTTGGTTTTGGACATACAACAGTTAATAAGTTTATATGATTTATCAAGTTCTGATTGGCTAGTTCTTAATAGCTTGCAACCCTATGCTTAAGATCTATGCAGAATAATTGACAATTCCTCCTTTAAATGTATTCTTAAACTCATATTTTTTGTGCATGAAGTTTTATATAATGAATTTGATTGGACAAACATAACATCAAAATTATACAAAATTATAATTAACTATAAAGCCAACCCCAATCATAATTATTGGAATTTTATAAGCAGAGAACTTTCATTAAATTTATCTGTTGAAAATAAAACTAATCTCTTATATTTTATTAAATTAACTTCTAATTTACAAATCTGGAAAATCTTCACTTGGAAATTTCTGCATAGAGGTTTTTACAC
Organism: Protopterus annectens; assembly: GCF_019279795.1. Classification (NCBI taxonomy): domain Eukaryota; kingdom Metazoa; phylum Chordata; order Ceratodontiformes; family Protopteridae; genus Protopterus; species Protopterus annectens. Next base: position 146,296,882 of record NC_056750.1, read on the forward strand.
TCCTAATAAAATTGTCAAATTTAACTCTTCCAAAGAAGTAATATGTTGAAGATGCTCTTCGAACTGTAAAGCTGATTGGTCACAAATCTTTTTTGATTGTATTGATATTAAGAACTTTTGGGAAGAGATTAGTAAATTTTTTCAAGCCATTTACACAGATTAATTTAGTTTATCAAAGTCATTAATTCTGTTGAATGTAAATGAAAATATTGTAATGAACAAAAAAGATCTTTATCTTCTTTGAACCATGCTAGCGTTAGCCAGGAAATGCATCACACGGAACTGGAAATCTTCCTCTATACCAACTATAGAAGACTTTTTAACTCTCTTGAAAGAAACTGCACTATTGGAAATAAAAACTAAGGAGTCAAGAATATATCCTAAGAAATGGTCTAATAAACCTTGGGTGAAAATACTTTCTCTCATTGAGACTCTAAAATCAGATGCATCTCTAGCTGTGTAAATGATGAAAACACAAGTCTTTTTCTATCATTGTGTAACTAATTTTTCACAACAGTTTGTTTCCTTATTGTAGGCCAATTGTATATATTGCAAATAGTTTATTATAAATGTATTCATTGGATTTATAAAGCTCTATATAATATTGTTGGAAAATAATAAAATTATTTGGGCAAAAAAAAAAAAAGAATGCGGTTGCTGACGACATCCCCTGGCTGATCTATGTCAATTATTTGTCTAAAATATTTGTTTGTTTGTTTATTTATTTGTTTGTGATGCATGAAGCATGCTGATTGTGCTCCAAAATCAAGGAAAATTATTGCTATCTTGAATTCCATACATAAGAACTTTGTTATTAGCAAGGCTTATGCTGCCATGAAGACAACAACTACAATGGAATGTCATTGGAGGAGTACAGGCAGTTTTAAAAGCTGTAACACACTATGACATGACACACAACAAAGAAAATAAAATAAATTGATCATGATTAGCAAACTAATCATAAGTCTCTGTGTTAATTATTGCTTGAAGTAACACATTCAAGTCCTGGACATAAAATAAGCCAGATGCAAAATTAGGCCCAAATGCTCAACAATCAGAAAACTGAAACTAAAATTCAAAGAAATTAAGCTGTATATAATATTGTTTTAGTGCTATCAGACTTGGGGTATATCCTCTTATGTCTAACAACTCAGTCTCTTTACATCAACCAATAAAAGTCTACTGCAGGTTATGAAAACAAGCTTAAAAGTAGGCAAGCAAGCTCCAAGCTACTTCTTACATACTTCTTGGAAATCACAAGTTTCCAGTTTTTGTTAACTGACTTTCATAATACCTTTTTTCAATAAATAATAGTATTATTTATTGAGAAAGTGTATTAGAAAAGTGTTTTGGACAGTATTATTTCAGAAGATAAAAGTTTAAGAGAGAGTTTTTAACTAGAAAGTGGTATGTGAACATTTTATGTGTATTTTTTTTTAATCTGGAAAACTTTTAAACCTGGTATCATGTGACTGATTATGTAATTAAGTAAAAGTATAACTAGAACTAACTGATTGTTTTGTATAGCTCTGAAGAAATTTATTAGATGTTTGGACGAAAGCACTCAGCTTTGCAAAACTGGTTCTCTTATTATATGTTCTTTTGAAGAAAAAGGCAGTTGAGCAGCTATCAGACATTGGTATTTAATCTTAAATGTACTCTTATTGTGTGTGATTTTGAAGAAAGGCCAGTTAAACAACTATTAGACTTTGATACTTAAAAGTACTATTACTGTTTCTCAGAACTATGGTATTACAGTAATTGCTTTCTTTGATTTTATTCGAGGTATGGTGCCCATAACATGCAGAGTTATAAAATGAAGTGCTAAAGCACTTGTCAGAAAACAAATAAAATTTACATTCAAAATAAGACTATAAGTTTATTACCAGATGGTTTATTTTTCTAAAAAAATGTTATGTACTTTTGAAAATGTTCATTTACTTACATGCTTCTGACAGGTAAAGTATTCCACAGACGTACGCTGAAAAGAAAATAGCATGAGAAATTGTTTTTGTAAATGAAGTAAACATTTCTGCAAATAAGCACATAGAAATAGTGGTTCTATGTTTCAGTTTGTGAAGCAGTGTGACCTGAATCTATTCAAAATTTTTCTCAGAGAATAACATATAAAGTAAATTAAAATGGAACTGAAAATGGCTAATGACCTATAATAGATGTCAGCTTAACAGAAGCAACACTATAAACCAATGTAAAATGTTTTAGAAACAATTAGCTTTTCAGAAGTAGTTTACCATTTTCATCCATGTTACAACCTCAGCATTGCTTTCTTTATAAAGATGTGACAATTAGCTGCTGCTAATTAATCAGATTTCATCTAATCATTAAAAATCTGAAGCTACAGATCAAATGCAATGGCTTGCAGCACATCATAGAAACTGTATCCATTATAAATTTACATCACTTGTCAAGGCTTATTTTATTGAAAATGTGCTATTAAAATCAGCTCTTTTAGTCTGAAGTTTGCATTTCTATTGTCTTTTATTTGTTAACAACAAGAGTTCAGGGTTAGCTGACCATGTATTTTGCATATTGTTCCTAGTTAAAACAGATTCATACTCAGACATTCTATCAACAATGATGTCCTACAGCATGCTAACACAGTGCATTAGCCATGTTTCGTTTCAACACCAGTCATTTCATTTATATTCTAGTTCTTATCTATGAGATGTCTTCTACAAATAAAGGTATAAGCATATACAGTGTTTTATATGCACAAATGTAATGTTGGTAACATCAGAATAACTTTTAAAATATAGTTTTGCAACATTCTGGATGACAATGCAGTTAGTACAAACAACATATTTACACTTGCTACAAGTATATTTATTACCTCTCTTTTTATAAAAGTTTATTTCTGTTGTATTATTTATTACATTTTATAATACCAGAAAATGTAATTTGTGTAGACATGATCTGAGACTAGTAATGAATATGATCATCATATCAAATGTTTAGTAAAGCCTGTCTTAAATTTGATAGTTTCTTCACTTGCATTTGATACAAGCCCTTATAAGGTCTATTACTGAAGTTTTAGTGTCTGAAAAAGACAAGGTGATACTTAAAAGATTATATCTTGATGTACATTGTATGTGAATGTTATTGTTGACACATTTTGTTCTCAGATACATACACTAAAAGTAACCCATGAATAACACCTACCATATATAAAATGTACAGATGTGACAGTCATCGTTGTAATGAAGTGGAGTGGCATATTTAACTACAAGAAAGACTTCTTCTCTCTGGATTAAGTTCTTGGTCAACTGACAATTACCTTTTGTTAAGTTTCTGTGTTTCTCTGGCTATTGTAATGTGGACATCATTTCAAAGAACAGGAAGTTCACCAAACCCAGATGTTTCCTGCACAATTTATAGATCATTCACTGTCCGTTTCTCAGACAACAGAATGCATGTTAACAGGGACAAAAGACCTCACCACAGCCTGATTTGTGGGCAGTGTACAAGTTCTAGTTTGTCTTTATGATGACCATGTAGGGCTTGAAGTCTCTAACTGTAAGTTAGACACGGTAACCTGATTCATGACTTGACTCATCTCACAGATAACCACACTCTTCTTTACTCTCCCTAAGTTTGTATTCACCCTTAATTACAGCACAGTCTGCCTCATCCTGCCTCACATGGTTAAAAAAATTGTATGTGTAGATTATTATAATCGAACTTTAAATTATAACACAAACTTTTTAGATTCTCCATGAAAAGCTCATTTGTCATTATAGATTTTTTTGGATGTTATAATAACCCAGAAGGATGGAGGAGATTTTGAAACAGAAATCTATAGAAAAGAATGTTATAGAAATAGCTACCTCCACATACAGAGTATGCATCCTCAGCATATTTTTAAGAATATGGTGAAAGGGCAGGGACTTAGGACATCAAGACTGGCAGCCAACCATGAGAAATTTAAACGAGGATTTAATAATATGAAGGATAGGTTCCTACAGCGAGGATATAATGAGGGTAAAATTCATAAGGCCCTTGCTGGCCTGTCAGAGATGAGAGAAAAAGTAGGGAGACCTTATTTTTCAGAGGGTTTTACTTCATTAGTACCTGGGAATAATGTCTGGAAACCAATGAGAATATCTGTAACATATTCCAGTAATGTCAGGTTACTGCAAGATGTATATCATGGGAACTGGAATATACTCTGTGCAGATGATCATGTTAGACAGCTAGTAGGGGAAAATCCGAAATATGCCTTTAAAAACAAGAAATCATTAAAAAGACTACTGTGTGGACCCCAAATGATGTCGGGGAGCACAGAAGTTGTAGAGAATGATAAATTTGGCACAGTTCCATGTGGAAAATGTAATTTTTGCATGTATATAGATACCAAGGGGGAATTTGTTCACCCAGACACAAAAAGAGTTTTTACATTTAGGTTGGCTGCCAGTTGCAATAGTATGAATATTGTCTATTTAGCTCATTGCTCAGTTTGTACTTCGTTTTATGTGGGTATGACAACACGGAGATTGAGAGATCGTATGAGGGAGCACTTGTATGATATTGCCAGAGGGGCAGATACCAATGCCCTAGTGAGATATGTTAGGGAATTTGGGGATACACACACGTTTACATTTTTAGTAATAGATAGGGTGCACATTAATAGCAGAGGGGGAGATGTTAAAATTAAAATAGAAACTAAGGAATTGGAATGGATCATAAGGCTACAGGCTAATATGGGAAAAGCCTGAATGACAAAATTAATATCAAACCAATATTGATGAATAGAGACCTACAGAAGTAATTATGTTGAGTATTGTTGAGTTTGGACTTATACTTGACTTCAGTATAGCAACTTGGAAATATTCTGTGTGGGTTAATAATTTAGGTAGTATTTAATGTGGCCCCCTGCATTGCTAGATTATTGATTGTAAATAATTTATAATCCAAATTCATGTTCAGTAGGATATATGGGTGTATGTATTTATGTATATTTGTAGGAATATGTATTCAAGACAGTTATTCTTACTATGCATTTTTTATATGTTTATATATGTATTTGAGATAGTCAGTTATTTATTTTTATTTTTTTCATTTTTGTATGTTCTATGAGTATGAATTTATATGGAACGTATGTGTATGTCAACATCATGGGTATATTTTTTATGGGGCATGTAGGAATGTTTTTATAGGGTAGTGTGTAGATATGAAAGAACTGATTTGCTTTTCATGTCATGGTTTTTATTTATTACTGTGTGGCTTTAAATCTGTTCAAAGGAGGATGATTTGCATAATTAATTGTATAATTGATTGTAGCACTGAGTATAAATTCTGTAGACCAGTATTCTTGTGCTGGGCCACGAAAGCGCTCACTTGGTACTTGACTGTTATTTTATTAAACTGTTTTATGTGCTGTACAGCCGTGGTCTGGAGGCTCCTTCTTGACTGTTATTTTACTAAACTGTTTTATGTGCTGTACAGCCGTGGTCTGGAGGCTCTTTCTTGACTGTTATTTTATTAAACTGTTTTATGTGCTGTACAGCCGTGGTCTGGAGCCTCCTTCTTGACTGTTATTTTATTAAACTGTTTTATGTGCTGTACAGCCATGGTCTGGAGGCTCCTTCTTGACTGTTATTTTATCAAACTGTTTTATGTGCTGTACAGCTGTGGCCTGGAGGCTCCTTCTTGACTGTTATTTTATTAAACTGTTTTATGTGCTGTACAGCCGTGGTCTGGAGGCTCCTTCTTGACTGTTATTTTATTAAACTGTTTTATGTGCTGTACAGCCGTGGTCTGGAGACTCCTTCTTGACTGTTATTTTATTAAACTGTTTTATGTGCTGTATAGCCATGGTCTGGAGGCTCCTTCTTGACTGTTATTTTATTACACTGTTTTATGTGCTGTACAGCCGTGGTCTGGAGGCTCCTTCTTGACTGTTATTTTATTAAACTGTTTTATGTGCTGTACAGCCGTGGTCTGGAGACTCCTTCTTGACTGTTATTTTATTAAACTGCTTTATGTGCTGTACAGCCGTGGTCTGGAGGCTCCTTCTTGACTGTTATTTTATTAAACTGTTTTATGTGCTGTACAGCCGTTGTCTGGAGGCTCCTTCTTGACTGTTATTTTATTAAACTGTTTTATGTGCTGTACAGCCATGGTCTGGAGGCTCCTTCTTGACTGTTATTTTATTAAACTATTTTATGTGCTGTACAGCCGTGGTCTGGAGGCTCCTTCTTGACTGTTATTTTATTACACTGTTTTATGTGCTGTACAGCCGTGGTCTGGAGGCTCCTTTACTTGTTTTTTAACTTGGATTTGTTGCTGGAGGAACTGTTTTCTAGCACCATTTGCATTTTGACTGTTGGAATATTTTTGCAACATTCTGGATGACAATGCAGTTAGTACAAACAACATATTTACACTTGCTACAAGTATATTTATTACCTCTCTTTTTATAAAAGTTTATTTCTGTTGTATTATTTATTATATTTTATAATACCAGGAAATGTAATTTTGTGCAGACATGATCTGAGACTAGTAATGAATATGATCATCATATCAAATGTTTAGTAAAGCCTGTCTTAGATTTGATAGTTTCTTCACTTGCATTTGATACAAGCCCTTATAAGGTCTATTACTGAAGTTTTAGTGTCTGAAAAAGACAAGGTGCTACTTAAAAGATTATATCTTGATGTACATTGTATGTGAATGTTATTGTTGACACATTTTGTTCTCAGATACATACACTAAAAGTAACCCATGAATAACACCTACCATATATAAAATGCACAGATGTAGCAGTCATCGTTGTAATGAAGTGGAGTGGCAGATTTAACTACAAGAAAGACTTCTTCTCTCTGGATTAAGTTATTGGTCAACTGACATTTACCTTTTGTTAAGTTTCTGTGTTTCTCAGGCTATTGAAATGTGGACATCATTTCAAAGAACAGGAAGTTCACAAAACCCAGACGTTTCCTGCACAATTTATAGATCATTCACTGTCCGTTTCTCAGACTACAGAATGCATGTTAACAGGGACAAAAGACCTCACCACAGCCTGATTTGTGTGCAGTGTACAAGTTCTAGTTTGTCTTTATGATGACCATGTAGGGCTTGAAGTCTCTAACTGTAAGTTAGACACGGTAACCTGATTCATGACTCATCTCACAGATAACCACACTCTTCTTTACTTTCCCTAAGTTTGTATTCACCCTTAATTACAGCACAGTCTGCCTCATCCTGCCTCACATGGTTAAAAATAAATCGTATGTGTAGATTATTATAATCTACTGAATACCTTGCTAAGCATCCAAATTACTTCTGACTCTTATGTCGTTACACTTGTATATTGTTATATGCTGTTATTAACTTTCTAAACAAATTTTTTATGCACATTTTTTTTTTAGCTTTTCTCCGCGGGCCTCCACTGAAAATGGGCTCACTCCAGCCCAGTGGACTTTCCTGGTTAACAAAAGCAAATAATAAATAAACATTAAATAAATAAATAAATGTTGTGAAAAAAAATTAGCAACCGCATTCATCAGAAAAGGAATTGAAAATCAGCTAGCATGACATGCAAAGTGAACATTTTGAGTGATTTCTTCTCCTGAAAAATGTGGGGCTGATTTCCAAAAGAAAGCTGTGCCCGACATATCATGTCAAAGTAGGTTTTCAACAAACTTTGGTCAGATGTAGGTACAAACACAAGCTGAAGTTAAGCATATATGCTAAACAGTATGGCGCAAAAGAATTTTGGACTTCAGACAACTGTGACTTACTCCAAACTGCCTTATGACAATAAAGAGTGACAATCTAATATTGGCAGAATACACTACTAAATTTCAGCAAACATTTGGTGGAGACCATGATACCTTGCCAAAAAATATGATATTTACCTGTGATGTCTTTATATTTCTCTGCTGATTATACAAAATGATTGAGAATTCTAAATATTGCAGTAAACACAGTATAGCAGACCAGGGTTCTATAAATGTTAGAGGAGGATATCCAAATGTATCCTAACATCCACAGGCATCCATTAGAGAGGTGAACCAGGCTGTAGTTAAGCTCTCAGATCAAGAAATAAATAACAGGTAGAAAGTAGACAGAACGCTGGTACAGGCTGCATGTGGGATGTGTGTATTCCAAATGTCCTCATGCAGCTTATGGGGTAAACCTGCCCCAGTAGAAACAGATGTGCCTGACTCTTGGTACAATGGACTCTGGGACACTTCAGGATTACATGACTGATACCATAGGGATGTTCAGGACAGCTGCAATTTACATATTAGGACATATGATGGGTACACATCCAAAATTCCACAGGTCAACATTGTACATTTGCAGAAGTTGTGGATGTCCACATTAACAAAACAATTTATTGAAAGGACTATGGAAATATTCAAAGAACAATGTTTTACTATAGTAGAATGCCTTAGTAATTGTGTTAAAACTATAAGCAAAAAGCAGAATGCAAATGAAATATCACTTCTTTGTAGGTGGTAGCCTAATAGTACAGATACAAATTTAATAACAATAACAGTGATGTATGTCATAAGATATCCTTTGTAAAGGAATATGTATAGAAATGCAGTAAAATTCAATACATGGTACTATAACATGAGATTCCTTAGGAATTTGAATTATTCTGCATTAATAATAGAACAGCAGGAATATGCACATTACAACTCAAATAAAGAAGAAAATGCAAGTGACATACCATTAGAAAGTGTGCTTCTTCTAAAGACTGCCAAAACACAGCCAGAACACTTTCCTTTAGGATACATGCTGATGATTGACAGTGCTATTATTGTGTGCTGAACGATCATAAAATAACAAGTAAAATCTTTTTCACTGAATCTGTAAGGTGAGTTTTTTTTTTTTTTTTGCATGGGGCATTCCTCATGCACCCTGCTCCCCTGTAGGGGACATTCCCCACACTGGCAAAATTAAATATACATACTCTGTGGTTGCACAACAGTGGAGAAAAAAGAAATCTCAAATGTCGGCGAAAGCTATTTCACTCACTTTTCTTGAATCATTCAGCACTCGATAATTGTGCTGTCGATTACATGATAGGCATGCTTGCTTAAGTACATTTTACACCCCAGCATAATTAATGAGATTCATTAGTATAGAATGTTCATGAATCACATTGGGGTGTACCAGTGGAAAAGTATGGATTCTGGTGCAAAAGCTCTGCACAACCAAAGGGCACTTTCTAATATAAGTGAAACTACAGAGGACATCTGTGACATGATCCACCTTGTGTCACTGTGGGCATCAACCCCTTTTTATCATTTTTACATAGGATTAGGGTGTCACATCAACATTAGTCAAGGTGACCTAATCATCTACTCTCAATGTTTACACTGCTGGGTGCTGGCTAACCCTGATGTAGTCATGCCTTACATATTTATGACTTTTAAAACTACTGTTGATGACTCAGAAGTGTTTTGTCAAAGCCTATTCACTTATCTGTGGTTTCAATCAGAAGATCATGTTCTCTCTGCTGAAGACAGCACCAAGCAGTCAGCTTTGAGATTTAAAATCATGGCTATGTAAAAAACTAACATTTCGATCTTCCTTCGTTAGTGTCATGTGAATGCTGCCAGCTGTGCTAGGAATTATTCAGGGAACCATCTTGTAGAGGAGACATTACTCAGGCTTCAAGTTCAAGTGCTTCTTTACATACAGTGCCTATTTTGGGGTGCAAGCTAATTCATGATTTTATTCATATATTGCAATCTGTCTTCAAACATGGTATGTCATAGAGATGATTTGGGGACTGAGGTGAAGTCAGTGTCAGTATGTGTCACACTCACAGGAAGACTTCAAATTGTACTTCAAAAGTCCTGTTTTGAATGAAGATAACAGCAGTCTCTCTCCCGCTCTCTTTTTTTTTTTTGAATTAGCTGATATAACCTTTTCCTGCATAAGAAGAAGAGATATTTTCCATTGTTAAGGGAACTAATTGCAAGTAGCTGTCATTAATAAGTATGTCAGACCTCGGGCTACATGTCATTTCATAGCCAGAATTTTGAGCAATTAAGTAAACATCATCGGTACAAACATCTTCCCGAGGGCAGATGATGGCTGCACTAGGCTATTGCCATCTTATTCTAGCCACATTCAAGGACAGATACAGATAAAACAGCCTCAGCTGAAGGGAAATGAAAAGAAATATAAAGCTTGTGTAGTATCCTGAAACAAGAGTCTGTCCTCCAGAAAATTAGGGAACTCAGCAAATTAAGGAAGTCAACTGTCACTGGCAGCAACTTCTCCAGTGTAGGAGGTGAAACAGCATTGCTTTGCATGCAACCATTTACAGAGCTGTAGCAAGAGAGTTGGGAGACTGGGGTAATAAACCCATTTTGGGGTCCCCCTGCTGTCCATAAGCATCTGCTTAATGTCAGCTTGTAAACTATCTTTGTTTTTAAGACAGCAACAAGTTGTCATGCTCTACAGTGTGTAGTGTGGCAAATTTGAAAGGTTGCTTACACTGTGCTCTGGTTTACTCCATCTCTATCCATGAAGCATCTGCAATCAATAAGCATCAATGAGCAGATGATAATCTCCAAATCTTTACCATGAAATGGCTGCTTAAAGACAACTTTGGTTTATCTGGGCACTCAAGTGGAATGATTAGGGGATCCTCCACTTTCTTTTTGTGCATATAGGTTCATAGGTTCATAGGTAGATACTAGGCTATCTGCCCAAAGGCAATAATAAGCCTAGCCAGAATGTGTTGGCTTTCGCTGCCCCCTAGATTAGTTCCCTGCACATCTGTCCAGCAGAGCCACTGAAGTGATCCCTGGGGTAAACTTTCTGTTTCCCATCCACTCGTCAAGATTTCTCTTGAAGAGTGCTAGCGAGGAGCTCTGCCTATTGTAGATTGGAATCTTGTTCCAAAGCATGGGAAGTCTCTGGGACAGGAATCTATCCCTCCAGCACATCTTATTTATTGTTGTGGTGAGGTTCAGATCCCTAGAGCATGTGGCTTAAGGGGATAAGGTTTTCTTTAGGTGGAGCATGTCCATCAATTCTGGGTTGGACATGGCCTTATATGTCAGGCAGAGATCACCTCTGAGCAGGCGGAATGCAACCGAGTACAGCTGGAGATTCTTAAGTTGAGTTGCATAGGGCATCTGTTTGAGGCCAGTGATCCACTTGGTGAGGTGCTTCTGTGGTCTTTCCAGCTGTTGCAGGTGTCTTGTAAGGTACATCCCAAATGGGGCATTGTACTCTATGATGGGTCTGATGAGTGATGAGTAGAGGGGCACAATGACCTCTTTTGAATCTGGATGCAAACTCTTTTGTGATTAGGTGGTTCACATAGAAGGATTTTCTAACTACTTTGGCAATGTGATTATCAAAGGAGAGATTACTATCTACTTGGGTCCCCAGATCCCTTATTACATTTTCTGTATTTAGGGGACTACCACCTATGTGGTAGGTTGTGGGTACTTTGTTATTTCCAAAGGCGATAACTATACACTTTTTGGCATTTAGCTTGAGGCCTTGATTTTGACACCAGGTATCCATCTCAGTGAGACCCTTTTGGAGGATGTTTGTGTCAGCCAGTGAGTCAATTATAGCCCCTAGTTTGCAGTCATCTGCGAACCTGGTCAGCCATAGTCCTCCTGTGCTTGTCTGTACCTCTGAGAAATATATGCCGAACAGGAGGGGTCCTAGGACTGGGCAATGCCAATTGTAACTGGTTTAGTGTCAGACCTAGCTCCCACAACTGTCAACATATGGGTTCTGTCCGTGAGCCAACTGGCAACCTATCTTGTGACATAGGGGTTTATGTTCAGGCTGATGAGATTGTCTATAATACCAGAATGGGGAATGGTGTCGAAGGCCTTTGTGAGGTCTAGGTAGGCTGTGTGTACCACCTTTCCCTCATCTATAGCCTTGGTAACTGTCTCAAAGAAGTCCACCAGGTTTAGGAGGCATGCTCTGCTCTTAACAAAGCTGAACTGGGTAGGGTCCAGTGTTTGGAGGTTCACAATGTCTCTGTTAATGAGTTCCATGATGACGCGCTCCATAGCCTTGCAAACCAAGCTAGTCAGGCTTATAGGGCGATAGTTCCCATGGTCTGTTGTGGCTCCACCTTTGTGGAGCAGAATAACTGTTGCTGTGCACCCCTCTATGGATACATAGCCTGTGGAGAGGCTGAATTTGAACAATGTGTTTAGGTGTTGGGTTAATTGGTCTTTGATCTCGTGTAGGATGCAGCCTGGGGCACTGTCCTGTCCCATTGATGCTGTGTTTTTGGCTTTGGAGAGGACTGTTTTAACCTAAGTTTCTGTGATTTCAGGGGCTCTACATTCTTCTGGTATGGTTATGGGCTCTTTTGGGGGTGAGAGGGGGGTGACATTTGCACTGAACCTGTCTGCCTGGATGTTGGCAATATCGGTTAGTTCAGTGTATTTAGTGCCATTCTGTACTAACTCCGAGCAGATCTGAGCATTGCCAATTAGATTCTTGACATAGCTAAAGAAGGCCTTGTGGTTATCTTTGGAGTCCTTGGCAAGTTTTCTTTCAAAGCTCGCCTTGGATGATTTTAGGAGGGATCGTAGTTTCTTGCTGATACTGATCAGAGATGTCTTCCCTTCTTGGGATTTTACTCTTTTCTGTACTAGTTTCCTCCTTTTATTGTATAGCTTGTTTATGGCATGGGTTAACCAGACTGGTTTTCTTTTCTTGGAGGAGTGAGTCTTGGTTTTGCTTGGGATATCACAATCCATGCATTCTTGTAGGTGCCTGTAGAATGCATTAGTAAAGGATTTTGCAGCTTGGACAGCATTATCCTTTAGCATGGGGGCTTTGAAACTTTCCACCTCCATCTTAAGTAATGTGAAGTTTGCTTTTGAAAAGTTTTTCACAGTGGTTTCCTTGTCCAGGGGTGGGAGTGGAATGTGGACATCCAAAGTGATTTGTTTATGGTCAGATATAACCAGCAAGGGTTTGACCTCCAGTGTGGAACACGGGTCGCCCATGTTGGTGATGACCAGGTCCAATATGTTGTCACCGCTGGTGGGAGTATTGACCAGTTGTTCCAGGGCATTTGAGTTGATAGATTCTAGGAAATGTTGGGCAAGGGAGTTAGTACTTGAGTGGTTCTCCCAGTTAATGTTTGGGTAGTTGAAATCACCCAATATTAGGGTGTTTGGTAGGTCCTTTATGTTACCCAGTGTTTCCAGAAATGCAGAATGGGGGTCCTGGGACATGGTGGGTGATCTATAGCAAGCTACAATTTGAATTGCAGTTTTGCCCATTGTTAGTTGCACATGGATAATCTCTGAAGCATCGTGCTGTGCCACTAACCTGGAGGTGTGGGTATCCTTGATAAATATGGATACTCCCCCACCTTTTGTATTTCGGTCCGGGTTCTGTGGCCAAAATGTGTGGTATGAGTTGTAGCCTGGTAGTGCTAGGGTGCTCTCTGGAACTTAAACCAGGTTTCTGTTACTGCACGTATATCAATTTTCTCCATACTGAGGAGTGTCTCGAGTGCGTGCATTTTGAGGTTTAGACTTCTGGCATTGAGTAGTATTACCGTCAGATTTTTGTTACTTGTGCTATTTACGGTGGTGGGTTTGTCGTTTGACCCTTGCCTAAAAAAGGCAATATGGGGGTGGTAAGAGCCTTGGCCAGTATTCAAAAACCTAAGGGTGACAGGTGCAAGCCATCTCTAGTGAAGCAGCATGGTTTGTCGAGCATGTCATCCCAGGTGCACAGACACTGGATCCCCTTTGAATGACACCAGCAACTTAGACAATTGTTTAAAATTGATAATTTTTTCTTTATACTGTGGGGTCATTCTTGGTGAGGGCAGGATGCTACCCAGGGTCAGGGTCATACCGGCCTGGGCTACGTGATCAGGGAGCTCTTCCATGTCTCTTTTCATGTAGTCCAGTGAAGTACGGCTCAGGTCATTCACACCAACATGGACAATGACAGAGTCATATTTGTACTTGTTCTGGAGTGACCTGAGTGCTTGTGTTATGTGGCAGATCCTGGCACCTGACAGGCAGCTAACAGTAACTTTCTCCTTATTCAGCCTATTGAGTGGGACGTCAGTGTGCCTAACTATAGAGTCACCTATTACTAGTATGTTGAGTATGTTATTTTGCCTTGAGGGCTGTGATTGCGTGGCACACTGGTTTTGTGAAGTATGTATTTCATGGTTTGTGTTGGGGGGTAGAGGTTGCTTGGATGTCTGCTTTGGAGGGCTCTTTTGCAGATTTTTATTTAGAGCCTCTGAATATGTTTTCATGTATTTACATGTGTTTTTTGCTGGTGCTGGTTTAATGGGTCTTTGTGAGACTGGTGGTGTGATGCCAGTATTTCCCTTCTCCTCTTGACTGTCTGATCCAGTCTTGGGTTGAGAGAGCTTAGCCTCCAGTTTGGCTGTATAATTGCATCTCTTGCATGTATTAGTGTTTGGTGGTAGGAGGAGAGGGTTGTCTGTGCACATGAGGCAGTTGTTACATTGCCTCATAATGCCCAGATTCACCAGTTGAACTGAAGAGTACACCTGAAACTGTCCTTTGGACATGCCTGGATAGGTACAGTAAACTGTTTTACTGAATGTCTGGTAAGGTCGAATAGACCTTATTGCAACTATTGCAACTAGACCTATTGTAAATGAAGCCAGGATACAAGATGACCACTGAACCTTGACAATGCTCAATGTATGGAATACCATTGTTCAGCAGCTGTGAGGAAGGATAGGGATTTACCTGACAGATATCCCTGTCTATCACAGATACCAGGATAATGATCTTTAATGGACGACACCGCAGCAGCTGCAGGATTGGCTCACTGAGGTCCATTGGGCTCCACCAGAACCCTTTAGTAAGTGAGAACTTCCACACCTTAACACCTTTTCTGTGTGCAAAAGGATTTACTTCATAAGAATTTTTTGTTTCCAAGCATTACCAATAAGTTATCATGTGCATGTAATTATTATTATTATTATTATTATTATTATTATTATTATTATTATTATTATTATTATTATTATTATTATTATTGTTATTCTTATTATTATTATTGGAATAAGTATTGCTATATTGAGCTACTTTTAAACATTAAAGTGATGGAATGGATCCACTAAATAAGTGGGAATAAGTATTGCTATATTGAGTTACTATTAATCATTAAAGTGATGAAATGGACCCACTAAAATCCAAATATGCAAGTCAATAATCGAGGCTGATTGAACTAGAGCTCAGAGAGAGTGTTCTTATTGGCTAGTTTAAGTTAAAAAGGGTATTTTTTTGTTTGATTTAAGTCCCATGTTTGCACTTGTTTGTGTGTAGCACTCCATCGTGCACTGCCACATAGCAGTGGTTGCCACTGGTGGTTATAGACGCAAATGTTTTGTTTGTTAAATTTTCCCTTAGCACTTTGATTGTGGTCCTCCAGAGGTTTCTCATGGCCCTGCTCTACTGTCAGGTGGAACACTAAGCCTAGCCTCAGAGGTACCAACACACCTCTCACTCACTAGCCACTCCTAAGTGTAACCTTTTTTCCTGATCATATAAATTTAACTGTAACCAGTGGTGTTCCACAGGGATCAGTTCTGGGATCTCTACTGTTTAGAATCTATTGATCTGAAGTACAAGCAAAAACTAAAGGTCTGTGTCTAACAAGGTATGCTGATGACTGAAAACTGGGAGTGATCAGAAAATCTCCAAATGATGTCAACATCCTACAACAGGGTCTTACACAAACAAATGATTGGTGCCAAAGTCATGGCCTTAAACACAATGCAAAAAATGTATTATTATTCCTTTTGGTAAAAGTGATGTTCTTACTAACTACCACATCAATAGCAACACCTTAAGTAGACAGTGGTGAGACACCTGGGCCCACAGGTTGACAGCAACCTTACCTTTGATGACTATGTCTCAACAGTGTTAACAACGGCATTCTATGTTGCTCATCTCATAAGTAAGGGCATTGATTCCAGTAAAAAAAAAGGTTATAACCTCTCTGTACTCTTCTCTCATCAGGCCAATAATTGAGTACAACACCCCTTTTGGGATGTACCTTTCCAAGCACCTGCAGTAATTAGAAAAAGCACAAAGGTTCCTCACAAGGAAAATTCAAGGTCTTCAACATCTGTCCTATGGGGATCATCTGAAATCACTCACTTTATTCTGTTTCATACAGACTACTCACAGGTGATCTCTGCCTTGCATACAAGGCAATCTCCGACCCTGCTTTATTCAAAATGGTGTATATCCGTAAGTCAAATGGTTTAGGGGTTACTCACTCAAAAGACCTTAACCTGGTATATGACATTAATAAAAACTGCTGGAGGGACAGATTTGTCTCCCAGAGGTCACCACACCTTTGGAACAGACTCCCACTTCATGTCAAACAGAGTACTTTATTGGACCTCTTCAAATGCAATCTGGACAATTGGATGAGTGACCATAAATTCACCCTGGGGGTTCCACCTGTGTCCCTCTTAGACAGAGGCAAGGCTTGTATGGGACCTAGGGTCATTAGCCAAGCAACTTCCTATGATCCTATAAAGTATATCTGAGATGCTGCATTATTTCCACCCCCCTAAGTGTTGTAGTTTGCATAGCGATGTGCATACAGCAAATCCTTTTTATCTGTATAAAAGACAAAGGTAAGTGCAGGTTGCATATGAATCGACATTCTGCTGTGATCTGTTATATTCTGTGGGCCGGATTCCATAAAGCTCACTGAGCCCAGTGCATCATGTCGATGTCAGCATGAAACCTGCAGATAATGTTGTAATATGTAACTGCACAACAAGGTCATCACGCAATGGAGTATTGCAGTATGAATGGTGCACTAAACACATCTGAAGAAATCCATAAGTAATGAAAAATGGTTGTCCAGTCACGTTGTACCGTAACAAAGTTACAGAAAGATGACCACAATTCAATCATGCTGATAGTCATACATACATACATATATATATATATATATATATATATATATATATATATAACAGAATCTGATTATAATTGACTCCATTAAAATACCAAAAAAAAAAACAAAAAAAACAGCTATACCAATGTAGGCCTTAACATAAATTTTTAGGAATAGCCCCAGAAACATCACAGACAACTATAGATATTTCCATAATTAATTCCCTAACATAAAATATATGCTTCAAAGCTGCAGTCATTTGTAATATATACATATAACACACAAACCCAAGGAAAGTGGGAGACAGAAAAGAACATGTGGGGTTTGGGTGAAGAAGAGGGATGCTGGAACAGGAAAATCTGAGAGAAAGTTAGAGGGGCGTGGGCAATGGTTTTTTGATGGGAATAGGCCCCATTTTTTTTAAGAGTAGAAGGAAAGGTAAACATGGGGAAAGAGGAGGAGAAGGCCATCACAGCACATATACCCATAGAACAAATAGCACAACACAAGACAGACAAAGGCTGGAAAAAAACAGTAAGGAAAGAAAAGTTACACACTCGACACACTGTACAACACAGGCAATGCAAAGTTGTCAAACAGGGTGAGAATGCATACCAGCCATGGTGAAATGTACAAAAACATATCTACCTATGCAATACCAATTTGTGAAATGCCACAAACTGTGTGGCAACCATACCTGGATGTGCATGACCGATGGTAGATGTGTGTTCTAAGGTAATAAAGAAGGATCACAGTAGACATTAGATAAATAAACACATATCCAATTAGTCCATCAGCAGTGTAGATGTAAGCCAAGCAACATCACAGATGAGCAAATGCACGTCTGACAATGCTAAATAACTCCAGCAGAGGGCAGAACCAAACCTATGACCATGCATGTGAAAGGAAACAAAACAAGCAGAGTGGCAATCAGAAGTAATGAATAAAAGCAACAAAAGCTGCTACATGCACAAGTAGGTGTACACAGCCCAAACAAATGTATAATGGAAGGTGTATATGTTGCACACATATACCATTTCAAAGGCAATACACAGGTGTAGTTGTGTATGTATGTCTGTCAGTGGCATAAATGGAACATTCATGAAAGCAAGGTCAATGCACATACACACACACCAATGACATGTAATAATATGTTCAAAAATGTAACACTACTGCACACAGATGTGAAAAAACTACACTGGCTAACACACAAGCATAATGAGAACAAGGTTCATAGGTTCATAGGTTCATAGGGAGGTACTAGGCTATCGGCCCAAGGGCCTACGAGAGCCTAGCCAACAAGGTTCCCTGGCTTACGCCACCCAAGAAAGTTATTTTCCTGTGTCACTGTCGAGCAGACACACAGAAGTGATCCTCGGGGTGTATTTTCTATTTCTCATCCACTCATCAAGATTTTTCTTGAAGAGTGCTAATGAAGAACTTTGCTTGACATAGATGGGTAGCCTGTTCCAGAATATGGGGAGTCTCTGGGATAGGAATCTATCCCTCCAGCATGTCCTGTTTATTGTGGTGACAAGGTTTAGGTCCCTAGAGCGTGTAGCTCGGAGGGATTGGGATTTTTTTTAGGTGTAGCATGTCCAACAGCTCTGGGTTTGACACAGCTTTATATGTTAGGCAGAGATCACCTCAGAGTAGGCGATATGCTATGGAGTAAAGCTGGAGTTTTTTGAGACAGTCAGTGTAGGGCATTTGTTTGGGTCCAGTAATCCTCTTTGTGAGGTTCTTCTTTGGCCTTTCCAGCTGCTGCAGATGTCTTGTGAGGTACATTCCAAAAGGGGCATTGTACTCTATAATGGGTCTAATGAGTGTCGAGTAGAGGGGAACGATGACCTCTTTTTTCCTGGATGAGAACCCTTTTATGATGAGGTGTGCCACGTAGAAGGACTTCCTGACTACTGTGGTGATGTGACTATCAAAGGAGAGACTGCTGTCCACCTGGGTCCCAAGGTCTCATCACACATTCGGTGTTAAGTAGCTTGCTGCCTATGTGGTAGTTCATGGGTACAGAGTTTTTACCAAAGGGGATGACACTGCACTTTTTGGCATTGAGCTTGAGGCCATGCCTCTGACACCAGGCATCTGTGTCAGAGAGGCCCTTCTGTAGGATGTTCACATCATTTGGGGACTTGACTATGGCTCCTAGTTTACAGTCATCTGCAAACTTCGTTAGCCAGAGGCCTTCTGTGTTAGCCTGTACTTCAGAGAAGTAGATACCAAACAGGAGCGGTCCCAGGACGGAACCCTGTGGTACTCCACTTGTCACTGGTTTGAGGTCAGATTTGGAGTCTGCAACTTTTACAGTGTGGGTTCTGTCAGTGAGCCAGTTAACAACCCATCTTGTGATGTAGGGATTTATGCCTAGTTTATTGAGTTTAGCTATAATTCCAGAATGGGGGTGGTGTTGAAAGCCTTGGCGAGGTCAAGATAGGCTGTGTGAACCACCTTACTCTCATCTATGGCTTTGGGCTTTGGTGACTGCCTCAAAGAAGTCGATCAGCTTCAGGAGGCATGATCTGCCTTTCACAAACCTGAACTGGGTGGGATCCAGTTACCAATGTCTTTGTTTATAAGTTCCATGATGATACGTTCCATGGCC
Organism: Protopterus annectens; assembly: GCF_019279795.1. Taxonomy (NCBI): domain Eukaryota; kingdom Metazoa; phylum Chordata; order Ceratodontiformes; family Protopteridae; genus Protopterus; species Protopterus annectens. Next base: position 146,316,407 of record NC_056750.1, read on the forward strand.
TTGCAGACCAGGCTCGTCAGGCTAATAGGTCTATAGTTCCCGGGATCAGTGGTGGCTCCCCCTTTGTGGAGTGGGATAACTTTTGCTGTGCGCCATTCAGTGGGCACAAAGCATGATGCAAGGCTATTATTGAACATGGTGCTTAAGTGAGGAGCCAGTTCATTCTGAAGTTTGTGTAAAACGCAGCCTGGGATGTTATTCGGTCCCATGGATGCTGTGTTTTTGGCTTTAGAGAGTGCAGTTTTCACCTGCATAGTTGTGATTACAGGGACTCTGCATTCTTCCTGTTTGGATATGAGCCCTTTAAGGGGTGGGGGGGTAAAGTTAGCACTGAACCTATCTGCCAGGATATTGGCAATATCAGTTGGTTCTGTAATTTTCATGCCTTTGTGCTGTAACTCAGAGCAGATCTGGGTGTTGCCATTGAGATTCTTGACATAGCTATAGAATGCTTTGTGGTTTTCCATGGAATTAGTGGCAATTTTATTTTCGTAGTACATCGCAGGATGTATTTCAAGCATTAGCCAGCAACTTATACATACATGTCCCACATTGTAAAATGGCCATACAATTGGCACATGTTCAATGTGTCAAATTAATACATGTTGATGGCCAGCAGTTGCAACAAAGGCAAACATATCTGCAAAAAATAATAGCAAAGTATGAAGGTGGGAGGGAGGTAGAAAACCTGGGCCCACATCAGGGTAAAGCAGGACAAAGTAAGTTGACAGAATGCAAATACATGTGTACAGCACAGAGGGTATTGTATAAGCCAAACAGAAGTACATTTGACCAAATGGAAAATGTATGTCAAATGACCAGATTGATTGCTGATATCCACAGAGCTGGACATGTATAAAACACACATACACATATGTATAGGTAAGCAAGCTAAAAAGTACAAGCACATACAAATATACTGTCATGCAAATGTCAAATAAAGAAACACAGGTGTATGTCAATCACCCTGCTTATTACAGAGCACTGGACACACCTGTGAACATCATTACAGCACATCAGCAGTAACTCAGTGAAAACTTACTTGTCAATGGTACATTTGTGTGTCATTATGTATCTGACTATGTGTACACATACATTCAGCTATTGTGTATAACTATTTGTAGAAGGTGTAAACCGATGTGAGTACGTAATGAATGTGGAAATGCTATATGCAACAAACATAGCATAATGTACTGGTTAAAAATGTGTTATCTGTAACACTGTGTATAGATTAATGTTACATTGCTGTTTGATGCAGACAGAAAAAGAGGACTGCACATAGGCAGGATATACTTGCATATGATCCCACATGGCAGCAGTATCACCAGCACATGACACACAACACCACATCATGCCAGTGGGACATCATGACAACTGCTATCCAAAACGCATGTGGAACAACCTGTCTGTCCATTGTACATACTTGATATGGCAAAACATAATTCCAAGGCATATCACACTGTTAGTGATGGAGTACAAGCAACATATGTTGTCTGTCATTTGCCCCAGTAAAACCCATGTTTACAGGCTACTTCTTGCAACACTAGCTGCAGGTTAACTGCTAGAATACATGGACAGTTAAATGTGGGATGTCACACAATAATAACACATAAGCACGACAGATACATGGTATGCATGCACAAGAGTGCATTTACAGTCCAATCAATGAAATGGCAATTACCATGTTGGCAGTGTAACAGAAGTGGAGCATACAGACAATACTTAAGGACAGAAGGGACCAAGCTGATGGGGGCTCAGACTCCTGAATGACCTCATGAGCTATTGCCCTGAATGAATCCTGCATAACCTATGCCATATCCTCGAAGAAGGACCTAATAATGTTCCTCATCTGTGCGCAGAACACATCAATCATGACCTCCCAGATCTCCTTTCACTAATTGCCTTGATTCCAGTCATGTTGTCATCTCCTCCAAGGTACAGGCATGATGGCTCTGGTAGGGGCAAGTCCAGGTTCCAAGTCATCATCATCACCATCATCATCATCGCTGTCATCCTCAGAAGACTCTGGCAGTGGCCTGCTTGTGCTCATCACCATCTTCTGATCAGAGAACATACACAGGTCCCATGCTCTGTCAAGATGAATTGCGAAACACAACAGGAAAAAAAAGCAAATATCTGTCACTCAGAACAGTCCCATGGATATCACAGTACAACATAATATGATAATGATCACAATTTTCACAGGGTGTGACACATATCCATTATGGACAGTTACCTCATAAATGCATGACCCTATATGTCCTCTTCATAAACAGGGCATCAGTATTTTTTTAACAATTCAATAAGAGTAGACACACTCATCCAGGGTGCTAGCTTTGTAAGAATGTATAAATGCTCAAATCAAGAGATTGTACTGTCTGCATTTAATGATTTATATGAACATCCACAAAGTGTTATTGCTAAAATGAGAAGAAAGTGATATGACAATATTGTGGATAATAGGCAAGAAATGTGATAAACATCTGAGACAGGCAGCATGATAATTTGCTTAGCACACATCAATATAATGACTACAACAGTAAAAACAATATTATATGTTCAATTACCACAGTTGGTGACATATGAGACTCTAATATATCTGTTACTAACAGTATTGTATGTGCACTTTTGAATGCATTATCTACCAGAAAGTATTAGCAATCAGTAACCTGAAAAATCAAAACATTATGAACATGCTTGCTGATAATGAACTGCTATACACAAATGTCTTTCTGCACAACTGTCAGTAAACCTAGGCTGTAAATGCATTTGTAACAAAACACCAAAAGTTTTGGATGCATATTCAATACCTATGCTAAACTGAAGAGCATGTCACACAGTCTGCAAAGTCCCACACATTCTGTGAAAAAGAAAGCTACATAAAACATATTAACCACTAAAAACCACAGCCATACACACAAGCATGCCACCCTATACATTATAAACACCAGTGAAAACATTTAGGTTGCAACAACCATCGACCTAACACGATGTGCATCCCAACTGTTATTTAGGTTGTGGAGTACAATTCATAAACTGTGTGTTGAAACAATAGCTCAATGTTATATGAAAGTTCAACATTTTTAGATTTCAATTACAGCTGAAAGCACAGTTATCATGTGATGATTTCATTTACCTTACTGATTCATGATGGGTATTCCTGCATTTTAATCAATATACACATTATCTTGAAACATACAGGCTTGTAAACAGGGGAAGATGTATTCCATTTCATAAAACAGCAAACATAATCAACATACCTCTCTCCCTCTACTGCTCCTCAAGCTTGTGCATCCACTCAATGCACATAGCTCAGTTCCTGCTGCTATCCTTCTCATCTGAATTCAGAAAAAAGAATGTATGAATGATGCATTCTATAAATAACAATGATATACATTTGTCAGCACAGTTTCTAGACATTTATTTCTGAAGAACATTACATAACCACAATACACATTTGACAATGTTACATACAGGTGTTAACATCTTTGAACATGGATCAGTGGACATGAGATTCAAACCTGCAACTACAATCTACATACAGACTTTAAACTTGAAAGCTACCTGCCTAGTTAACACATCTTAATAAAAAAAAAGCATGTTTTTAATGCAGTGAAAATACTTTTTTATAGCATCCTCTGGTTGAGGAATGGTTTACGAATAAGTATCTTGGCTTAGGATTTCAGATTATGAACACGTGCTGGTCATGTAGCGAAACAGTTGGAAAATTACATTCATGTTAGCACTGTGTTCAAAAACTTTAACAATAATGGACAGCATCCATTCCTCAGACAGTGAGAACGTGTCACGTAGCAAAGACCTTCTGTGAACAGAAAGATATATGTTGCTGTACATAAGGGACATAGAAAGGTATGTGTGAAGACCATGATATTCCATAACAAACTGCACATCGCTAGGAAAATACATACATCATCCCTGTTTACATGTCAACTGTTAGTCTGTCCATCCCACTCTCTCTGTAGCAGAGGAAGATAGTGCTCTTAAATTGAATGTAATATTTAATGATAAAACAGGACTTGACAGCACTTTTACAATGTATACAATATTAACAAAAGCATTGGTCAGACATATTAACAGTCTGTAGCAAGCTTTACTGACCCTGATATTAAAAAGCTGACGTTAATGGAATGTCATGGATTATGGCTATGTTCGTAGTAATTCAACAAATAACCAAGTTTTCACAACTATGCTCAAATATACATTAATATCAATAAGTGGAATATGTTAATTAAATGCTATGGGTAGATTCAAGCCATATAACAGTTTCAGATATGTGTCCTCTCTCTGGATTTTAGCACACAATACACCAAAATGTAGACATGCTGGCCTCTTTCCTTACAGGCCGAGCTAATAGCCAGCACATGTTATTCCCAAAGAAAGAGGTACTGCTCTGCAGACCCTCTTGTTAGAAAGCTGATGTTTTCAGAGCATTACAGATTACAGAGATATCCATAGGACTTAGATGAGTAATGCAGTTATTCATAAACATGAGCAACAGAAACATTAATATCAAGTTTTGGAATATGCTTCTCCAAGGCAATGCTTTGGGTGAATTAAACAAAGATAACAGTTACAGATATATGTTTCTCCAATGTATGGTTGCCACCTTTCATTGTGGGAAAAACTGGACTAAGGTCAGACCCCTTGCATTACCCATAACCTCACCCATTCCCACCCCCTCTCCGTCCATGTTCCACCCATTTTGTGATCTCACTGTTATGTCAACCGATGGGGAATGCCCTCTTTGTCCATTCCTGATGCTTGCTTTCAGCCAATTTACTATGCTTTTCTGTAAAAAAGCATAGTAAATCAGCCTATTTAACAAACGTTTCCTTTTTTGAAACAGAATACTTGAGTTTGTGCAGTGTTTTCCAGACAACTGGAGAATCAATATGATTTCTGGATAGTCCGAAAAAATGGATAGGTGGCAATCCTACTCCTGTGTGGATTGGAACCCACAGCATTCCAAAATTTAGATAAACTGGGTGGTTGCCTTACATACTGAGCTAACAGTCAGCAAGAGTTTAATTTCTAGAAAGCAGGTACTTCAAATATTTATTAGAAGTCCTGCAGAAAACAAATTAATATGAAAACTGCAAAAAAGTATTGGATATTGTACAGAAATACCAGCTATCAACACATAACTGAAAACCTATATGCAAGCAGTCAGACAGGCATTCCTTTTTAGCTTAAATGAATGTGTCTGTTACTTTCTTAGGAGGAATGAATTAATGAATTTATGTATGTGTTTTTATGCCAATGTATAACGGTGTAGTAATCATTCTTGTGGTACTATAACAGGAAACTATGAAGTGTGCAGTCATCCATGGCCTAGGTGCTATAGGCATCACTGACGCACAATGGCAATAACTATGTGAAATTATGTCATTAGATGTTGTACAGCACATGTACATCTACAATGATCATAATTATGAATATTATACGCATTATTAAATAAATTAACAATGAGGGAATTGAACTGACTGTTATCAGGACAGTATTTACCAGGTCCACTCAATTACCCCATAAGCTAATTGTAACAACAGTTACTAAATGGTTATGAAAACATCTATCTGATATATATGGAACAGAGAAATATCTGTAAAATCTGTAGGAATGCACAGGTAAGCATAGAATATTCACACTTACTGTAGGGATCTATAGATTTTCTCTGCACCTTGGTGACCCTCCTTCAAATCTCGTCCACATCCTTACGATGCAGGTCATCATAGCAGTGGAAAACCTGCACTCCACTGAGGTAGTTCCCTTTTCGCCTTCAGTGCTCCCTCATGATCTGGTTCCATACGTCTATCATGGCAAAGTTCCTGGGTCTGGCTCTTATCCTCTGCTTCAACAGAAGTTGTTATAACTTACTGGAGTGATGTTGTTTTGAACTTTATACATACAGGTGTTGCTATTTTAAACAAGTGATTTCATTCCCATATGCAGTTGTAGAGACAGACTTTTATTGCAAATGTTAACAGTATATGAAGGCTGATTTATGGATCATCTGCAGTTCTTACTGGTAATTTCTTGCACTTTGTCATGTTGCTAAGGAAATCTATGGATTCCAGCACTATCTGTATCTTGTATGTGATGCTGGTATTATGGATATTTCTTAATTAATGTTTCCTAACAAAATGGTTAAAAACATGTTATGCTGCTGTTATGGATATTTATTCAATGATGCTTCTTAACAAAGGTGTTATCACTACTGGATCAATATACTAAAGATCGGTACTGTCTGTGGCCTGCCTATGGATCCTTTGGTATTCTGACAGTTTCTGTAAGTTGTTCAATTGTTACTTGCTGTTGTGAAATGCAAGCAGAATCCTGTAGCATGATGTACTTGTCTTTGGACCTGCAATCAACATATATGTAATGTGAGAGGTTCCAATTGCACTCATGAACTGTAAAGATATTATAATTTACGTCTATTTTAGAAATGTTATTTATGAAGGCATTGCTGTTACTTTTTATATGTCACATTAGCATTTATCATAGACAGTGTTATACAGTCCATTGCATTGCATGGGAATGCATATTGTTTATGTTGACATATGCTGTTCACAGAATCAAATGTTTAAGTGGTCTCACACAGGAATATTATTACATGTGTATCACTGTCTTTCAGATAGCCAACCATCCTAGGGGTGACAACTCCCCCCACCCCAGGAAAATTACATCATAATCGATGTTCTCCAGCAAAATGGACAGAGAGCCCTAGGCAATTCAGGCAATACAGTATGGCGACATGAAATCTGGACCGACCACACCAACATGATCAATGCAGTTGAAGGCCACAACCAATCCCATGATGCCTGTAGATGATGCTGCTCAAACATGATCCTTCATGCAGCCAAAAGAGTGAGGTGTTACTGGAGACTGAGGGATGCCGCCATTCCACCATTGATCCCAATGACATCAAAATATTTTTGGCCAAACTGCATGCAGCAAGAGAACAGCGACAAAACCCCAGGGCTGGGATTGGATATGAAGTTCCTGGATGAACATATATGACTTTCTTTCCATTACATGGCTGCGTGTTGAGGCAATCACTGCATATTGCTGTAGCATGCATAGCTATGTATTGTGTTTGATTTACAGCAGCAGGGTTGAGCCAAGCACACACATCCACACAGGGTGAGGATGACGAACATAAATCTAATGACATGTACTGATACAACAGAAGTACAGACAAAGCAGTCCAAACATATTTGTAGTGCTATTTGCATTAATATTCACAAGTCCATCTACTTCAGGACTAAACCAGGGATCGGCAGATGAGTACCTCCATACTGTTACTGTGACCACTACCTTGTTATTGCCTCAGCCTCATTTCATGGCACTGCAGTTTACTGTCATATTGTTATTTACCTAACATTGTACACTGCAGGTACATCCAGTGGAGGCCCAAGTCATGCAGGTTCAAGTGCAGACAGACAAGGTATGTTACAACACAATTGTCACAGCTTGCATCAACGTGTAGCACATAGGTGATACATGACATTTATCTCAAAATTTGTCAACACAGGCCCATCTGGTGTAGAGTTGCAATGTCTGTCATGAGAGTATATGCATCCCATGTTAGTGTATTGTATTTGTATGCTTTCAGTATTGTTTTTGCTAAATACATGACTGTGTTGTCTGCCTGTTTACTTTCCCACTGCAGGATTCTCAATACAACCCACAACCTCTCCACAGCAGGAGATGGCAGTGGTATGCAATTAACTATATTTTATACCTGTCCTTTCTGTTAATCCTGTAGGTGTCTTCCATTAATACTGTGTCCTTCTTTCCATTCCTAGGTCAGCCTGCATCAACATCATCAAGTGCACATATGAGTGTATGTGTATGTCACCTGTATGTTTTAAATGTGTTCACCTGGTTAATGGTGTCAATGATGTGATCACTAACGTTGTTTTTTTATACAAAAGTTGAAGTTCTTCCATCATGAACAGCACCATCTTCCCGTGAGGTGTTGTCAGGGGTGTGTTTTTTTGTATTCATCACATATATCATGTATGTTGGCCTTATAACCAAATTAAATACTTAAATTATGTAGATTCTGTGAAACATACATGCAGTAGACTTCATGTAAAGTCATTATTATTTGTAACATTGAAGTGAGATATATATATATATATATATATATATGTCATATGTTTTTGATGATATCTATCATATGACATAATCACATTGTCCTGATCCATGCCTTTGTACAGTATAGCACAACTATCTGCATCATCCAGCAGCTCATCCAGTGTGTCACAGTATGGTAGTACAGCCACTGGCACATGAGACCCTGAGGTGTTTGGGAGTCCATCCATGAGGTTGGAGGTGATGTTGCTGCAGCTGTAGCTTCAGATGTGAAGGTCAAGTTGTCTAGCCATTCAGAGGATGCAGGCACAGTAGAGGTTGAACAGGGTGAGAGCATTGACCAACAGATCCCAGTTAAGACTGCTGCTGCTGATGGCAGTTCCATACAACAACCAGAAAAACTGCATCACGGGAGATGTAGGTGAGAAGATGCGCACGGCCAGGTGTCAGAGGGTGTCTTCTTCCTGTGGCAGACAAATGAATGGTCACAGCTATGACATCAGTCAGACATATGTGCACATGCCCATACCACAAATCATGTGGCACAACAGCTATGTGTCATACATGAAGGAAAAGAGCATAGACACAATGAGATTATGGTTGCATTGGCTGCCCAGAATGAAAGCCTGTTAGGTTTAGCACAGTTGATAGAAACCCTGGCCTTTACAGTACTGCAGCAGTGTCATACTACCAGCAGGATTCTGAGTTCCATGACTGTGCTCAGTAATTGCAATATGGTAGAGGCAGGCTGCAGAACCATCTATGGCCAACAAGAGTTACTGTCTGTGGGCCAAACTGTACAGAGTCCAACTGTTGGCCCATCTGCTGTGTTCGCACTGGCCACATGGCCTTCTACTCTCAATCATGCTCCTTCATCTCAACATGGTGTCGTCACCCTATCCATCTCCTCTGTGGAACAACCAGAGCAACATGTGTCTGTACATAGTCAGGGCAGAGTTGACCATAGTGTAAGATATCAGTGAGGTCTCCCTAGACTGAGTTAGATTGTGTCCAACAGTGTAGTATAAGTAATTGGTTTATATTATTGAATTACCACTTTACTGTGACATGTGTCTTCTCTATTAAAATTTCCACATTATGTCCTTTATGGTTTCTCTTTTTTCATGTTATTATATTGTAAAGATAGTAATGTATATCACTGATGTGTGTCCCTTATTGTTTTCTATACAGTGATACAACAATGTGAATGCGAATGCATACCTGTGTCAGTTGTGCTCCGAGTTGATGATCACTGTTATGACATATTTGCTTATGTTCATTTTGTAATATGTTGTGATTATGGTGTCATCTCTGATGCTCAGTGTGTACATCTACTAGCTACTTGCCATTAGATGCAATCTTTGTTGCTGTGGTGGGGTAACACCTGAACATCAAAGTTCAATCTGTGTACTCATGTATGTGTGACTTGTCATGACTCAAAATGTAGGTCAGATGATGCCATGTTGCCTGGGTCTGCAACTGTTCTCATACCCTATGTTGCCTACACCTGTGTCTTCTGTCCCTTATATCATCCTGCCCCTCTTCCAATACCTATGCTATCTCCTCTTCTGACATCAGTTGTTCTTGGGGTAGTTCACACACTGCATAGTGCAGTGGGTATCATGTCTGCTTTATACACAGAGAGTCATGGGTTCAAGCCCCAGTGGAACCAATTTACCCTCATAAACAGGGTACTTGCTGCAGATCATAGACTCACTCTGTGAATAACAGCGATCTAACCAAGTTAAATTAGGGAACACAGGTATAACATGGCTACACTTGTAAAGGTCCTAGGGCTATTAGCCTAGTAACCTCCTATGAACTTATAAAAAGACTGCCATGGCATCTAGGTCCAAGGAAGTCCTCATCCCATTATATCTGACATTCATCAGACCTATAATTGTGTACAATGCCCCCTTTGGTATGTACCGAACCAGGCATATCCATCAATTGGAATGTCCACAGAGGTTCCTCACTAAAAGAATAGAAGGAGTAAGTAACATGTCTATGCAGACTGCCTTAAGGCCCTATCCCTGCATTTTGTCTCCTATAAGCTGTTGAGGAGAGCTGTATGCCTGGCATACAAGGCATAGTCAGACCACACTCTGATGGACGTCCTGTATATCACAAAAACAAGCCGCACCAAAATTACCCATTCTAAAGTCTTAAACCTTGCCTGCAATATTAATAGGACCTATTGGAGAGACAGGTATGTATCCCAGAGACTACCCCTTCTCTGGAACAGGCTCCCCATCCATGTGAAGCAGAGTTCCTCTCTAACCCAATTCAAGTGTAACTTGCACAATATGATGGGGAACAGGAAATTCATCCCTGGTTCAGCACCTATGTCTCTAATGAACACAGGCATCCTGTAACTGGTTCATTTCATATGCCTCTTGTTTATAAATATTTCATCTCCCAAGTCCCTGCTTACATTTATCAAGGGTGCCAGAACTTGTCAAAAATTTGGGATGCATGGTTAGGCTTAAAAAGGCCCTTGTATTTGTTAGCCTAGTAAACAGCTACATACCTCTCAACCTCTTACAGTAAGAAATTTGGACAAAGCCATAAAAAAGTGGTACAAATAGGGACAATTTTAAAATACTGCTCTTACATACTTAGAAAGTTGATAGAATAACAGGTGTTGCATTAGCATGAATTTTCTGAAGGGTATAAAGTCTAAAAGTCAAATGTTTATCATTATTTTCTAACTTTAATCTTTAATGATTTGCCACTAATTTGCCAGAAAGCCACAGTTTTTTTAAAAAAATAGACCAAAAATATAAGGCAATAATCTGGACTTTCTGTGAAAATCTGTACGGTTGAGAGGTATGTACACCTATGAACCTAAGAAGTAATAAAAACGTCTGGAAAAAAGGACAACCATCTTACAGGATGGAAGAGTCTTTCCATTATAAATTCCACATCCTCTCAACTTTCTGACTCTGATTTTCCTTTCTAATTTTAGAAACCTTCCAAGCCCTTTCTCTTGCCAATCCCTAGCTGTATCTGGCACTTCCACCTCCTCTCCATGCATCCCTTCATTCTTCTTCAGAACTATCACATCTAAGGACATCTATCCTCTTCTTGAACAAATTAAACTTGATAAGCACCCCAGTACTGACAGTCTTCACCCATGGTTTATTTAACATTCTAGAGAGAAAATCATAACTCCATTAAAACTTATCTGCAACCTGTGTATTAAACATAATACTATGCCTATTACCTGGAAGAATGCTATTATAAAACCTCTCCCTGTGTAACCCAATCTCCTCCAATCCATCAGACATTTGGCCCACTTCTATTCTCCCTATCATAGGAATGATTCTGGAAAAATGACTTTATTTGCAACTCACTCAATATATCAATTAATACCACCTGCATGGCTTTAAGTCTGGTCACAGTACATCATTCACACTTATTGAGACACTCTGCAACAACATTATTCTTGGAATGGACAAAGGTCTAATTACTGGAGCGGTTTATATTAAAACTCACCAGAGCTTCTGATCTTGCTGAAATAGGCATTAGTGATGACACACTGCCCTTGTGCAAAAACTGTCTCTAACAGCCACTTTTTAGTTAATTTCTGTTTATTAGCCTCTACATCAGTCCCTATTCTGGCACATCTTCCCCTGGATTTACTATTCCTCCATCCAAGACTAGCTTAGTCCTGCACATAGGTGGCCATTTAGGAGCAGGACTGCAGCGTGCCATGCATATTAATGAGGAGCACTGCCTGAGCTCCTAATCTTACATGGAGCATGTAAGAGTGCTGGGGGCTTGTCTGAGAGCAGAGCTCTCAGAATATACACACCTCCACAATGAAGAACAGCAGAAAGGCCCAAGAAATGAGCGAGACTGCTCGTCGGTGACTGCATATCCCCACCAACATTTCCCCTGGTGTACAACAGCAAGTAAACACAAATAAAATGAACAAACCTGTATTTTTTTTAAATCCGATTAAAGCTAACCATAGGTGCACAGGTGTGCCCATCACTTAGCTATGGTTAATGCATCTTAAATGGTTGAAGAGGATAACATGGAAGAGTTATGCAAATGAAGCAGCATAGCAACAGTGTAGTGGGCAGAGCATTTTCCTTGCAAGCAAGCATTCCTGGTTTGAGTCCCACTGCAGCACATTCCATTTTCCATGGCAAAGCATGTTATGACCAATGTTTTTGTTGCATAACCCACTAAATCACATATATTTATGAACTGGAGTACTGCAGTAAATGAACATGTGAGGTGTCAGTGTCATAATGAATAAAGCACCAGTAAGCTTAAACACCAATAAGCAGTAGTAAGCCTATTTAAGCCCCAGTTAGCGGGTTTAAGCCCTTTTGTGTGGGGGTAAGCAATGCGCACACAGGTTAAGAAATTCTAAAGCTAACTCTGTGTAAGCATATGTAACCGGAGGTTAGCATTGCTTACCCTCGCTCAAACCTGCTTACAAATGCTCAAAACTGCCTTAATCACTCTATATCCAATAGCCCTTCTTCTGCCCATCAACAAAATAAACAGTCATGCAGGTCTTGAACCCAGGACCCTATACACCACAGTAGTTAGCCATCACAAAAGTACAGATGAATGAGGTATCAGCAAACAAGTCTTCACTATAGTAAAACCAAACTGAACCTATGAAAGGAATCATTATACAGACAAATGTGCCTTAACCCACTACATAACATAAATAAGTGAACTGGAGTAAAGCAGTAAGCCCAGAAGTCAGGTGTAATTGTAACAGAGTGTTGAAGTCCCCACTAAAACACAAGGACCCCATACAGTGTACGTAGACATGAATCATGGATACCGGGCATACATGTAAGGTGTAATGAATAACTCAATGCCAAAAAGGAATTATAATGCAAAGTCTAATGTAAGCAATGCTAAGTATTGCACAGGCCAGCTTAGGAGGTGTAAGCAATGTGTAGGCTAGCTAGCTCAATATGCCCAGTGTTATATCCCTTTAAATAATGCCAACTCTAGGTAAGCAGGTTTTCCCATAGCCTAGCCTTTTCAAAACCAACCAATTATGGAAAAGTGAGGGAAATTGGCCCTACTAAACCCAAGAGGCTGGAATACATATCATAACTGGTTGTAGCTTCCCCTTGCAGGCACAATGGCAGTAAGGGGAGAAAGTTTGCACTTTCAGGTGCAGCTCTGGTGCATCCAGGAGCCCAGAGTCATGGCAGGACCCATTGTCAAAGACCATGAGCAGAGACTGCTGCAGGGCCAATACCAGGGCTCCCAATATAAGGCGGAGGCCTAGAACCATCTCACCCATGACCTCACCAGTGCTGATAGCATACTCCGAACTGGTGAGCAGGTCAGCCATCACTATGCCGACCTGAAGCGGTGTATGGGGGACCTCTTGGACCAATGGATCCAAGAGGCTAGAGCACAGGGGGATGCTCCATTTGTGTGTAAGTATCACCCCACTATGTGTGTAATAATTGCCAGCTCAGGTATATCATGGATAGGTATGGCTAAATATTCCTCTTATGTCCCCCACAGCTGCAATGGAGCAGGCCGCAAATCAGGAGGTGCACGTCAGTCACCTGGCAAGGTAGTAAGGTGAGGCAGGTCAGTAATACTCATGAATTTACTGTCATAGGAAATAAAACTAAAAGTAGTAGTAAATCAATTGCCTATACAAAACCTGTATTGTTCAAGGCATGTACTGCATACACTGGAGAATATGGCAGGAAGAGTCTCATATAGTATGTATATAAATAAAAGCGTAACAGCCTGACAATAAAGGTCTAACTGCTGAACTGCATGTGTATACTCTTGTATCATATGGTAATGCAGATTTGCAATCATTTAATAGTACTGTTGTATTAAGCACTTTTACCCTCACCATGCACCATAAATTGAAAGTGTAGGAATGCCTGTATATTACAGGTGTAATACCCAGAGGACATTTAGCACAACTGAGAGACACATAGACAGTAAACAGGGAAAATGCAGACAACAAAACCCAAATAGCACATTCAACTGTGATGTGAACTGTTTTGTTTATCACACACAGCCATGGTTCGAATCCTTCCAGTGGTAGTAGTCTGCATACAGAATCATAATCCATAACTGTACAGATATGTCCAGAACGTCCAGCAAAGTGGCCCATATCTGCTGCCTATCAACCTGTCCCCCTGGAAAATCAGTGGGATGACTCCAGACATATAGGCAGCAAACAGGAAATACAACTGATTGGCACACATCTATGTGAACAAAGCTGGCACACTAGTAACTCCCCAAAACCTTTTGAGACTAAGAAGCCATATATGTCCCAACTTGTCAAGCTGTTGGCAGAGTGTGTACAGTAACAGAGTGAGATGTATATGGATAATAATAATATGGAATCTGGTACTGTGTGTGGGAACATTCAGGTAGTCTAAACAAATATTTCTCCCACAGGTCTGCCAGATACCAACAATTTGCCCAGAAATACAAGAATGATACCCTGTACTGGTACTGTTTACATTGGTATTGTATGGCATTGCGACTGATGCAGTTGCCCTGAATAATGAGTTAATACACATCAATGTCACCCACACTGTCCTACAAAATATTACTGTCTGGGAGATCTGTATAAGAGTGTTGTAATACAAGGTCAGAATGCAAAAGCACAGGGGATTAATAAGACAGAAAGCAGATAGGAGATATACAGCAATATCTATATAGTAGACACAATTGTGATAGACAATGTTTAAGTTGTAGCAGACACAGCCATGGTCTGAATTCTAGGAGTGGATGTAGGCTGCATACAGAATCATACTCCACAACTGCAAAGATGAAGCCAAAATGTCCAGTATATGGGCTCATATCTGCTGCATGTCCCCCTCCCCCGGCAAGTCCATGAGATGACCCCAGATGTTTAGCCAGCAAACAGGGAAGACAAGTGATTGCCAAACATCTATGAAAACAAACCTGTTACTGTAGCAGCCCCCAAAACTGTTAGGAGAAAAATATTTAAAGTATGTCCTATCTACACTCCCATGTTGTCGAGCTGTGACCAGAGTGTGTACATTAACAGAGTAAGATGTATGTGCATAACACTAATGTATAATCTGGAAGTTTGTGTGGCAACAGTCAGGTAGTGCTAACAAACATTGCTCCCACAGGTATGTCAGATACAAACACTATGCTGGCAAATAAAGACCATTATAACCCGTACTGATACTGTTCACTCTGGTATTGTAGGGAATTGTGAGTGTTGCAGTTTCTCTAAATAATAAAGTATCACTGATCACTGTCACCCACACTGTGCTACATAATATAGCTGCATAGGAAAGCAAGTATATGTGTGTGTCAGGTCACTAAAGGTAGAAGAGGGCAATATTCTAGATATGTCCCGGCACACCAGCATGTGGTCAACACATGGTCAGAGTCTGTGCAGAAAGAGTTGGATAGCTATGTGCCCAACATCAACCCGAAATCTGGGAGTATGTGTAGAAACAGTTAACAAACATTCCATCCACAGGTATACCAGCTAAGAGGTGTATACTGCAGGTAAAACCAGTGCATGTGTAATGATGACGGCAGCCATATTACTGTCCAAAGTAAGGCTATATGGTAGTGTAGTAAAACTTGTAAGGTACAGATAACAGCACTGACTAGGAAAGTAATGTGGACTACAGGAATATACTAGTTGGTAATTGACATCAATCTCCCCCCACCATATCTCCAACAATAATCAACGTACCCACCCCAACTGGTATGTAATGACACCTACGTTCTGATAACGCCCAATTGTTTGATAAATATTTTAAATGGTTCCCATGCATGTGCTATATTGGATTATTACCACATTGGTGGCATGGTGCCATCAATGTACCTGCATGCTGTTCTTATTACCACTGTGGTCCATATATGCATGTGTTCTGTTTGCTATGCAACTGTTCCGTATCTGGTGTCTGGATTAATGGGAATAGCTATGCATGCTGTTATACCTAACCCTGACATGTGTTGACTATTACTAACCCACATATGATGATGAAATCTAAACACTATAGCACATTAGGGAATGCCGGTCCCAGCGGACCCACCTGTCCCACCTCATCTGGCTGTGGCACTGGGCACCAGCATGTCTGGGGCCCAAACTGGGACCTCCATAGCTGTTGGTCCTGCACCATCTTTGGGTGGAACAACCTCAGGGGATAGGGGTTGCCCCCCCGGGAGCGGGCACAGACAGGCACCTGTCACACATTGCCAAGTTGGGGTCATGGTGCATAGAGAGATCTACCAGCAGCTTGGTGATCATCTACGCCAGCTTGAGGGCCATGTGTCACAATTAGAGTGTCAGTCTGACTCTGGGACTCAGGCCCCAGCACAGCCACCATTGGGGCTGTGAAGGTGCAGTGGTGACTGCCCATGGATAGGGACCTCAGTCCCACTGTTTCCACTAGGGGGCTAGTGGGCTTCCAATTTCCCAACATCCCTCCCCATCAAGATGTTTACCCCCCACATGTGTCATATACTGCCCCAGTATTTGTCTTGTTTGTCTTGTCTGTTAATTTACCCAACCTACCTTCCCAAATATACCTGCTACCACTCTCCAACATCCCACTCTTACTGTAAAAAAAAAAGGATAATCTGTTCCCACAAAAAAATCCTGCCCCTTACATACCTGTCCATTTTGCACATGTCCACTGGACACATGTAATCTGGTCTAATTGGCATCACAACTTATTATTGTTGTCCTCACCCCCTTCCAGGGGTTTGACTGTTGAAATCTGCCTCCACATTCAGTGTATATGCACAGCTGTTGCTGTATAAGAAATGGGCAGCTATGGGCCTTCCCTACACCCATCCTGCACATCCCTGGCTAGTTTCCCTACTGGTTTTCCCTCTTTGTTCCCCTTTTTCATCATTTTCCTAGCAACCCCTTTTTCTTTTCTTTTAAAGAAATTAGCACAGGGGTAAGTGGCAGTAAGCACTTTTAAGCAACAGTAAGCAGGTTTAAGCTTGTTTGCATGGAAGTAAGCAATGCCTACATTGGTTAAGCAATTTAGAAGCTAACTGAGTATAAGAAGCTGTAACCGAAAGTTAGGCATGATTACCTCCATGCAAACCAACACAAACCCACTTAAAACTGCCTTGATCACTCTGTATCCAATTGCCCCTGTTCTGCCCAGCAACAAAATAAACAGCCTCTGCAAGGCTCAAACCCAGGACCCTATACCACAGAAACAAAGTGATTCACCACCAAGCCATTTCAGATATACACAGCCCTTATGTATTCACAAACATATCATCCAGCCCAGTCATTCAACAGTACAGAGAATGTATTCCATGTAGATGTATGCATGTGTGTAAATATATTAATATCTAAACAGATACAGCATATCTATATATGTATATATATATATATATATATATATATATATATATATATATATATATATATATTTATATATATACATATATATAAATATATGTGAACATATATACATGCAAATGCCTACATCTATAGATATATATGCCTACATCTATATGTCGAAATATATACAGCAAGATATATATATATATATATATATATATATAATCTATCTATATATATAGATATATATATATATGTAAGCAGATATATATATAACTATGCAGGTATATACGGACATAGTTATATTTATGTAAGCAGATATATGTATCGATATAGGTATATACAGACACACGTCTGTAGATAACAATGGGAAAATAACTAAAACATATATGTCCATGTGCACCGTTAATGGGGTCGAGTGGCCCCAAACAATATACATCTTGTACGAATAGGTATACCTCTCCACAGCCCTATGGACAGTACTTACATCTGACACACAGATATGTACTGGGCATTCCAGTTATGCTTGCATGTGCAGGTACATCAGCTGGTTCCCAGTACATCAGTCCTACCTCCTCCTTTGTGATCTGTGAGTGTTTGGGCAGACAACACTGGTATCTCCTACTACAGGACCAAATAATGTGATGCATACCTGTATGTACTATTCCAAGGGTGTGTCCATTTCACAGTGACACGATATATTCTGTATGTGTGGGGTACTTTCCCCTGTGTGCTGCTTGTATATCTAGCCCAACAGCCATGCCATGTCAGTCTTTCAGATGGTGACACATATTACCACCATATATTTACGATGGCTTTCTGCTAGCTTGTGTTATACTGGTGGGTATTGTATTTGGCACTGCTGTTATGAGGACTAGTCCCTGTCATCAGCAGTAGTGGGCAATGGCCACCAGGTCTTACCTAAACATGCATGCATACTGACCACTCTCACACAATATGAAACACACACCAACCTAACACACACATACCTGCATATTGTGCAGAAGCTAAAACCTATCCTACTACCTTGACCACCTCTGTGCATCTGTGCTCCACTGGTATTATACCTACACATACATGTTACTACATTTCTACATAGGGTTGTTGGACGGCACACCTGACTGTCATGACGTGTGTACATTGGATTGGCTGGGGGCACACCAGACCATTACTACATTTCTAAATAGGTTTGGGGGCACACCAGACTGTTACTACATTTCTAAGCAGAGTTGGGGGGAGCACACCTGACTGTGCCTACATTCCTACACAGGATTGTGGGAGGGGGACACACCTGACTGCTACTACATTTCTACGCTGGGTTGGGAGAAGGGGCACACCTGACTGTTCCTACATTTCTACATAGGATTGTGGGGGGAAGACCTGACTGTTTCTACATTTCTTCACAGGATTGGGGGCACACCTGACCATTACTACATTTGAATGCTGGTTTGGGAGAAGGGCACACCTGACTGTTTTTACATGTCTACATAGGAGTGAGGGGGGCACACTTGACTGTTACTAACTTTCTACATAGGATTGCGGGGGACACACCTGACTCTTTCTACATTTCTACACAGGATTGGGGGGCACACATGACTGTTACTACATTTCTACACAGGATTGGGGGGCACAGTTGCCTGTTACTACATTTCTACACAGGATTGGGGGGGCACACCTGACTGTTACTACATTTCTATACAGGATTGGGGGGGCACACCTTACTGTTTCTACATATCTACATAGGATGGGGGCACACCTGGCACATGCTCACATTTGCTATGACTGTACTGGTACATTAGGTACTCCATTTCATTATGTATTCTAACCTATCATACTGACTAGAGGCATATCAGTGTACTACAGGTCTTAGCTTTGGTTGCCCTACATATTAGTGTCTGACTTCCTACCCTTCATAACTAACATCCCACTGCCTGACCTGCTGTAGTCTGTCTGTGTAGGCCTGGGGGGGAGGTTACACATAAGCATCATTCAGAGGCCATAGCACAGGCTCTGTTTGGGTTTGTCTACACCTGTCCTACTAGCAGAGAGTGTTGTTGGGTATGTGAACCGCCCTGACTGGCATGTGTGATTCGTATGGACACACATGTCGCACAGCACATTTCCTGCAGTGGGTTTTGTCACCCTTTGTAGTACTGGCTACTATGGTGACTCCAGTATGTGTTACAGATGTCATGGTGCCACTATGGGTGTCTACTATCTGCTGCCATAACATTCAGCCACCCAATTCCCTTGCATGCTCAAATCCATACCATAGATGCAGGTAACGACACATTCTGCTCCATTTGGCAATTGGTGGGTTGATTTATTTACCTTGTGGGTGTGCCAGGACTGAGGATGGTGCTGGAGGGATGCCTATGTCAGATGCACATAGTACACTCCCTATGCATGGTTGAGCACAGGTAGTTTCATGTTTGGCATCCCTTTTACTGTATGTGCGAGTTAGAGAGAGGTGTCATTCCCTGGATCCCTACTGTGTCAGTGTATGTACTATGCGTTGTCTCTTTGCCACGGCCTCAGCATACTGGGCATGTCTCCAGCTGCCTACTGGGGCAGGCTCAGGTTGTTCCTCCTTCGAGTCACTCTGTGCCTGTGCAGGCCTTGGCATTGGTGGGGGCTTTGTGGTCCTGCCCTGTGCTGTTCCTACTGCAACTGTTTCCGCAGGATCATATTGTGTAGCATGGCACATACCATAACAATTTGGGTACATGTATCTGGTGAGTACTGCAAGGCTCCTCCGGATGTCTCCAGACACTGGAACCATGACTTGAGCATCCCAAACACATGCTCTATTATAAGTCTGGTATGTGCGTGTGCCTCATTATGGCATTCTTGTTCAGGTATGTGTGCATTTCTGATGGGTGTCATCAGCCACGGCTCCAGTGTGTAACCAGCATCCCCCACTAGGTGACCATAGGGTATATCCCCATTGGCAAATCTCTGGTACAGCTGTGTCAGATGTCAAATTTGGGAATCGTGATAGCTTCCAGGGCAGCCAGAACACACATTCATTATAATGCCCTGGGCATCGCAGATGACCTGGCAATTGATGGAGGGAATGCCCCTGCAGTTGATGTAGGCTCTACCCTGATCACTGGGTGGAGCTTTGATGCATATGTACATGCAGTCTATAGCATCCACTACCTCCAGGTATTCTGCTATTTGGTGGAAGAGATGCATATTGTTGGCTAACACCTCATAGGTGTTGAGGAAATATAGATGCTCACTGGCATGTGCTGACATGGCATCCAGGAACTGGTGGAATACTCTGGATGCTGATGCCTGTGAGATCCCCATAATATCCTCATTTGAGCTTCGGGAGGTACCTATGTCTTGCACTCCTAAGCTTACACATACCTTGGTATCCACTGGGATGGGTTCTCCTCAGTCAGCTTGGGGTGTCAGGCATGGCCAACACAGCTCAACAATTTGCTGAAGGAGGTCCCTGTCCACCCTATAGTGATCCACTATCTCCAGCTCATGTAGCCCCTGGTAGGTTACCCTGGATCTGTAAACTCTTCTCATCTCCTCACTGTGGGTTGATTGGCAGCATTCACATCCTCACCACCCTCAGCCTCTTGAACATGTTTTTCTATGTTGCCTGCTGCAGCCCCTCTAATTTTGCAGGTTTGTTTGTTAAAAGTTACCCGCTTGTATACACTGGTGGTGTACAGTATGGGTAAAACCAGAGGGGAAGGTGTTTGCATAGTTTATAGTAATGTCTTGGGTCAGGCTGGTCTGCTGCCTGTGTAATTGGCTGATTCTGATACATTTCACCTGTCAGCTATGCTAGTTCTCCTTGATTACCTTCCTACTGCTGTTTTCCCTTACCATCACCTTCCTGTTTAAGCCCGGGGTCGTGCCGTGCAAACAGAGTGCTCAAATGTGTACAGTGCTGCTATTTCCTGGTTTAACCTTTTTTCTTCCTTTAAAACCTGGTGAGTGGTGCACACATCCACTTAGGCAATGTTAAGAGTGCTAGGAAGATTCAGACACACCCCTTGCTTAGCTGTGCTAAGCTAGGAGCAAACCCAAGCCACAGGGCTCCAGTCTACTTACAGTATACCAGACACTCCCCCGCCATGATGTCAGCTAACTCCTAGGCTTACACCAAGCTATTCCTACTCTTACACTGTTGGGACCTGACTAGCATGCTGGGGAAAACTGGGATTCACTATCATTCCACTCATTTGCATAGGATTGCCTGTTAATGCATAGTTACATGTCTCACACTAAGCCTCCCCCCTTAGCAACCACTACTCACTGGCCATGTGGTCTTCTGCCTGCCATTGACTTGCATGGCAGAATAGTGATTTAAGTTGGAATGCTTATTTTAGGTTTATTTTATTATTTTTCCCCCGATTCCATTTGCGCGCCGCTGCCCTATGCTTAAACAGCCAAGATCGGCTAAAAAAATGATAGTTGATTTTTTTAAATATTTAGGCTGCTTGCAATGCCAATGGCCTTATACTTGGCAATTGGCATGCTTCCTGACTGATATGCAGCCTTTATTTGGAGCTATCACAGCTCTGCTTTGGATTTTACAGAAATGTACTCGGTTACTAACCGAGTACATTTCTCCAGATTGGACTAGTCTTGCATGGCCGGTTACAAGCTTCCTGGATCACAAATTCACCTCATTTGCATGGATTCCTCCTGGAAATTAGGTGATTTGCATACAGGGGCTTAGTCCATGCAGGACTAGTGCAGGAGCACTCGTGCACGCCCCTGCAGGCTGTTCCTGGATCGCATGGCAGACATATTGCCTGCTAGAGCTCCTGCACTAATCCTGCATACCGTGCAAGGCATACAGAATCTGGTGGCTTCTCTTTTCCATTTACATTAACAAACTTTCTTTTGACCTTTGACTTACCCCATCTTTCAGTCTCGCTTTATGCTGATGATGTGGGTCCTATTCA
Organism: Protopterus annectens; assembly: GCF_019279795.1. Taxonomy (NCBI): domain Eukaryota; kingdom Metazoa; phylum Chordata; order Ceratodontiformes; family Protopteridae; genus Protopterus; species Protopterus annectens. The sequence goes on from NC_056750.1 coordinate 146,338,790, forward strand.
ACTATGACCATTCTGTCTCTTTTTTTGAAATCAAACTTCAGGCTGATTTTCATGCCCTTATTCAACAGGGCTGTGATAAACAATTGCTACTAAACTCCTTTAAAGTAAAAACATTGCTTTTTGGCACTAAACAAAAGCTCACTTCTATTTCCAGGCCTCAAAAATCCCTGATTATCTTAATAACACTACTGAAAATGTTGCCTCATTCAAATACCTAGGAGTTTGGTTGGGCCCCTTCCTAAATTTCCAACTACACCTGGACTAAACACACACACAAAAATCAACTCTCTCCTATTCTTGGCTAATAGGATCTTCACTTTTCTATCTGAACCCTGTAGAAATGCCATACATAAAGGTATTGTATCTTACTGGCTTAGCTAGACTATTGTCTCCTTCTAAACGTGGCAGCTTCTAAAAAGAGTTATTTCTACTGTGCAATAATTTGCAGATTCATCACTCTCTCCCCAAGAAATGAATACTACTGTAAAATCATTGAAAAATATAACTGGCTACCTGTGAAGCAATGTGCTGACTTTCTACTTGCCTCTCAACTATTTAAACTTATCAAGAATGACACCTTCCCTCCATTAGCTTCCAGGCTATTCAGAGATGAACCAACATACAACCTTAGAAAATGCAACTACTGTCTGTCTGTTCATATAACTTAATCTCTTTATTCCCTTCTTGTGTCTACATACCTTGCTCTGATTTTATTTTTTATTATGATTCTTTCAGCATGCCAAATACAATGCCACTCTATATATACTGCTTGTATATATTGTGTTTTTAGTCACTCTGTACATAATATGATTTATTTATTGCTTTTTTACCCTCAAGCCAGTTTGATATTCACGTTGTATATAATATAAGCATAGATTGCATTTTGTCATTCACTTTGCATATAATGTCAGGTATCCATTGTGTTTTCCTCTGGCTGAGACTGAAATGCATCCTAAAAAGAAAATTCACCCCAGGGATCACTCCAGTGGCTCTACTCGACAGATGCACTGGGAACTAAGGTCTGGGGGCACGATGCCAGGGTAATCCTATGGGCTAGGTTTGTAAAGGCTCCAGGGCTATTAGCCTAGTACATACCTAATAATATAAAATAAAAACTGCCACTGCTGCTGCTGTTTAAACATAATGTTGCTATTAAAGCGTCATTCTTTGCAATATTAAAATACAACTTTTTAAACAATATAGTATTTTCATACTGACACTGATGTGATTTTTATCCTAATTATGCATAAAACCACATAAAAATCACAAAAGAAAATAAAACCGATACTGACACAGCAGATCTAAAGCATAACCAGGTACAGTATTTGTGCTTTACAGCATCACTTAGGCAGTTTGTTACCTTTCAAGTCATAATATGTCTGTGACTGTTTAAATTATTTTATTTATTTATTTTATTTACATTTGTTGGTTTTCAGTACTGGTCGGGCCGGACCGTTAAAAGAGAAATAAACAAAACAGACAGTAAAATAATTGGATTACAAATAATTGATTATTACAACATTTTTAAATATTTAATTATTTTTACAACACTTACATTTAGTTTTACAGTAGAACAGAGAGAAAGACAGTACATAACACACATAGAGAATCTAATAAATGTCTATGAAGTACACAACAAATATTAAATAAGTAAGTTATATGATATGAAGTTCTATATGTAATAAGGTAGGTAGTTTGTGTGGATCATCAAGTGGATTAGGGGGATGGGTGATGAAGAGTAGGGTGAATGTGGGGGGGATATTTTTTTAAGGGCTTTTGGTTTATTTTAATAAAGTTTTGAAGTTGGTTTGTGATGGTATGGAGTGGATTGGTGTGTGATGGTATGGAGGTAATTGTGGGTGGGAGTGAAGAGGGATAAGAGGGCTTTGCGCAAGAGAATAGTGCTAGTAGTGATTTTTGTTGCTTTGTTTTTTAGTGCTGTGGATTTTTGGTTTTGATCTGGCTGGAGTTGGTGGTGGTGGGAGGTTGGTTTGAATTTGGGTGGATGGTTTAGTTAGTTGTGAGTGATGGTTTGTGTGGGAGAGTGAGGGAGTGATACCAGTGCCAGCAGTGAGAGACAGACAGTGCCCAGTTCAGCAAGTGAGACAGTGATGACCCTTTGATTTGCCCCTGTTTGTTTGTTAATTTTTTTGTTTTGTTGTAGGTTTAGGTTGGTATATACACATTGGTTCTTATGGTGGAGAGAGTATAAGAAGTGGGGGTGGAGATAAGGCTATTGAAATCTTTGCTGCTTTGGCTTTGGTGATTGTTTATTTTTTTATATAATGCTCCTTTTTTTTGTACTTTTTTTATGGTCATGGATATGTGAATGTCAAATTTTAGTTTATTGTCTATTTCCACTCCTATAAAATTAGTACCCCAAACAACAAGTACATAGCTTGTAAAACAGTACAATAGAGGGAACAGCTGGAAAACAACACCTACATTTTTAAGAGCTTAAGGGCCATATTTTGAGAGATTTCTCTATCATTCTCAATGCCAAATGTGTTGTGGTCAGAAAAATAAGAGTCTGTGAGTACAAAATAGAATTTTCTGGCCACATCCCTGCAACAGGTGGCTCATATAAAATAGATAACCTTAATGTTATCTCTTATCAGCAGATGGCAGAATGGCCCTGTGGTTCTGTAAAGTCTGTTGCTGTGTCCACTTTTAATTTACAACATTAGGCTGAGAAAACAGAATGTTTATGTTTATATAGTAAATCAAGGCTGCAGTAATCCAAAACTAAAACTGTAAGTAGGGTTCTATATTTCTGTAATTTAAACGTGGTATGGAGATAACCTGGTTATAACTCAGTCTGTGACTTGTTTAGGTAATTATACATCTTTCTCCATGTCTGAGCTCAGTCCTCACATTCTCACAACAGAAAAACTGTTTTAGGATGAACATGCATTCTAGGCTTCTTTTGCTTTCAGTACACAAGTGACATCTCTGTTTCAAGTTAACATATTTTAGGCTTCCTTTATTTACAGCACTTGAGACACATCTGTTTTAACTTAACATCAAACACTTTAAACTTCTTTTGTTTTCAGTATACTGGAGACAATTCAGCCACATCTGATACTGAAGCTGCCCTTTTGGAATGGAATTTGAACAAAATACAAAAAATAACTTATTGTGATCTTTGTACATCTTGGAGAGGAAGGAATGAAATTATTTTAATGTAATAATACAGATATTAAAAGTATATGACCATCATTCCCCAAGCTCGATCCCTGTCCTAGCCAAATGAAAGAAAACTTAAGTATGTTTGTGTGCAAGTATTTATGCATTATTAGCTCATCTGTTCAACTCACAGGCTTCAACTGCATCTCCATAGACCTTTGCTTGATAATTGGGTTTTGCTTCATCAGGTACCTCATTTCTAGGGACCAATGTTATTACAGCTGGCTTGATTCAAGGTAAATTCTGAAACAACTTTAGGCATGAATGATATATTATTGCGGAACACAACTCTGTCCTTCTGAAAAATCAGACAGGGTTGGCCCCCCATTAGGGCTTGCAGCTCAGAGACTCATTTTGCAGATGTCAGAGCATTGACTAAAATGGTTTTCCAAGTAGTGAACCATAAATATGTCTGACAGACAGGTTCAAAAGGAGGTAAGGTTAATTTTTCAAAACAAAGTTGAGATCCTGGGGAGGATGAATATGTTTTTGAGGGGGGGTCATGTGTAACACTCCTTTCATAAACTGTTTCCCCAGAAAAAGAGATGAAAGAGGGAGATCCATGGGAAGACAAGGTGAAATGGGTGCAAGACACATTTTGATAGAAGCATATGACAAACCTTTTTTAAGTAGCTTACACAAATATTTCAAAAACAGCTTGGTAAATCCCTTTTTGGGGCCTCAGTTATTGCTTAGGCACAACCTAAAAAACCTGTTCCACTTGTTAATGCAAGATTTTTTGGTTGTAGATTTTCTTGCCTCCTTAAATACCTGATGCACATCCTCACACCTAAAAGATATAAAAATAGAATCATCCAGACTGTAAGTTGCAGTTGCCCTAAGATGGGGTGTGGCGTTTGCAACCGATGCTGTGAGAGCCTATCCCATCTATGAGGAAGATTGTGTTAATTGCCCTTGGCCAATTCCATTAAAAGGTAGACTAAAGTTTGCCTGAGACAAAAGGTTGTTACCACAATGATCTTTGATAATTATTTTTGCATTTTTAAAGAATAATTGGAAATGGTGGAAAAACATACAGAAACATTCCTAAGCATGGGACTGATAGTTTCTGTCTTCCAGGCATGGCTACAAGGATGTCTTGAACAAAACCATTTCAGTTGTCTGTTTTGAAATGAGGTGAACAGATCCACTTGGCATATTCACCCACATCTGGACTGAGTACTGGAAGACCTCTACATGAAGATCCACTCGTGAGTGTCTGCCAGGATCTGCTTAGACTGTCTGCCACTGTGTTTTGCTCTGACAGAATATATGAGGCTTGAATAGTCAGAGAATGCGGTACAGCCAGCCCTCAGGCCATCATTGCCAATCGGCAAAGACAGTATGACCTTGTACCTCCTTGCTTATTCAGGTACATCACAGTAGTGTTGTCTGTGACCACTAAAAAAGGACCCAGCATCTATAAGCAGTAAAGAATGTTTAAGGCATGAATCGCTGCCAACATTTCTTTTCTGTTTATGTGCTTTGGCATGTCCTGAGGACTCCCACAAGCCTTGCACTTGCATGAGGCCTAGAATTTTGAGGAACACTTTTGCTGAGGCCACATCAAGAAGACAGAAATCCAGGAAAATGTCCTGATACATCAGAATTTTGTCTTTTGACAGGAAGGCCATCCTTTTTGCCATATCTATCAAGCACCCAAAGAAAAGACATTATTCAGTGGGTGTAAAAAAGGACTTGTAAAGGTTCAATTTGAAGCCCAGATGAGAAAGGAGGGATGCAACCTTGCCTAAGTGCTCCAAGCACCTGGATACAGAATATGCACAAATCAGCAAGTTAGCTAAATAAGGAAAAATGAGGACGGCTAGGGTTCTGCAATAGGCTACGACTGGGGCCATACACTTCAAAAACACTTGAGATGCAGTAGATATCCCAAATGGTAATGCAGAAAACTGATAATGTAAGCTAGACATAACAAATCTCAAAACTTTTCTGAAATTGGGAGCAATAGAAATATGATGATAAGTGCCCTTGAGATCTTGAATCACCAGAAAGCAGTGGTCTGCAAGCAACATTAGGACCAAGTATAATGTGAGCATTTTGAACTTCAGAACTTTTACAAAGGTGTTTTGAAAGGACAAATCTTGGACAGGTCACCAGGGAACTCCCTTTTTGTTACCAGAAAAAATCTGGAGTAAAATCATTTGCCTTTGTGTATCATAGGCACTGGTTCTGTGACCACTCCTTGTACCATGTAATTGTACACTAGAGAAAACAGCTCTGTCTGGTCTGGTGGATGTTGGGGAAATTCCTTGAAAGAGGAATTTTCTATCTATGGCCAAGTGTATCCACTCTGAATTATTCTCAGAACCAATTTGTCTGAGACATTCCTCTCATCCTGAAATCATACAAAATTTGGACAAAGGCACATGAAAAATAGGTACAAATCTGTATGCTGATTAACATAAAAGTTGCATGCATAATTATGTAACCTCGCCCACTCTGGTGGAATTGTGTGATACCAACGTTTAAATGCAAACTGAAGAACATTCAAAATATTAAATGCAAAATAAACAGAACAATAGTGTTTTATTTAAATTAATATTTGAACTTGTATCAAACGTTGAACTTGTGCAAACTGCATAACTAAACTACAGTTTTCTTTTATAAAAATAAAATGAACTGCTTCAGCCTTCTACAGCCAGAAAATACATGAGCTGGATTTAAACAGAGGAAATCAGCAGACAGGTTGGTTTACAGACTGAGTGCTTTTTGGCAAATGCAATCAGTTCTTTCAAAGCAGAGAAGTGTAGCAATTAATTGAATTCAAATAAATGCACTAATATATGGATTTAGCTAACACTAGGAATACGTTCAATATAATTTCTACAAAGATCATCATTATGAAGCAATATTTTCTATGGAAAATATTTAAGCAATCTATTGCAGAATTATCTACACAAAACATTACCTTTGAAACACTTACATTTAGGCTCCTGAACTAACATTGCCTTTAGCTGTTTTATAAAAATGATCATCTACAAATAAAGTGCCTGTTGCCCTTGATGAATAAATTGTCTATGTTACATTAAAAAATGATAAGCTAGTAATATTGCAATAGGGAATGGATGGCAAACTGATAACAGTTTCATAGTTACTAGGCATCTCCGCAAAAGAGAACATTCTCAGGACTGCAGCATCCACCCCCTTTAAATGTACAGCACAATAACAGTGACCCATTTACATCATGTGGGATTAGAACCCACAGCCTTCTGCATCACAAGCAAGCATATGACCTGTTGTGTTACTAACAACACAAACAGACTTGGCATAAACAGCACTAAACTTCTCTCCCCCTGAAGCACTATGCAGCACAACAAATCTGGAAAAAGCCAAAATTTATTGGGGGTTGTGGGCAAAGGCCCAAAACCAGGGACACCTTTTAAACATTGCTTGTATAATCTTAGAAAGTTGCTAGAATCAAATATGTTGTGCTTCCATGTGTTTCATGAAAAATAGGAAGACCAAAACTCAAATGGCTATCATTATTTAGTGAATTCAGTTCTAAATGATTTGCCAGAAAACCACAAGTTTTAAGAGAAACAGACTAAAAGTAAGAGCCAAACATTCTATGAAAATCTGGACAGTTGAGAGCTATGAAATCATTAGCTGCGTGAATTAGATGTGGTGGTATAGGTACAGAATTTTGGCTCTTGCATCTTGTACCCAAGGTACAGGGTTTGAGCTTGAGTAACCCTCACCACCAGTCATTCCTACCTGGGACATTACACACATCCCTTGCTTTGCAAACTGCAATACAAATTTGTCTCTCCTGCCTTGCAAATGGAACTAGCAGCAATCAAACTCTCCTTGCAGCAGTAATAATAACCAGATTTACAGCAATCTCTTGTGCGGGTGGACAGGAAAAGCACATATGCAACTAGGACCTGAAGAATGAGGTGATGCTATTTTGGTCAATATGCTGAATTCCAACAGGCTGTCAGTCTGCTCATGAAGCAGACATCATCACATGTGCCCCTGCACATGATAACATCAGCAAAAATTATCCCCCAAAAAATGGTAAATTTGGAAACTAAAGGGGCCACTGAGAAATTTGTGGCACCCTTTGATTTTGACCTCAATACCAGTAAATACTGAGGAATTTGGTATGGTTGAGAGGTATGGTCTAAGACTATTTGTGGCCAGGTTGCAGAGTTGAGAGAGATCCTGAGGGAAGAAGGAAGAGAAGGAAGGTCAGGAGAAGGGGGAGGGGTGCTCTGTAACTGTATGAGGAGGGGTAGGGAAACTCTGTAATGGTATGAGGAGGGTAGGGGTGCTCTGTAATAGTATGAGGAGGGGTAAGGATGCTCTGTAATGGTTAAAGGAGAGGATGGGGTGCTCTGTAATGATTTGAGAAGGAGAGGGACTGCTTTGTAACTGCATGAGGAGGGATAGGGATGCTCTGTAATGGTAGAAGGAGGGGTAGGGGTGCTCTCTAACAGTATGAGGAGGGGTAGAAGTGCTCTGTAATGGTATGAGGAGGAGAAGGGGTGCTCTGTAACAGTATGAGGAGGGGTAGGGGTGCTCTGTAATGGTATGAGGAGGGGTAGGAGTGCACTGCAACTGTAATAAGAGGGGTAGGGGAACTCTGCAACAGTATGAGGAGGAGTAGGGGTACACTGTAATGGTATGAGGAGGAGTGGGGTGCTCTGTAACAGTATGGGGAGGGGTAGGGATGCTCTGAGACTCAGCTTAGTCATTCATTTGCATGAGGTTGATTCTGCTTCAGAAAAAAAACTCTTATTTGGTTTTGAGAAATTATCCTCCTGTCATTTCCTTCTGGATCCTGACTTTTGTTTGACTGGGATTTTTGTTTGTTCTGCCCCAAAGCCTTATTTGGGGAGAACTTGGGAATATGAAACATCCTTAATACCCCAAGCATTTATTTGCCTCTATCACCCTTCTGTTTGAGAATCTGTATAACACAGGGCCCAAACACCAACTCATAATTTAAAGGTGCATTCAAAATTTCAGCTTTTAAATCATTGAAGTTTTGATTATAAAACCACCTATGCCATCCTAATACAACAGAAAAGTAGCATTTCTCAAGACTATAGCTGCACATATGCACAGCTGTAATCCAAAGATTAAGCAAAGAAAAAAAATAAGTGAGAGAGAGAGAGAGAGAGACAGAGAGAGAACTTCTGAAAGCTGCCACTCCATTTACGAATTGTATATAACCAGCTCCTGAACAGAAGCACCTCCAACATTTTATTATATATACTTAAAGTTACAAAAAGCAAACATTAGAATGTTAGTTTAAACACCCTCTCAAATGTAAGTACACCGGGGGCTTCTCTACTGAGATAAATGCTTGCATCACTTTATTGCTTTATCACTTTCACTGTTATTTCAAACAAATCTAATAAATCTGTACAAAGTGGCATCATTCTGGTTGTAAAATAAGTGTTTACCCTGCTGCATCACAACCACCCCCCCTTTTTTTTCAAAATAACATACACTACTTGTCTCTTAGGGTAAGATTTTGCAAACAAAAGTTCACAGGAAGAAAGCACTCAGTTCACTTCTACAGTTATACTAGCAGAGTTTTAATTTTGTTAATAATGAATGTGTTTGCCTAATGTTTTATTTGTATGACACATAGGTATGTGCCGTCAACCATTATTCGTTCATCAAGGCAAAACATGCACTCTAGTAGCTAACTACATATATCACACTGCAGTGAATCCATGCTGCTGTGACCATTTTGTGTTTGTTAACATACATGCTTAAGTCAAATTCTTTCTATGAGAAGCTGTAAATTATATATAAACAGTACAGAAAAATAGTCTAGGGACAGATAACTTCCTCTTCTTTGAAATGATAGTCATATGGTAGCTGCCTTCTAAAACCACAAAAACTTAACCAAAGGCAACTGTCAGCTGGATGACAAGTTATTTCAGTTAGCAGAAGATTTAACTGGAGTTTAAACACTGGTCCTCTTCATTACAAAGATGGATATCATATCTGCGCTTTTTATATATAGTAAGTATAATTCATAGGCATTGTTAATTAATGCATCTGAGAACAACATGTGTCAACAATAGAATCTGCGTAAGTATTCTTTAAGAAACAATATGTTTTTAGGTAACACTTTACCTTTTTTCAGACACATTACAACTTTAGTAATAAACCTTATAAATGCATGTATCAAAGGTAAGTTATTACTGTTATTTCCTGTGTAAGAAGCTATCAAACTGAAGACAGGCTTTATTGAACATTTGATAACAAGTCTACACATAAATAAGTTGCCTGCAATATCAAATGTGTTAAGTAATACAAGAGAAGAAAACATGTATAGAACATGAAGTTACAAATGTTTTAGCTATAATCGAGTATAATAAATGTATTATTTGTACCAGCTGTTCTATTATTCGGCAAGCAATAGTACTGTAACAGCTCTTCTGATGGTAAAAGCGCAACAGTTGTGGATATAGTACAGAATACCAGACTATGCCTTTACATTTAGAAGACATCTCAAGGATAAGAACTAGACATGATAAAGTGACTTTATATGAATGAAAAAAAAAATAAAGCTAATGCACTGTATTATCATGGTAGATTCATAGGTTCATAGGTAGGTGCTAGACTATCGGCCCTGGGGCTTATACAAGCCCAGCCAAAAAGGTACCCTTGCTTTTGCCACCCAAGAAAATTATTTTCCTGTGCCACTGTCAAGCAGAGCCACAGAGGTGATCCCCGGGGTGAATTTCCTATTTCCCATCCAATCATCAATTTTTTCCTGAAGAGTGCTAATGAGGAGCTTTGTTTGATATAGATAGGTAGTTTATTCCAGAGTATGGGAAGTCTATGGGTCAGGAATCTATCCCTCTGGCATGTTCTGTATATTGTGGTGACAAGGTTTAGGTCCCTAGAGCGTGCAGCTTGGAGGGATTGGGATTTCTTTAAGTGGAGCATGTCCAATAGCTCTGGGTTTGACATAGCTTTGTATGTTAGGCAGAGATCACCTCTGAGTAGGCGATATGCGACGGAGTAAAGCTGGAGTTTTTTGAGATGGTCTGCGTAGGGCATCTGTTTGAGGCCAGTAATCCTCTTTGTGATGTATTTCTGCGGCGTTTCCAGTTGTTGCAGATGTCTTGTGAGGTACATACCAAAAGGGGCATTGTACTCTATAATGGGTTTAATGAGTGATGAGTAGAGGGGAACAATGACCTCTTTTTTTCTGGATGAGAAACATTTTGTGATGAGGTGTGCCACATAGAAGGATTTCCTGACTACTGTGGTGATGTGATTATCAAAGGAGAGACTACTGTCCACCTGTGTCCCAAGGTCTCTTATCACACTTTTGGTGTTAAGTATACTACCGCCTATGTTGTAGTTCATGGGTACAGAGTTTTTACCAAAGGGGATAACAATGCACTTTTTGGCATTGAGCTTGAGGCCATGGCTTTAACACCAGGCATCTGTCTCAGTGAGGCCCTTTTGTAGGATGTCCACATTGTTAGGAGTTTTGATTATGGCTCCTAGTCTGCAGTCATCTGTGAACTTTGTTAGCCAAAGACCTTCTGTGTTAGCCTGTACTTCAGAGAAGTAGATACCAAACAGGAGAGGACCCAGGACTGAACCCTGTGGTACTTCACTTGTCACTGGTCTGAAGTCGGATTTGGAGTCTGCTACTTTCACAGTGTGGGTTCTGTCAGTGAACCAGTTGACAACCCATCTTATGACATAGGGATTTATACCTAGTTTAGTGAGTTTATCTATAATTCCAAAGTGGGGGATGGTATTGAAAGCCTTGGAAAGATCCAGATAGGCTGTGTGAACCACCTTACCTTTGTCTACAGCTTTGGTGACTGCTTCAAAGAAGTCTATCAGGTTTAGGAGACATGATCTGCCTTTTACAAACCTGAACTGGGTGGGGTCCAGAGTCTGGAGATTACCAATGTCTTTGTTTATAAGTTCCATGATGATATGTTCCATGGCCTTGCAGACCAGGCTCGTCAGACTAATGGGGAGGTAGTTCCTGGGGTCCGTGGTGGCTCTCCCCTTGTTGAGTGGGATAACCATTTCTGTACGCCATTCAGCAGGCACAAAGCCTGAGGTGAGGCTATGATTGAACATGGTACTTAGGTGGGGTGCCAGTCTGTTCTGTAGTTCATGTAGAACGCAGCCTGGGATGTTGTCTGGTCCCATGGATGTTGTGTTCTTGGCTTTGGACAGTGTGTTTTTTACCTGTGCGGCCGTGATTACAGGAACTTTGCATTCTTCCAGTATAAAGATGGGCTCTTTAGTGGGTGAGAGGGGGGGGGGTAAAGTTAGCACTGAACCTATCTGCCAGGATGTTGGCAATATCAGTTGGGTCTGTATATTTAGTGCCATTGTGTTGTAACTCAGAGCAGATCTGAGTGTTGCCATTGAGATTCTTGACATAGCTATAGAATGCTTTGTGGTTGTCTTTAGAATCAGTGGCGATTTTGTTTTCATAACTAACTTTGGAGGATTTTATCAAGGATCGCAGCTTCTTACTGTGGCTGACCAGGGATCTCCTCCACTCGTGGGATTTTACTCTCTTTTGCAACAGTTTCTTCCTTCTGTTGTACAGTTTGTTTATGGCAGGGGACCACCAGATTGGCTTCCTTTTTTTGGAGGATAGCGTCTTGGTTCTGTTTAGGATAGCACGATCCATACACTCATGTAAGTGCTTATAAAGTGCAATTGTGTAGGATTCAGTAGTCGTAACTGTATTATCCATCTGCATGGGTGTCATGAAGTTCACCACTTCTGTCTTAAAGAAGCATGAAGTTGGCTTTGGAGAATTTTTTTACCATGGTTTCTTTAATGGGGGGTGGGGGCAGGATGTGGATATCTAGGGTAATTAGCTTATGGTTGGATCGGACCAATGAGGCGTTGACTTCAGGTGTGGAACACTGCTCATTCATGTTGATAATGACTAGATCTAGGATATTGTTGCTCCTGGTGGGGGTGTGGATAAGTTGATCCAGGACATTGGAGTTTATGAATTACAGAAAGTGTTGAGCGAAGGAGTTGGTACATGAGTAGTTTTCCCAGTTAATGGTGGTGTAGTTGAAATTGCCCATTATTAGGGTGTTTGGTTGAACCCTAATATTTTCCAGTACATCAAGAAAAGAGAAGTGAGAATCCTGGGGCATGGTGGGTGATCTGTAGCAAGCTACAATTTGGATTGCAGTTTTGCCAAGAGTTAGTTGCACTTCGATAACCTCGGCTGCATTATGCTGAGCAACTAGCCTGGAGGTGTGGCTATCTTTAATGAATATGGACACACCTCCGCCTTTGGTGTTCCAGTCCAGGTTACATGGCCGAAAAGTGTGGTATGAGTTATAGCCTGGTAGTGCAGGGGTGCTTTTTGGAGCCTTGAACCAGGTCTCAGTCACTGCACAGATGTCAATGTTCTCCATTTTAAGGAGTGCCTCGAGTGAGTGCATTTTGAGATTTAGACTTCTAGCATTGAGTAGCATCACCCTCAGTTTTTGCTTGCCTGTTCCTGTTAAGGTGGTGAATTTGTCATTTGAACCTTGCCTAAAAAGGCACTTTTGGGGCAGCAAGAACCTTAGCCAGTATCCGGAATCCCAGGGGTGACAGGTGCAGGCCATCTCTGGCAAAGCATCATGGTCTGTCGACCATGTCATCCCAGGCAGAAAGATACTGGATCCCTTTAGAATGACACCAGAAGCTTAGCCAATTGTTGAAGTCAGTCATTTTGTCCTTGTACTGTGTAATCATTCTGGGTTATGGCAGAATGCTACTCAGGGCTAGGGTCATACCTGCCTGGGCTACAAGATCGGAGAGCTCTTCCATGTCTCTTTTCATGTAGTCCAGGGAGGTATGTCTCAGGTTATTCACACCAACATGGACATTGACAGAGTCATATTTGTACTTGTTGTGGAGTTACCTGAGTGTGTGGGTTATGTGGCGGCTCCTGGCACCTGACAGACAGCTGACAGTAACTTTCTCCTTGTTTAGCCCGGTGTCCATAATCATAAAGGTGTCTGCAAAATAGCCCATCTAACAACTAAATAAAAGAGTACTGATGCTGTACTGATGAAGTCATAAGAAAACTGAAACATACATGGTATGTGTTTTTTTACTGTGTGTCTGATTTTGAATTTATTTTACTAGGAAAATGTGAGGCATAAAGGGAAGGCTAACCTTCAAGAGTTACTATTTACAGAGATGGCAACAAAAGTGCAAACTTAGGAGCAATAAATTTCATTTTTCAGCAAATGTTCATTAAAACCTGTCTTTCAGGGGTGAGATGAAGTTATAATGTATACGGTTTCTATGATAGACTGCAAGCTATTGCATTTAATCTGAATTGCCTTTTTATAATGCATAAAACAATTATAAGAAAATCCTAGCCAAGACAGAGCTTTCACCATGCAACTCTTTAAAAACCTCACAACAAGGGGATATATGCAAATGATTCCCCAAGGACATCAGGTGTTTCAGCTACATAGCAGTTCTGAACACATTTGAGCTTTTTTCTTTTTATGTCTGCTCAAGGACAAATTCAGACTAATACAGCCCAAAGCCAAATAACCACAGACATACCAGTTTTAAAGTATCTTATAACTTCACCAGTAAAGCATACATAAACTGCCTTGCTAACCTTTAGAAACACAGGGTTGTCATACCCAGCTGATGTCCATAACCATTAAGGTTTCTGCAAAATATTCCATCTAACAAATAAATAAAAATGTAAACAGGAAAAACGGCCAAACCAATTATTTAAAAATTACAAGAAAATCCCAATCAAACTAGAACTTTCACTGTGTGATTCCTTAAAATCTCTTGCAAAAGAGGACAATGAGATATATGCAAATGATACCTTAAGCACATTAGTTGTTTCAGCTATATGGCAATTCTGAATACCCATGACTTTTTCCTTTTTAAGTCTATTAATAGACAAATTCAGGCCAATAAAACCAAACCTCACTAGCTGTGGCCATGTATGTTTCAGTTTTCGTATGACTTCATCAGTACTCTCTTATTTAGTTGTTAGATGGGATATTTTGCAGATACCTTAATGGTTATGGACATCAGCTGGCTACGACAATCCTGTGTTTCTAAAGGTTAGCCAAACAGTCTACTCCTGTCCACAGATAGTGGGGTTTGGCTTTATTGGCCTATATTTGTCCATTAACAGACTTAAAAAGAAAACAATCATGGACATTCAGAACTTCCATTTGCATATATCCCATGATCCACTTTTACAAGAGGTTTTAAGGAATCACACAGTTAAAACTTTAGCTTTGATAGTAATTTCTTGTAATTTTTACTGCTTTTTAATACTTGGAATAATTTGTTCACTTAGCATGAGATCATTGTTATGCCTTCATAAAGATAAAAGTGATTATGTTTTAACATCATAGAGGAATGGTAAAATTTTTCCACAAAGCTTATTTTATTTTGCATGCTTTATAGTGTTGTTACTTTTCTGTTTATACTTTGTTTCAGCTGATATCTATTACTGGAAATTCACATTTTTTTTTTCATTTTAATTTATTGTATCTGTTATTGTCTGAATGAATGTTTAAATGATTTCAGTCTACATGTCTCACCCATCTAAACATAGCGCTAGTATAGTTCTACTTTGAAATGCTAGCTTCCTGAAAGTCGACATTCCAAAAGAATAAAAACATGCCTAAAATCCAAAAGGGTGAAAATACCTTTTCACTTGTTTTTTTGCAGGGAGGAGTAAGCCTCACTGCACCCCAATGTGGTGGGCCCCCTTACACCCTCCTGAACTTACATATACCATTTCCATGGTGGCATCAACTCAAAGAAGGGAAAAGTCTCCCTGAAAAAGTAAGTGATTGCTAGCGCACAATTAGAAATTGCACCAGCAATGATTTTCTATGGGAAAAAGCATCTAGCATTTTGCCATTTCATCTTTTTTTGGGGGGCGGGCTACTGACGGTCAAGCAATTTCACCTTGAGCATTTGTAGGGGGAGGAACCAACCACTATTTGTACTTGCTTAGTTTCAGAAATGTTTATTTTAATCACAAAAACCTTTTCTCATACTGTTTTCTTTTCAGCATATATCTGTGGAATACTTTACCTGTCAGAATCAAGTAAGTAAATGAACATATTCTATTGCACATAAAATGTTCTGAGAAAACAAACTATCTTGTAATAAAATGACATTTGCTTTCTGACAAAATTGTTAGTGCTTCAAATTACCACTCCACATATCACAGACATTTTAATATTACCCCCACTCAAATTTTCCACTCTTCCTGCAATCATACCAGCAGGCATCAATGCCCCGAAAGCATCATATTTATTATTTATGATGGTCAGACTACATTATTTTCTTTTACTTTAACCTTACTGTACAGTTTTATTTTGTGCACAATTTAGGTGTGTTTTGTATGCACACCAGCATCTATGTTAGTGTTATATTGGTCAGGGTGCCTTTGGACAATTACTATCTACCATATTCTCATAGCAAGTGGGGTTCCCATTGTCTATTTGAGGCCAAATAGTGTGAGTCCTGAAACATTGGAAATTAGTCCACAATTAATGTATCAGTTCCTATTTCTCTAAGGTACAGCATTCTCACAGTTTGAATAGTAGGGAGATGTGGAAGTGCAGACCCTCCACCCCCCCATACACACACATACACATTGGGGAGTGCAAGTGGGTTGCCCCTTCAAAAATGATTTTAATGTGCAGCTGTGAGTTTCATACTTACTTACAGCTATACCATCACTCTTAATTTTTTTTTTTTTGGGGGGGGTCACATTGTATAGTCTTAAAATTTTGACAGGGTGCCTAGAAAGTGGAAGAGATACAAGAAATCATTGCATTATTGCTCTAGAAAGAAGGCATGCAGCTGATGTAACAGCTACTTGTGCTAATGCACTGTTTTTTCCCTCTGCTGTTTTTTTTTTGTTTGTTTTTTTTACTGCAAATTTATCACACAAGCAATGTTACTATATTTACATTTTGTATAGTAACAATGTCTTGTATTTTCATGCCTATGGCTCAGATCATGCATAAATGGTTCACCTGTAAATACCCCAAATCTGATATCACTTAAAGAACAATTATGTGCAGCCTCATTTGTAGTTTTGCACAACTTTTAATTTTAGCTTTCTGTTATTAAGATGGTTCAGCTTTTGTGTCTAATTTTGCATTTGGCTTCTTTCATGTATGCCTAGATCGTCACAGAAAAATATCCCTTTGTACTAGATTGTGTGCAGGTTAATATAGAGAACTATGACCAGCCTGCCAATCAAAACCAACTTATTAATGATGTCAAGAAATTTATTCAGAAATTCACTTTGAAACCAACTTTGCCATGCACTTTGCGCTGACACATAACCAGTGGTCAGAAGTGAAGTGTCTAGGTGGCCAAGGATGAACACAGGATAGCAGCAGATTTCTTCAGCTCCACCAATTTCATTACACTGACAGGAATTAATGAAGTAATTTTCTTTCTAAATATGTTTGTTTTATATAGTTCTTGAACTATATCTAAAAAAGAAAGGAAATCTTAACAATATTCCTGTCAGAAATCACTTTGGAAATTTTCCTGTCAGTTTATCAGTCTGAAATGAGTTCCAGTAAGACAAATTCTCAAGACTCCAGCATCAAGAAAGAACTTCAGTCTCTGATAATTATAATCCAGCAACTTACTGCTAAGATGGATAAAATGGATACTAAAATAGACACCTTCATAGAAAAAACTACAAAACAAATAGACTTGTTACATATGGACCTGCAACAATAGAAGATCCAGATGACAGGCATAGAAGAAGCTGTGAATGACATGGAAAATAGAATCCAAGAAGAGGAAATCAACATTGAGTTTCTGCTGAAACAAAATACACATTTACAAACAAAGCTGGATGACCTGGAAAATAGATCTAGGCGCAATAACATTAGGATTTTTGGACTGACAGAAAATATTGAAGGTAACAATATTACTTCTTTTTTAACAACATGGCTCCCTAAAACTTTAGACTTACCAGAAACATTCTCTTTTGGTATCGAAAGAGCACATAGATCTATAGCTAATACTAACTCTAACAAAAAATATTCTAGATCAGTTATAGTTAGATTTCTATCATCTTTTGATAAAGAGATAGTTCTTAAATCTGCTTGGGCTAAAGCTCCTGTTAAGATTAATGAGACAACTGTGCGTTTTGACAATGACTATTCTTCCATGGTAATAGCTAAAGAAAAGTTTTTCTGCCACTAATAAGGGAGCTTAAAAGCACAGTTTAAAACATACCTTCTGTTTCCTGCCAAGCTTAAAATCTTCCTTCCTGATGGTCCTAAAATTTTCGATGACTTAGACTCTGCTTTACTGTTTATCAAAAAAAATAAGATTTTGGATAAAATAGAAGAAATGGAATGGGCTAGTCCTTCATTAAAGAGACTGGCAACTGAAACTTCGTGGAAGACTTCAGAGAAGAAGAAGAGACTAAAAACAAATGATTTGTTCTATGTTTTTTTTTTCTCTCATCGTTTTATTTCATTATTAATCTTTTTAAATATAGTTCCTGCATTTCCAGAAAGCCACAGATATTTTGAAAAAGATTTAATCAAAGTTATTCTCTGTGTGCAAATAAATGTTTTGTTTCATAACCAGTCAAAATATCTGAAGATTTAATGGCAAGCTGTGATTCAATTTGTTTCTCTTTCTGAAAAAGAGAAGTAAGGTCAGTAATTTGATACATTTTTTTCTTTATCTTTTTTTTTTCTTCTCCTTTTCTTTGTTTAAACAATGACATTCTATTTAGATTATGTAGTGGGTAAAGGGTGGGGGAGAGCAGGGAGAGAAGAGTAATGAAAATATGATTAATAGAATAATAACATATTTATTCCTTGTAAAAAGTTTATATGTTCTTCAAATGCTATTCCTAATTATACTTTCTTGATTATACTGCTTATGCTTGTTTGTAAATAATCTGTCATGCTTTAACTAATAATAATTAGAACTAAATAATAGTAAATAATATGTTTTATTTTTAACTCTATTAATATAAACAGTAAGTAATATTCCATTGTATATACTTCTTATAGCTTTCTCTTACATTTTTATTTCTGCCTTACACCCTTTTATTTTCTACTCTCTTTTCTTTTCTTTATTAATATATAGAAATGCTTTTGATCATATAGACACAGTAAATAATAAGATTTGCATAAAATTGAGTTGGGACAAAAATATTGAGTTGTATTACTTATTAATAATTTTGGGCTTAATTTCACTTACATAGAGGCTGTAATAACCTGTAAAATACATTGTGAAGGTTTTGTCATGTTTAGATGCATTTACACTGCTAAATGAATGTTTGTCACTAGTTTTTAATAAGTTTCCCGCCAAAATGTTAAGGGAGACAATCTGGGATGTGGGCTGTCTCATGCACAGTGTCCATGAGCTACTTCAAAAGCTTCAACTCTCAGAATTCTCACAGAGAAGCTGAAAGCAGTTAGTCTAACCTTTGACCTAGATATCACACTGACACATCAGATTCAGGAAGAACTCTCTACCAGGAAATAGAAATGATGCAAATGCGACTATGTGAAGGAAAATGAACTCTTTAACATCTAAATGTGAGTTATTTTATATAATTACTTAAATATCTATGTTATAATTCATAAAATGTCAGTTATAATGAGTTTAAATGATGCAGTTTCTTGTAGTAAGTAAATGTCTTAATTTAGAAGGCATAGAAAATGAAACATTTATTCAAGTGTTATTGAAAATCTACTTAACAGCAGCATAATAATCTGTGTTAAAAACTTATGTTCCAAACATATACATTACTATAAAAAGTAACAAAAGGAGCAACTTGGGCAAGGCAGAGTCACACAAAGTAGATACAGGTCAGGTCTCTTAGGTTAAAATCCAAGCTTTTATTCCACTGCAGGTCAGATAAGCGCTTTCACTCATTCAACAGAGCTTCATCAGATCATGTGATAAGGACCTTAATTCATACAGGCTGTATTTATACAGAAGCTAAGAACTCTAGTAGCCTATCAGGTGCATCTACTTGCTTATATATTCATGAGGAAGTATATAGAATAATAAAGACAATGTAAAAAACATATATAAAAGACAACAATACATATCAAAAAACTCTATAAAATTATCACTTATATAAAGTCATATAAAAATGCATATACTGAAGAATCTACAAAGACGTGTATATACATATAAAAAAACTCAAAATATTCATAGTTAGATTATTTTCACATTCCTGCGTTTGTTTAACATGGGCTTGATCGATGCTCTCTCATTAAGGCCAGAACATCTGCTCTCAATCTAACTATCCATCCTCTCTGCTTTCAGTATGGTTCGATCACCCCCTCGTATATTAGGTTTAATGGTCTCAAATAAAAATAGTGTTCGCCTCCAGCCTGAACCACATGTTTAGCTAGAGCATTATGTGATGAAGCTTTCCTAATATGATAAAGATGTTCACATATTCTATCCCTAAAACGACGGTTTGTTTTGCCAACATAAAATGCATTACATATTTGACAAACTGCCAAATAGACTATGTGAATAGTCATTTATGCTAAAGTTGGTGTAAATCTGGATGTTGGACGGGGGGGGGGTGGGGTCAAGAGCTACAATAATTACAATGTCCACAAGGTTTAGTGGATTTAGAGCTCATGGACCATTCATCTCTTTTTGAATAGCACAACATTCTCCTTAAGTTCAATTTATTCCTATATAGGAAGGAGGGTTTAGTGCCCACGAGTTTGCCAATGGTGTCATCAGTGCAAAGAATGGGCCAATATTTCATGATAATGTTCCTAATTGCAGGACAATCAGTACTATATGGTAAGGGAGATCTTACACGAGCTGTTCCTACATTTCTACCACTATCTACAATGGTATTCATGTCATCAAGGGCTGGTCCAAATTCTAAGTTCACTGACATCCAAGAGATTAGAATCAATCTCTTGTGAGCCGTAGCCACGTTCTTCTAATCTCAATTTCAAGTCACTCACTTCTGTTATAAAACCTTCTTCAGTGGCATTTAGCCGGGAAGTTCTCATTCCCTGACCTCTAATAATATTTCTAAAAATGTGTTGTGGATGCATACTATCACGCTGTAACAGGGTATTAAAATGACAGGGTTTCCTATAGACTCCTGTGTTAATTAAACCACACACTAGCTTCTCTACATATGTCAAGGAATTCAATCCTATCTGTGGAGTAGTTCATGCTGAAATTCAAATAGTCAGTAAGCTGGTTCACCATAGTGTGGAATACAACCAGATCTTCCACATTGCCTCTCCATAAAATAAAGACGTCATCCATGAAACGTCTATAAAAGGCCACCTGTTGTTGGAACATGTCTAAATTAAAGAGGTTCTCAAATTCCCAATGCGCCAAAAACATATTAGCGTAGCTATTGGCGCAAGGTGTTCCCATAGCTACACCACCCCATTGCTGATAAAATTTATTATCAAATGTAAAAAATAAGTTCAAGAAGGTCCACTTTAGCTGATGTATACTCACTATGTAACAGAAGATAATCAGTAATATAGGACAGACCAACATTATTTGTAGTAGTAAAAGGGACTGGATATCAAATGTTACAAAAATCAAACTATTGAGATCACACATTTCATCTAGACAGTCATATAAATCAGTTAGAAACTGTTTAGAGTCTTTACCCTGTTCTCATTCTCATTCAAACACAGGACGTTTCTCAACATAAACATAGAGATGTCAGACAGTTTTCTTGCCTGATCCTACCTTGGTCCCATCGAGGGGGTGGATCAATGGGGTCTGTCGAATCTGGGTAGTCCTTGTATTGTTGGTACAAGGGGGGTTTTAATAAGAAGGTAGTCGAATAATTCCTGATCTAAAATACCACCTTTAAACATATCTAATAGCGTATTACTAACATAAGCAATAGTAGCTCGGACTGTTTGTTCACTAGCTGGGTTATAGAACGTGGGATTGAAGTTTTCGTAAACTAGCTTGTTCTGCTGTACTCAAATTACCCTTCTTCCTGCCTCAACCAGAGGATGAGTTTCTTGAACTAGGTGTGGCCCATTACTAGTATATACTGATGTACTATCAGTGTTGTTGTCGTGAAATATCAAAGCATTATCGTTGCGACAAAACAACCTCATATCTACAACGGTATCAGTAAAAAAACTGAGACCTTTATTCAACAAATTATTATCATAACTTATATCCTGAAATATTATGTACCATAGAATCTACTGGCATTGGAGTGTTAACTACATCTAGTTCAATTTGTTCCTCCACATCTTCTTTAATGTCTGATGTGGTACAAACTCTTCTGATAATTCCCTGCTCATCTTTATTCCTTTGTCTTTTCAGACAGGGAAGGGAAAAGGGGCTCACTCACTACATCTGTTGTAGTAGTAGTGAGTATCTTATGTTTTGTTCCATTACTAATTGCCCTAATAGGGCTGGCATTTTCAGTATATAAAATAGTAATAGCATCGTCTGTATCATTAGAGGTATTATTATTATCTATATTAACATCAGTTTGTACCTCATTCTTATGAGAATCATTGTTCTGTAGGCAATTGGTGGTATTAATGACTTCACAAACACTATTGACTGTATTAGAGTTCACAAAATCAGTCTTATGTACAGGATTCAAGTGTCTCTGACTAACAGTCATTAGAAGTAGTTATTCCATCATGGTGCCCATGTTTCGGCCAAACAAAGACCTGTCAACAAACTTTCAAATACTCCACTACAGTACTTGGAAAGCATGAAAAAATTTTGCTGTTGTTTAATGCTATCAATAAGTGTTGCCTCTTCAGAGGCAAAGTCAATAAGCAGCTCCATGGCCATCTAGAGAGTAACTCAGGATAATGTTGATTGGGCATGTTCAACTTCGTAAGAACCCTCGTGCAATGTTCTTATCCAAGCAGTATCTAAAATGCAAAGACAATCTAGGTTGTAGTTCCTCCAGATCGGCGACGCGACAATTGAAAGTCTATCAGTGCGCCCAGAGCGCCGAGTTGCCATGAGTTTACTGTTGAGCAGACGAGATTCTGCTCAAATCTCCTCTGTAGATGCATAGTCCAACTCAATATCTACAGTTTCACGTTGACTCTGCATTCTAGAACTCAGTACTAGTGGCAGCAAGCACTATGGTGGACAAGATATCCAATTCTCTGTTAAAATACTGTTTCTGTTAGAAGGACTCAACTCCCAAAATCAGATTGAAAAAACAATACAAATGATATAAAAGAGCAGAAAACCTTCATCAGGATGGTTCTGCACAAAATAATAAGTAAGTAATAAAAACATAAAAAAAACAAAATACAAACACAGTTAAGAGTAGTCAAAGTACACCGCCGGTTATCGAGTCAAGTTTAAAATCCACCGAGATAAAGATATGCAGTGGTCTTATAAGCGCTTTCACATTCAACAGACCTTCATCAGATTCATCAGATGGACAGACATTCAGATCAGCTCATAGCTGAGCAAGCTAAAAACTCTAAAAACTCTAATAGCCTCATCATAGTAGGTATATTGTTCATCATTATATATATAGAATAATAATAATAATAAGACAAAAAAAATATATATAGACACAACACATTATTAAAGAAAATAAAATATACATTTTATATAGTCATATAAAAAGCATATATACTGAAGAATCTACAAAGACGTGTATATACATATAAAAAAACTCAAAATATTCATAGTTAGATTATTTTCACATTCCTGCGTTTGTTTAACATGGGCTTGATCGATGCTCTCTCATTAAGGCCAGAACCCCTATCTGCTCTCAATCTAACTATCCATCCACTCTCTCTGCTTTCAGTATGGTTCCTGATGTCACCCCCTCGTATATTAGGTTTAATGGTCTCAAGTGCTCTAAATAAAAAATAGTGTTCGCCTCCAGCCTGAACCACATGTTTAGCTAGAGCATTATGTGATGAAGCTTTTCTAATATGATAAAGATGTTCACGTATTCTATCCCTAAAACGACGGTTCGTTTTGCCAACAAAAGCAGAATGTGAAAATAATCTAACTATGAATATTTTGAGTCTTTATATGTATATACACATCTTTGTAGATTTTCTAGTATATGCATTTTTATATGACTTTATATAAGTGATAATTTTATAGAGTTTTTTGATATGTATTGTTGTCTTTTATATATGTTTTCATGAATATATAAGCAAGTAGATGCACCTGATAGGCTACTAGAGTTCTTAGCTTCTGTATAAATACAGCCTGTATGAATTAAGGTCCTTATCACATGATCTGATGAAGCTCTGTTGAATGAGTGAAAGCGCTTATCTGACCTGCAGTGGAATAAAAGCTTGGATTTTAACCTAAGAGACCTGACCTGTATCTACTTTGTGTGACTCTGCCTTTGTTACTTTTTATTATTACTCAGGTGTAGACCTCTACAGAGGAGATTTCAGCAGAATCTCGTCTGCTCAACAGTAAACTCATGGAAAAACTCGCCTGGGAGTGATTGATGCGACACAATATTGTGCCGGATCTGGAGGAACTACATAGATTGTCTAGAGAAGGATTTTGCAAACACAGTGTTTGCATTTTAGATACTGCTGTTGAATATGCCCAATCAGGAACATTATCTAGATGGCAGCTTGAATCTAGAGGTAAGTAAGCAGTACATGGAGCTGCTTATTGACTTTTTTGCCTCTGAAGAGGCAACACTTATTGATAGCATTAAACAACAGCAAAGAAATATTTTTTCATGCTTTCCAAGTACTGTAGTGGAGCCGCTATTTGAAAGTTTGTTGGATGGAGCAACAGAAGAGGAGTAAGATTATTAGAGATCATAGAGAATTTAGGACAGGTCTTTGTTTAATAACTACTTCTAATGACTGTTAGTCAGAGACACTTGAATCCTGTACATAAGACTGATTTTGTGAACTCTAATACAGTCAATAGTGTTTGTGAAGTCATTAATACCACCAATTGCATACAGAACAATGATTCTCATAAGAATGAGGTACAAACTGCTGTTAATATAGATAATAATAATACCTCTAATGATACAGACGATGCTATTACTATTTTATATACTGAAAGTAATGCCAGCCCTATTAGGGCAATTAGTAAAGATGTTAGTCGAACTACACATGTGAGTACTGCCTCAGACAAAATTAATTTATATCCTGCAGTACGTATTGTTAATGGAACAGCTAATAAAGGGCTGCCAGTTGATGATGGTATTGTGAGAACAAAGCAAAAACATAAGATACTCACTACTACTACAACAGATGTAGGAAAAGACAAAGGAATAAAGAGAGGACGCTCTATGAGCAGGGGAAGACAAAAACGCAAATTATCAGAAGAGTTTGTACCACATCAGACATTAAAGAAGATGTGGAGGAACAAATTGAACTAGATGTAGTTAACACTCCAATGCCAGTAGATTCTATGGTACATAATATTTCAGGATATAAGTTAACGGAGTGTGATAATAATTTGTTGAATAAAGGTCTCAGTTTAGATATGAGGTTGTTTTGATATTTCACGACAACACTGATAGTACATCAGTATATACTAGATGTAATGGGCCACCTAGGTTCAAGAAACTTAGTAATTTTGTACCTTCGAATCATCCTCTGGTTGAGGCATACTTGAAACTAATGGAAGATGATCTCTATGATTATTTTTCTACCATTAAACACAGGAAGAAGGGTAATTTGAGTACAGCAGAACAAGCTAGTTTACATAAACTTCAATCCTTACGTTCTATAACCATTAAACCAGCTGACAAAGGGGGCCGGATAGTGGTAATGGACACCAGCAAGTACCACGATGCTATGATTAAACTATTGAGTGATGATTACTATCTAGCAGCTAGTGAACAAACAGTCCGAGCTACTATTGCTTATGTTAGTATTTTAGATCAGGAATTATTCGACTACCTTCTTATTAAAACCCCCCTTGTACCAACAATACAAGGACTACCCAAGATTCACAAAGACCCCATTGATCCACCGATGAGACCAATAGTGTCAGGGCAAGGTTGGATCACTGAACACTTATCTGTTTATGTTGAGAAACATCTACGTCCTGTGTTGAATGAGAACAGGGTTGTGCTTAAAGACTCTAAACAGTTTCTAACTGATTTATATGACTGTCTAGATGAAATGTGTGATCTCAATAGTTTGATTTTTGTAACATTTGATATCCAGTCCCTTTTTACTGTGCTTCCAAATAATGTTGGTCTGTCCTATATTACTGATTATCTTCTGTTACATAGTGAGTATACATCAGCTAAAGTGGACCTTGTAGTACACTTCTTGAACTTATTTTAGAGAACAACCTCTTTACATTTGATAATAAATTTTATCAGCAATGGGGTGAATATGTTTTTGAGAACCTCTTTAATTTAGACATGTTCCAACAACAGGTGGCCTTTCTTTATTTTATGGAGAGGCAATGTGGAAGATCTGGTTGTATTCCACACTATGGTGAACCAGCTTACTGACTATTTGAATTTCAGCATGAACTACTCCACAGACAGGATTGAATTCCTTGACTTATATGTAGAGAAGCTAGTGTGTGGTTTAATTAACACAGGAGTCTATAGGAAACCCTGTCATTTTAATACCTTGTTACAGCGTGATAGTATGCATCCACAACACATTTTTAGAAATATTATTAGAGGTCAGGGAATGAGAACTTCCCGGCTAAATGCCACTGAAGAAGGTTTTATAACAGAAGTGAGTGACTTGAAATTGAGATTAGAAGAACGTGGCTACAGCTCACAAGAGATTGATTCTAATCTCTTGGATGTCAGTGAACTTAGACTCAGTAGAGCCGCTCCTTATTTTGGACCAGCCCTTAATGACATGAATACCATTGTAGATAGTGGTAGAAATGTAGGAACAGCTCATGTAAGAGTCTCCTTACCATATAGTACTGATTGTCCAGCAATTAGGAACATTATCATGAAATATTGGCCCATTCTTTGCACTGATGACACTATTGGCAAACTCGTGGGCACTAAACCCTCCTTCCTATATAGGAATAAATTGAACTTAAGGAGAATGTTGTGCTATTCAAAAAGAGATGAATGGTCCATGAGCTCTAAATCCACTAAACCTTGTGGACATTGTAATTATTGTAGCTCTCTTGACCCCACCCCCGTTTTTCAACATCCGGATTTACACACCAACTTTAGCATAAATGCTGATGCTACTTGTGAGACTATTCACATAGTCTATTTGGCAGTCTGTCAAATATGTTATGCATTTTATGTTGGTAAAACGAACCGTCGTTTTAGGGATAGAATACGTGAACATCTTTATCATATTAGGAAAGCTTCATCACATAATGCTCTAGCTAAACATGTGGTTCAGGCTGGAGGCGAACACTATTTTTTATTTAGAGCACTTGAGACCATTAAACCTAATATACGAGGGGGTGACATCAGGAACCATACTGAAAGCAGAGAGAGTGGATGGATAGTTAGATTGAGAGCAGATAGGGGTTCTGGCCTTAATGAGAGAGCATCGATCAAGCCCATGTTAAACAAACGCAGGAATGTGAAAATAATCTAACTATGAATATTTTGAGTCTTTATATGTATATACACATCTTTGTAGATTCTTCAGTATATGCATTTTTATATGACTTTATATAAGTGATAACTTTATACAGTTTTTTAATATGTATTGTTGTCTTTTATATATGTTTTTTACATTGTCTTTATTATTCTATATACTTTCTCATGAATATATAAGCAAGTAGATGCACCTGATAGGCTATTAGAGTTTTTAGCTTCTGTATAAATACAGCCTGTATGAATTAAGGTCCTTATCACATGATCTGATGAAGCTCTGTTGAATGAGTGAAAGCGCTTATCTGACCTGCAGTGGAATAAAAGCTTGGATTTTAACCTAAGAGACCTGACCTGTATCTACTTTGTGTGACTCTGCCTTGCCCAAGTTGCTCCTTTTGTTACTTTTTATTATTACTCAGTTTACTTGGAGCCTTGGGCACTTGTCCTGATAACCAGCGAGTGTTTTTCTATATATACATTACTATAACTCATTTAATTCATCTGATTGACAAGCATAAATAATTTTATAACTCTATTCTGGAAGAAATTGTCATGTGATATATTTTAAAGCAGTAGTATAGCATGGTTGTAAAATCTGGTTACTAAAATGTGTTTGCTGTGCATTATTTTGTATAAAGCAGACAGATTTATTGTAGGGACAGCAAGTAGGATAGTGCTCAGCAAGGACACAACTCAGTGAGATCAGATATTTATATATATATGTGTGTGTGTGTGTGTGTGTGTGTGTGTGTGTGTGTGTGTGTGTGTGTGTGTGTGTGTGTGTGTGTGTGTGTGCTGATACATATATATATATATATATATATATATGTGTGTGTGTGTGTGTGTGTGTGTGTGTGTGCATGTGTGTGTGCGTGTATGTGTATATATATATATACATGTGTGTGTGTGTGTGTATATATATATATGTATGTATATATATATATATATATATATATATATATGTGTGTGTGTGTATGTGTATGTGTATATATATATATATATATATATATATATATATATATATATATATATATATATGTGTGTGTGATGGCTTCTTTTGATTTATAACAATTTCTATGAATACAATATTTTATTCTATTGACAATAATGGGTTTGAGTAAATGCTCATATACAAGCAATTCAAGTTTTTTTTGGAAGCTGTTAATTGCATTTACATGACAGAAAATAGATGCATCTTAATATATGTAATGTCTGAATCATATTAGCCAAAGTTTTTGATTTAAATGAATGTTAGAACTTATTTTTCTCTCCTCTTGATTTCTAACATCAAGATTATTTGAATGCTATTTGAATACAAGTGTTTTATATTACATAGATGTATATAGTAGTATGAACAGTTTTTTTTTAAAAAAAAGGTTTATTTTAGTTTATATGATGCTGTTTTACCAAATGTGTAGTCTTGTCTTGCTAGATAATTGAATTGAAAACTGTTAACCTCAGTTAAATATAACTAGTATTAAATTGATAAGGTGGTAGCTGAGGTACTGCTGCTTGGGGTAGGGGTTAACTTGAGTGGTAAATACTACTCTAAGTTGGAGTTTATAACTCCAGGCTGGATGCAAGGTTTAATCCTTACATTATTTTCACTTGTTCATTGTTATTTGTATATAGTTTTGACATCCACAATATATTTTGTACACTCATTGTCACTACAAACAAAATTGAATCCTATACAAAATCCCATAAGAGATTCAATAAATACAGCTATATTTAAAGGTACACCTAAAGGAGGAGATGTAACATTACTTATCTTGTTATTTGTTATTTTGATCATAAGATTCTTAAGTTTTAAAATGCCAAATTACATCTTTAAAAGGAATTTCTTTAAACATTAATGGATTGAATAATCCGTGTAAAAGGGCAAGCCTAATAAGATACATTAATTTACATAAGGCCAACTTAGTCTTCCTGCAAGAAACCCATCTCTTGAAAAAGATATTGATAAACTAGCCACAAACAAATATACAGTATTGGTTAGTTCAGAGCACACTCAGAAAAAGAGGACTGGCTATTTTATGGAATAAAAGTATGCCCATTCCTAAAACCATTAAGTCTTATCAGGATGACAAAGGAATGTTTTGTATGGTTACAATACAAATTAATGGGAAGACTTACACTTTAATTAATGTATATTGGATACCTGGAATTGGTATTAATACAGTGAAACATCATCTTGATAAGATCATATCATTCTCTATAGGAGATATTATTTTAGCTGGTGACTTTAATTGTATACTACATGAAAGTGATACTACCACTATAGGGAAAAGAAGAATTACATCTAATGCAAAACATTTAAATGATTTTGCTAATTCTTATTATTTGAATGATATTAATAATCAGATAGATTCAAAATCATTACCATACACCTTTTTTTTCTAACAGATACAAAACTTATTCAAAAATAGATAGAGTCTTTATTTCTAACCAGATGGTAACAGATTTAATTAATTCCAAAATCATTTCATGTCCTATATCTGATCATAATTCAATTGTTTTTGAATTCATGATAAGAAATACTCATAATGTTCAGATCAAAAGGATAACAGCATACTTAACTCAACTAAAAGACTATAAAGAATATATACTTTCAGAAGTAAAACATTTTTTAGACATAAATAATACTCCTGAAGTCTCCATTGTTTATGTTTGGGATGCCTTAAAATCATATCTATATGGACAAAGTATCAGATGGTATAATAATAAAAGGAAATCTTGGGATAAGGAATTGTTAGATATTCAAAGTAAATTAGACTCTTATAAACATAATAATAAAGAAAATATTATGGACAAGAAAGTTATTGAAGAAATAAACAAACTAAATGAGAAATACAAAGAAATTTTAACTCATAAAGTTAAAATAACTTTAGAGAATACAAGTTTTTGTCTTATTCAATAAGCCCCAAATACTTACATAGACTTAAAAATAAAACAAAAGGTTGAATAAACAAAACCATATCAAAGAAATCTTTTCTCTAAGGAAAAGAAGAATGTTTCTAGTATACCAGAAATACTAGATGAATTTAGAAATCACTTTCACAAAATTAACCATAATAACATTAACATGGAACCTAAAGATAAAATAAAGGAGTTTATAACCACAAACATGAATAAAAAGCTTAATAAACAACAGATTAAACTATTGGACAAGAGTATTTCATATACAGAAGTTATTACACAAATAAATAAGCTTAAATCAAACAAAGCACCGGGTAATGATGGTATTATACCAGAGATATATAAAATCCTTTCTAAAAGTACATATTCATTAATACATAAGGTTTTTATTTTGGCCCAAACTGAGTTAATAACCCCCCCATCTTGGCAATATACATTTATTTCGCCAATTTTAAAACCTAATAAAGATCCAACTAGATGTTCTTCATATCGGCCCATCTCATTACTTAATGTTGATTATAAAATGTTTATGAGTATTTTTGCTGATAGATTGAAGACAATCATTCCCGGCATTATAGATATAGATCAGACAGGCTTCATTGTAAATAGAAATACTTTTGATAATATAAGAAGAACTTTAACTTTAATTGATTTTGCAAATAGGAAAAAGTAAGATTTAACACTTATTAGTCTTGATATAAGTTCAGCATTTGATTCAGTAAGTTGGGACTATCTGTTTACCTTACTGAAGTGCACAAACTTCTCAGATGCATTTGTAAATCTAATTGAGCATTTATACAAAGGAATGTTGGCTTATATTAAGGTAGGAACATATGTTTCACAAAAAATACCCATTCTTAAAGGTACAAAACAAGGATGTCCACTTTCTCCACTATTATTCACTTTAGTAATGGAGCCTTGGGCTAATTTGATCAGAAACAGTACTGACATAGAGGGTTTTGAAATAGATGAAAATACAACATCCAAAATTCAACTTTTTGCAGATGATGTTCTAATTACATCAGCAGGATCTAATTCTTCTATGCAGTCTCTATTTGATAAAATGATGAATTTTAAAAGTATTTCTGATTTAATATTCAATGAAGAAAAAACTAAAATACTACCTATATATAGATGAAAAAAATATTCTCATTAGTGATTTTACTAAATATGTACCCAATTCAGGTCAGATAACTTATTTAGGTATAATACTATCTAAATATATTAAATCTATTATATATAATAATTATAATACCTGTTTTCTTAATATACAAAATCTTTTTAATACCTGGAATAATATGTTTTTTACTATGGAGGAGAGACTTACAATTATTAAAATGATAATATTCCCCAAGATTTTATACTTAATACAATCAATAATACTTCCACCTACAAAAAGAATTATCAAGAAACTGAATACACTAATGTTAAATTTCCTATGTGCACCTAATAGACCTAGGATTGCATTAAAGAAACATACTAATAGCTGGTCTCAAGGGGTATTTCTTTTCCAGACTTTAATTTATATACTATCTCTTCTATTGTAAAAGTTATTACTTTATTAATAGATCAGTCATATGTCGCAAAATGGAAAGATTATTGGGAGTTAATTAGTATGCACTTCATGAAAATCTCCTTAACACATAAAAATATGATTGTAAATAACTCCATGTTATGGTTACTAAAGGAATTTTGTACTTCACCTATTACACCTAAACATATGGTTTGTTACCCATTAAATATTATTATTAGCTATCGTAACTTTATATTCATGCACCCTAAGTATAGGGAATGGAATTTTATTATATTCCCTATAATGTATACTCAGGGTATGCTTTTGTCATCTACTTCTGAAGGAACTCATTTAGCTATAGATAATGATCTAAAGTACTGGTATCAGTTGATATCTGATAATAAAGTTAAAAATCTAGATTTCTTAAAACAATAATTTGATCTAAGAGAAACTTGCTGGTTAGAGGTTCAGACCTTTAGACAACATCTCATTAATAAAATAGATCTAATGTCTATAACAATTAAAGAATCTATTCCAACACTGATTGATTACTTGATATTAAATTTACAACATAAAGTTTCTGATAAAGGTAAACTTTCACACATACATAAAATTATCAGACAAGAAACTTTTTACAGTGTAGATTCATACTGGAATTATTTCAAATCTATTAATGGAGACCCACCAAATCAACAAGATAAACAATATATATTGGAATCTGCTTATAGAACTACGTCTTCCATTGTCTAGAGACTTTATACATGGAATTTTTTACATAGATCTTTTTATACACCTTTGATGATGAATAAAATAAATAATAAAGATAATTTATGTAAGAGATGTAATGTAGAAATTAATGCTGACTGGGCTCATATGTTTTATGACTGCATAAAATTGAAAGAATACTGGAAGTCAATTAATGAATTTTTGCAGGCTCTTTTTACAGATAATTTCATTATTTCTAAATCTCTTATATTATTCAACACACCTGTACCTCAAAGTGTTAAAAGGTTAAGCTTCCCTTGTTATGGTCTATTCTAGCAGTGGCTAGGAAAATAATAACTAGAAATTGGATTTCAGATACACCTCCTTCGTTCAATGAATTTAAAAATGTTATGAATATAGTGTGCCATATGGAAATAAACACAATTAGGACAAGAACAACTAGAAAAACATCTTATTATATTGTATGGGATAATTTACAAAATTTGTTAAAAAAATTCTAATTTCAATAGCACAGTATTTTAGTTTAATTAATTCATCTGATTGTAGTGGATGTCTTTGTAAATACATTAGTTGTTTTGTTGAATATTATAATAATACCTATTTTTAATTACTTGTATAAAATTGTTATGATATTTCTCTTATATGTTAAAACAATAAACCTGTTTTGAAAAAAAAAAAGAATGACAAAAAATCAAAAATTTGAACGCTCGTGTGACGGGAAATGCAGGTAATTGAAATCGATATTGTGAGATCGCGGTACAGTGAAGATCGAAAAATTTGCCCTTTCCTTACTGTAGTGCAATTTCGGAGTTGGAATATATTTTTAGGGGGGGTGGG
The DNA here is from genome assembly GCF_019279795.1 of Protopterus annectens. NCBI lineage: Eukaryota > Metazoa > Chordata > Ceratodontiformes > Protopteridae > Protopterus > Protopterus annectens. The sequence continues at coordinate 146,371,525 of NC_056750.1, forward strand.
GGACACAGCCCCCCATAGCAATTTTGATTGCATGCATTTTCACTCATTTGAGCGTTCGTGATTTTGATTTTTTGTCTATCTAATATAGACCCTGGTTATCTAAGTTTGTACATGACAATAAACTGGATGTTGTTAAAAAAAAAAAAAAAAAAAAAAAAAAAAAGAAGTGGTGTCTATATTACAGACCAATAGCATTTTAAGACTCTTTCTTTGGCAGCTTTGTTGTTTGTATGTCAGTTCATAGTGCATTACAACTTTTAAGACTGTCTTTAGGTTTCCAGTACAGTTCTCTGCCATTTGCTGTCCATGTGGCAGCAGGAACCTTGCTAATAACAAGGTTTTTAAGTAGGAAACACACTACAAGAATATTATTTTTTCATCTTTAGGGCATAATCAGAATGTTCCATGTATTACAAAGAATTATACAATGACTGGCCATTAATATTCAAAAACGAGCATGCTGACTGGCCAGTCCAACCAGTGTGCCCATTGTAAATCCGAGAATATACTAACGGAAAAAGGTCTGATCACCTGAACTTTTTCCCATTAGTATATCTCATATTTTTTTTTTTACTTTTCTTTCTTTTTTGCACCAAAAAAGAAAACAAAAGACCTGAAACAAATAAGGGAGATGGTGCAAACAAAAATAAGAGGATAATCAGGTATGTTCTGCAAAATTAAAGAAACTTACCTGATTGTCCTTTTATTTTGTCTGTCCTGGCTCTTCCGAACGTAAAAAGTCTCCCCGATTTCTTTTTTTATTTTCAATTAAAAACAAAAGCAACAGAGATCTTCCTTTCTCCATTGCTACCTCTGCATAGCACTGACGTACTGTTAAGTGTGGGAACACAAGTCCCATATGCATGTGCAGTACATCAGAAAAAGCCTCATGATATCAGAAAAATGCAGAAGGGCAGCACGGAGGCATTATACAAAGACATTATTTAAGAAACGCCAAGTATTTTTTCTTAAATAATGTCGTATAATAGCAATAACCCATGGCTGGGTGTGGGCAATGCTGGATTTATCCATGGTTGGCTTTGTTTGGTCACTCGGGCTTCATGCTCATGACCAAACCACACCAACCATGGGTAAATCCAGCATTGCCCACACCCAGCCATGGGTTATTGCTTAAATAAACCACATTTTAGACAAGGATTTGCCATGTATCAGCTCAACAACTATATAAATAAATATGTAAAGCCACATTTAAATATTTCTATTTCTGACATCTCAGACTGCTTACATCTGTCTTGCTGCATAATAATTTTACAGCTGAAATCTCACTAAGTTTATTTGTATGCATCAGTACTTTATTCTGTCAAAACACAGTTACTCAGATGGGGCAAACTGATGTTACGTTTCTATGTTTCAAGCATTTCTGAAATTGCTAACAGAAGCAGAAAGGTCAATGACTGATTTTTTTAAGTATTTTTTTGTTATGAATAATATTGGTTGTATTCCGTACAGTGAATATTGACACTACAGGGTCTTGACCTACCTATGCATAAAATCTAAAACTTGACAAACATCTGTCTACAACTTTGTGATATCAATTTTCTGCATTTGAGGAAGGATGTTTGCTATATTTGTGAGCAATCCATTGTGGTTCCTTATTGGAGTAAACTTACTGCTGTAGAATTACACTCCATTTCCTTGACAATATTATTGATGCAATAATTGTGCAGAAGCAGTGGTGCAAAAGGTAACACACTTACCTTTGGTGCTGGAAGACCGGAAGGCTGTTGGTTCTATTCCTACTCCCAGTAATTGGATTACTGCTATTGCAGTGCAACCTGATGGGGTTGCTGAACTCTTAAGTGTTCTGTCCTTTGGATGGGATGTTAAACCAAGGTCTCATCTTCTTGAGTGGGTGTTAGATTATATGCATGTAGAAGATCTCACAGCATCTACTGCAAAGAGTAGAGGAAGTTCCCTGATGATCCAGATAAATTTCCTCTAGAACTTTAAATACCACCTCAGGTCTCCCTGGAAAAGAGACCCCTAGCCTAATGGGACTAACCCAGTGAACATCTCAAAGAGTGGGATGTTTTTTAAATATGATGCTAATTGACTCAAAATGTTATTAGAATGACAGAGTTTGCATCAATGTGCATTTTCAGAAGAATAAAAAGTATGAAACTGTAATGTCTGGAATTGAGTGACTGCAATCCTCAGTGTTTTGCCAAAAAAAAAAATAAAACACTGCATGAGGGACAGGGTAAAAATAAGTGTCAAAGTCAGGATTATTCTGTAAAATCAGGAGCAGCAGACAGACAAAGTGTCCAGGGATAGTGTTTTGTGATCATTCTTCTTCCAAGAATGGAACTTATCCGAAGTAAAGATATTCCCCGGGATTCATGAAGCTCGGCTCAAGGATGGTTTTAGCAGCACCATATGAATATTTATGAGGGTGTGCTGCCACACCCTTGACGTGCACAGGAAACGTGTGCAAGTGCAGGGGACATGTTTAAGTGCTGTAGGGAGGCTTAAACATGCCCCCACAGTTGCACAACCTACAATGCTTACTATTAGAGCCTGCCCCTAATAGTAAGCAATTAATTCAGTGTCCATGGATACTGAAATGTATGCTAAGCATACAAGAGTGTCCACAAACACTGAAATAAAATCAAAGTAGTAAACACACAAGCACGTAGTGCAATGTTGAGCCCCTGTCCCTAGAACTATCACAATTAGATTCCCCGTGTCCCTATTTTACATTTGTATTGCTTCATTAATGAAAGTGTAAGCAAAGCATAGCATGTTTGCTCGTCGCTGCCCTCTGCTTAGTATCAAAATCATTTAAATAGAAAAAAACATGCAGAATCAGTGTTAACGTCAATAATGTAGTGGTTAGAGCATCTACCTAACGAACAGGCATTCACAGTTCGAGTCCCACTATAGCACTTATCATTTTCCATGTGGAATGTGTATATGAACATATTTATACATCTTTTTACTGTATAACCTACATAATAACATGTAAATGTGAACTGGAGTACTGCATGAAATGTTTAAGTAATGTCATTTAATCAAAATGGTAGTGTCTTACTGAATAAGGCAATAGTAAGCAGGTGTAAGCACAAATAAGCAGTAGTAAACATATATAAGTACCAGTAAGCAAGTCTATGTGCGTTTGTGCGGGTGTAAGCAGTGCTCACACAAATTAAGCATAGTAGAAGCTAACTGAATTTAAGAAACTGTAATCGGAAGATAGCACAGCCTATCATAGTGCACACACCTGCTAACAACTGCTTAAAAGTGCTTTAATCACTCTGTATACAATGGCCCTTGTTCTGGCCAGCAACAAAACAAATGGCCTCTGCAAAGGTCAAACCCAGGACCCTGCACACCGCAGCCAATGTGATTTACTACTAAGCCATGGCAGATATAAATAAATCTGATGTTATCACAAACATATCATCCAGCACAGTCATGCAACAGCATAGGAAATGTATATAATTATGGAGATGTATGTGCATGTGTATGTACAGATATATAATACATATATATATATATATATATATATATATATATATATATATATGAAGAATGAACGTCGTGACAATAAAACATACAAAAAGAATGAGAAGGAAATCAACAGCAACCCCAGTATTATTTAGTGCTGTCAGTTTATGTCATATCAAGCTGGGCAGGGGTGAGCAAATCACTGCTACTCAAACCACAGGCAGGACACTACCAGTGGGAGTAACATTGTCGATCTGCTAAGTCCACTTTACAAGCAATCACAGGGTAGTCCCTGGTGGGACTACTCAAAAATTGCTAGGCGGTGTGGACTTCCGACCATTACACAAGCAAGGGAAGGTATGTTCAAGGACCAAATGGTGGGAGAGCCTGATGATACATGGGTTGGGACAACATACGTGTAGGGTCCCTAACGCTGGAGAGACGGCAATGTGTGGAGGTGTGGCATGGCTGTGATAGCAACCGGAGAATGGATGGTTTGCATGTATGTCGAACTTGGGTGGGGTGGAGGAACCATGGGTATGAAATTATGGATCCAGGCATGTCAGGGTTGGATGGCCTGGCTCTATTTGGACTGCCTTGTGGAGGTCAGTGAGTTTGTTATAAGTATATATGCATACACACATGCATACATCTATATGTAGAAGTGCATTCCCTGTAACACATTCATTCCTTTTGCAGACATAAATAACATGAAAGTGCCCCTACAAACCTCGACAGTAGATAGAATAATAGGTTGTGCATAAGAGGGAAGGGACGAATCTGCAAAAATGCAGAAGTGTGTACTTTGTCCGAAGTCAGTGCTGTTCTCAAAAAATAAAATGTGAGGACTTCCTCACTATGAAATAGTGGAATAATTCCTGTGATCTGCCTGCTACTGCAATGCCAATCACTAAATTGGTCCTATTTGTAATATAATTTCACCAAACTCGTACATTATTAGCTCTCATGAGTAATGTGTGCATTACCACATTGTCATAGTTATTAATTTATTGTAGTGTCTTGTTAGCGGGAGTAACGATGTAATGAAGTATGCAGTTTAATCTTGAAATAAAGACATGTGAGTCCCAGGTGGGACAACCCAATAATTGTCAATAGTGTCCTATTGGTCACTCATTTCACCAATGTTTGTAGACTCAAAGGTTGGGCTGTCTGAGGATACGTGGAATGAGTCAACCCATGGGATGAGTCTACAGGAGTAGGAAGTAGCCAATGTGTAGTGGTGTGGATACACCGTGTATCCAAATGGTGAATGGATGACTGCTGTGTCAATGAAGTGTTGGGGTGGGTGTTTGGGAAACAAGGATCCATGGGTATATGGGTATATATGCAAATTAAGCCGCACAGCAATAGTGCAGTGGTTAGAGCACCTGCCTAACGAACAGACATTCCCGTTTCAAATCCCACTGCAGCACATACCATTTTCCATTGGTAATCTGTGTATGAACATATTTTGACATCTGTCTGCTATATAACCTGCATAATAACAATTAAAAGTGAGCTGGAGTGAAGTGTCAGTGTTATAATGAATAAGGCACTAGTACACAGGTCTAAACATAAATAAGCAGTAGTAAGCATATATAAGCACCAGTAAACATGTTTAAGTGTGCTTCTGTGGGGGTATGCATTACCTACACAGATTAAGCAAGCTAACTGAGTGTAAGAAACTGTAACCGGAGGTTAGCATTGCTTAGCTCCATGCAAACCCATGCACACTCGCTCACAACTGCTTTAAAGTGCCTTAATTACTTTGTACCCAACAGCTCATGTTCTGCTCAGCAACAAAATAAGCAGCCTATGCAAGGCTAGAACTCAGGACCCTGTACATTACAGACACAGTAGTTAACCACTACACCATGATAGCAATACATATAAAGGAGGTATCAGCAAACTAATCCTCATCACAGGGAAATCAAATCAAACATGTGAACTGAATCTATGTATAGTGTAATGTTCTATAACCCACCATATACCATAAATATGTGAATTGGAGTACTGTAGTAAACATAGAGTTGAGGTGTCACTGTAATAAAGTTTTGAAGTCCCCAGGACCCCATACAGTGTATGTACACATGAATCACAGATACCAGACACATATATAACCTGTAATGAATAAGACATCATTGACAAAAGGCAAATATAATGCTAGATAACCAGTAAGCAATGCTAACGGCAGCACAGCCCAACTAAGTAATTGTAAGCAATGTGTAGGGAAGCCAATATGCCTACAGGTGCACCTCTTTAAGCAGTGCCAACCTGAAGTAAGCAGTTGTGCCCATAGCTTAGCCTTTTCAAAACCGGCCAATTATGGAAAAATGTGGGAATCCGGCCCTACTTAAACTGAAGAGGCAGGAATACAGCTCATAACTGGTTGTAGCATCCCCCTGCAGGCAGAATGGCTGGAGTGGGAAAAGGCACTTGCTTTAGAGCGCAGCACTGGGGCATCCAGGAGTCCAAATTCATGGTATGGCTCCTAGTAAAGCACCATGACAGGAGACTACTGCATGGCCAGTACCAGAGCTTGCAGTACAAAATGGAGGCCTGGGACAGTCTCGTCCATGACCTCACTAGTGCCACAGGTATCACCCAGACTTGTCAGGCACCACCATGCAGACCAGAAGCGGCAGAAGGGGGATGTCCTGGAATAGTGGATCCAGGAAGCAAGGCAGATGCAGAATGCCCCAGAACTGAGTAAGTACTCCTTCCACTATGTAGTTAATAACTGCCTAGCTTGTGTATACTATGGATAGGTATGGCTAAATATCACTGTACTTCTCTGACAGCTGCAGATGAGCATGCTGCTAACCAGCAAGCCTATGATGCTAGGCTGCAAAGGATGTGTCGCGAGGCAGATTAGTAAATAGCCTGAATGTAATGTCATAACAAATAAATGCAAGAGCCTCAGAAAGTGTTGTACCAGTATACAGAATTGTGTAACATGCTGCAAATAAAGGTGTAACCCCTGCATTGCTTCTGTTTACTCTGTAGTCATATGTTATTGTACTGTTGCAGTTATTAAATAGTACTATTGTAGTAAGCAGTGTTACCCACACTGTGGTATGCCGATAAAATGTGTATGAAGTGCTGTATAACAATGTTGGAAGTGCAAACAGGTCAGTCATATTAGACAAAATACATTGCAAAGCCTCACAACAATTGCCTGATAGCATAGTGTACAGTGATCTTAACTGTAATGCTTTTGTTACACACAGCAGGGCTTTGGATCCAAGGAGCGCTAGTATGTTGTATGCATAATCATTCCACACAACTGCACACAGTTTGTTAGAATGTTCAGAGAGAAAGCTGTATGCATATTTACACTTAACAACTGTACAGATTTTGCTAGAATGCTCAAACAGAGAGTGGTATGCATATTCATACCCCTCAACTGTTCCAATCTACCCAGTATGTCCTGATAAATGGCCCACATCACCTGCCTTTTGCCTGTTCCCCTGACACATATAACTGATAGTCAGACTTGTACATAGTCAGAGAATGTACATGCAAACATACCTGTCATTCCAGCATCTCACCTAAAGTGTATGAGAGCAGTCTCAAAACATGCTGCATTAACACCTGCATCTTGTCAAGCCTGTACATAAGACACAGGTCCCATACATACTACTCTACAAACATACCACTGTACAATATAATGCCATTGGGTAGTGTAATCATACATGTAAGGGACAGACCACTACAGCGACTACAAATGTTGTGAAAACTGTAAGGATTTATTAGTTGTTAATTGAAGTCTCTCTCTCTCTCCCCTACCATATTTATTTTATTGTACATTTGTTGACCAGGCTAGTCTAACTGGATATATGTCCATTTTCAGTAGAGGCCTGGGGAGATAAGCTCCAAGACATAATCCAATACCAAATATAAGTACAAACAATAAACAAACATCAGATATTATAATAAAAAAATAGCAATTATCATAGTAAAAAAGTCATCAACAATAATAATGTGCAGTACAACCTAGAGGGTTTAACAGGATGTACCCTGAGGTTAAGAGACAAAAACAGTACAAATTGAGTGTATGGAGACATAGTACAGGTTAAGTCAGAAAAAGAAAAAAGGAAGTTGGATGTGTAGTGATGATACAATGGATTTACTTAACAAAAGGTATATAAAGAGGATAAAAATAATGAAAAAAAGGTAGATAAGAAAAACTATAATAAAACGGAAGATGTAACAGAGGAAAGTAAGAACTAGATAGGTAAGTCGAGTTTCTAGAGGTAGAGGACTATGTGCAAAAATAGCTGATTTACACATCTCATTTGGTATGTCTGCATTCCTAACCTTTGTTGGGACATATGTCATATTGGTTTATAAATATTCATATCTGTTTCTATGCATGTGCCATGTTAAAATACTCCCATATTGGTGGCCTGTTGCCATCAATGAAACCTACCACATGTTGTTGTAATGGCCACTGTTTACCCATATATGCATGTGTTCTGCCTGCTCTGCAATTATTTTATATCTGGTGCCCTGGGTAATGGAAATACCTATGCATGCCTTTATAACTAATTGTGAATGCTGTTGACTATTACTAACCCATATTCGCCTTAAACACGCTACAACATAGCTCGTATGGGAAGGCCGGTTTCAGCGGACCCACCTGTCCCACCTCAGCTAGCCATGGCACCGGGCACCAACACATCTGGGGCCCAGCCTGGGACCTCCTTGTCCGTTGGCCCTGCACCACCTTCAGGTAGAACTGCCGCAGGGGATGGGGCTCGGCCCCCCCGGGAGCGGGAGTGGACAGGAACCTGTCACCTGTGGTATGGTCTGAGCCATGGTGCATAGGGAGCTCGACAGGGAGATTCATAGGTTCATAGGTTCATACTAGGCTATCTGACCTAGGGCATTTATAAGCCTAGCCAGAGTGTGTTTGGCTTTCGCCACCCATTTTAAATTAATTTTGCTATGCCCTTTTTCGAGGTTAGTATACTCTGCCTCTGTCTAACAGTGACACAGAAGTGATACCTGGGGTAAACCTATGATCTCCCATCCACTCATCAAGATTCCTCTTGAAGAGAGTCAATGAGGGACTCTGCCTAACCTGGACAGGGATTTTATTCCAGAGTGAAGGGAGCCTCTGGGTTATGAATCTGTCCCTCCAGCATGTCCTATTTATTTCAGAGTTGAGGTTCAAGTCTCTCGAGCATGTAGCTCGATGGGATTTGGATTTTCTGAGGTGCAGCATGTCCATAAATTCCGGGTTGGACATGGCTTTATACGTCAGGCACAGATCGCCTCTGAGCAGGCGGTATGCCACTGAGTAGAGCTGGAGTTTCTTTAACCGGGCAGCATATGGCATCTGTTTGAGCCCTTTGATCCTCTTGGTGAGGTACTTTTGGGGTCTTTCCAGTTGCTGCAAGTGTCTGGTAAGGTACATCCCAAAAGGGCATTGTACTCAATTATGGGCCTGATGAGGGATGAGTAAAGAGGCACGATGACCTCCCCTGATCTAGATGTGAATCCCTTCATGATTAGGTGGGCTATATAAAATGTTTTTTTAACCACTTTGGCCATGTGGTTGTCAAATGAGAGATTGCTATCAACTTGGGTTCCCAGGTCCCTAATTACTTCTTCTGTACTTAATGGATTACCACCTATGTGGTAATTTGTGGGCACTTTGTTTTTGCAAAAGGGGATGACTATACACTTTTTGGCATTTAGCTTGAGGCAATGGGTCTGGCACCAGTTGTCTGTTTCTATGAGGCCCTTTTGGAGGATGCTTGTGTTGGCTGGAGAGTTGATTATGGTGCCCAGTTTGCAGTCATCTGCAAACTTGGTCAGCCACAGTCCTTCCGTGTTGGCCTGTACCTCCGAGAAATATATACCGAACAAGAGAGGTCCCAGGACTGAGCCTTGTGGGATGCCACTTGTAACTGATTTGGAGTCTGACATGGCTCCAGCAATTCTAACCATGTGGGTTCTGTCCTTGAGCCAGTTTGCAACCCATCTAGTGACATAGGGGTTTATATTTAAGCTGGTGAGCTATCTATAATGCCCGAGTGGGGTATTGTATCGAAGGCTTTTGCGAGGTCCAGGTAGGCTATGTGGACCACCTTCCCCTCGTCAATGGCCTTGGTGACTGTTTCAAAGAAATCAACCAGGTTTAAGAGGCAGGATCTGCCCTTAACAAAGCCGAACTGGGTAGGAGCCAGCGTCTGTAGGTCCCCAAGATCTTTATTTATGAAGTCTATGATGATCCTTTCCATAGCTTTGCAGACCAAGCTAGTCAGGCTTATGGGGCGATAGTTTCCAGTATACGTTGAGGCACCACCTTTGTGGAGAGGGACCACTGTTACTGTACACCACTCTTTGGGTACATATCCTGTAGTAAGGCTGATATTGAACAGTAGTTTTATGTTTGGGTTTAGCTCTTCTGGTCCCATTGATGCTGTGTTTTTTGCTTTGGAGAGGGCGGCTCTTACCAAAGCATCTGAGATGTCAGGGGGGCAGCACTCTGCTGGGATAGATATTTGCCCTTTTGGTGGGGAGGGGAGAAGTTTGACCTGAGCCTGTCAGCTAGGATGTTGGCAATGTCTGTGGGTTTGGTGTAATTTTTGTCATTTTGGACTAATTCTGAGCATATCTGGGAATTCCCACCCAGGTTCCTAACATAACTAAAGAAAGCCTTGTGATTATCCTTAGTGTCCTGTGCAATTTTTCTCTCAAAGCTAGCCTTAGACAATTTTATGACTGCCCATACTTTTTTGCTAATACTGATCAGAGATGCCTTCCCTTTTTGGGATTTTGCTCTATCATGTAGTAGCTTCCTCCTTCTATTGTATAGTTTGTTTATGGCTGAGGTCCACCAGACAGGACGTCTGCCTTTGGAGGATTGGGTCTTGGTTTTATTTGGGATTGCATGAACCATGCATTCCTGAAGGTGTTCATAGAATGCATTTATAAAGGATTCTGCAGTCTGGGCTGTATTTTCCACAGGCCCAGGGGCTTTGAAGGATTCCACCTTGGTTTTGAGGAGTGTGAAATTTGCTTTAGAGAAGTTTTTCACTGTGGTTTTCTGGGAAGGGGGTGGGGTCGGGATTTGAATATCCAGTGAGATTAGTTTTATGGTCTGATCCTACCAGTGAGGGATACACTTCTGGTCTGGAGCATAGAGTCCCCATGTTGGTGATGATCAGGTCCAGTATGTTTTCCCCTCTTGTGGAAGTGGTAACAAGTTGTTCTATAGCATTTGAATTTATAAATTCTAGGAGCCTTTGGGCTAGGGTGTTGGAGCTAGAGTAATGCTCCCAGTCTATGTTTGGGTAGTTGAAGTCGCCCAATATAATGGTGTTTGGAGAGACCTTCATATTTTCCAGTGTTCTCAGGAAGGCCGAGTGGGGTTCCTGGGTTTGAGAGGGTGGTCTGTAGCAGGCTATAAACTGGAAGGCAGTTTTACCCACTGTTAGTTGTACATGGATAGTCTCTGATGCTTCGTGCTGTGCCACCAACCTGGAGGTGTGGGTATCTTTGACGAATATTGATACTCCCCCTCCTTTTTTGGTTCAGTCCAAGTTTTGGGTCCGAAAAGCATGGTATGAGTTATAACCTGGTAGTGCTGGGGTGCTCTCGGGAGCCTTGAACCAGGTTCCTGTTACTGCACAGATATCGATTTTCTCCATGCTAAGGAGAGTTTTGAGTGCGTGCATCCTGAGGTTTAGACTTCTGGCATTGAGTAGCATTACTCTTAGTTTCTTATCCCTTGTGATGCCTATGGAGGTGGGTTTGTCTTTTGAGCCTTGCTTAAAAAAGGCACTATGGGGATAGGAAGAGCCTTTGCCAATATCCGAAAGCCCAGGGATGACAGGTGGAAGCCATCCCCAGTGAAGCATCGTGGCTTGTCGAGTATGTTATCCCAGGCTGACAGGCATTGGATCCCCCTTGAATGACACCAATACTTAAGCCAATTGTTGAAATTGATCATCTTGTCTTCATATTGTGGCATCATTCTTGGTGAGGGTAAGATGCTACTCAAGGTCAGGGTCATACCGTCCTGGGCCACATGCTCAGAGAGCTCCTCTATGTCTCTTTTCATGTAGTCCAGGGAGGTACGTCTCAGGTCATTCACACCAGCATGGACAATGACTGAGTCATGTTTGTACTTTCCTTGGAGTGACCTGAGTGCTTGTGTTATGTGGCGGATCCTAGCGCCTGACAGGCAGATCACCGTGACCTTCTCCTTGTTCAGCCTGGTCTGCGGGACATTAGTGTGCCTGACGATAGAGTCACCTATTACAAGTGTATCAGGTGTGTTGTTTAGCCTTAAGGGCTGTGACTATTCAGCACACTGACTTTGTCAGCTATGTGTTGCACGTGTTTTGTTTTGGGGTAGTAGATGCTTGGGTGTCTGCTTTAGAGGTCTCTGCTGCTTAGGCAGGTTTTTATTTAGCGCCTCCGAGTATGTTTTTGTGTGTTTATGTGTTTGGTTTGCTATAGCGGTAGGTCTATGTGAGACTGGAATTGTAGTGAGTGTGGTTTCCTTTTCCTCCCGACTGGTTACGCCAAAACTGAGTTGAGAGAGCTTAGCCTCCAGTTTGGCTAAATGGTTGCATGATCTCTCACATGTGTTGGAATTTGTTGGGAGGAGGAGAGGGTTGTCTGTGTACATGAGGCAGTTGTAACATTGCCTCAAGATTCCCAGATTCACCAGCTGGACCAGAGAGGAGATTGACAACTGACCTTTGGACATGCTAGAATAGTATTGGGAATTCCTTTATAATTGAAAAAAAGGGCCAGTGGGGAACAAGGTACTCGAGGGGAGTTTGTGAGGGTGTAGTGCTTTTAATTTTTTAGTGCTGACTTATATAATTTCTTTAGTGAGCAAGTGCCAGGTAACTTAAATGCAATGTGTTACAGGTAACTTAAATGCAGAAATGACAAACAGTAACTTTCTTTCAAGTGAAACAAGGAAATAAGTACAGTAAGCAATGCAGATATCACTAGGGATCCACAGAAGCACTGAAAAGCTGCATTTTAGGTGGAATTAGCATTTCAGGGAAATAACAAGCAAACAAACAACAAGCATACAAACAAAGCTAGATTCAGCAGGCCTGGATCTAGTCTATGCTACAGCAAACAAGGTGTACCAATTTCAGTAAGAAACAGTTCAAATATGCAGGCGCTCTAAGCCTTTAACCAGAAATTCCCAGCTCAGGAGGGCAGTGTCCAGCCTCTCCTCCCACAAGAGTGCAAACCACAAACCTTCCTTATGTAAAATAACTGGCCTGAAGCCCAAGTGCTTAAACCAGAACTAATACACTTTTAGAATAACAGACACTGAGCCCTCAATCAGCAGTTCCCAACTTGGAAGGATGTAAGCTACCTGTCCTGCCACCACAGTGCAGGCCACAAACATTCCTGATGTAAAACAACTGGTCTGAAGCCCAAGTGCTTAATCCAAAAGACTTAGAATGACAGCTACACTTTAATCAAGTTACTATCAAGCAGTAATAAATACAATTGAATACTTTAAAGAATGCCTGGATTAGTGCTCAAGTTATACAAACAAAGCTAGATTCAGCAGGCCTGGATCTAGTCTACGCTACAGCAAACAAGGTGTACCAATTTCAGTAAGCCTTTAACCAGAAATTCCCAGCTCAGAAGGGCAGAGTCCAGCATCTCCTCCCACAAGACTGCAGACCACAAACCCTTTTAATGTAAAATAACTGGCCTGAAGCCCAAGTGTTTAAACCAGAATTAATACACTTTTTAGAATAACAGACACTGGACCCTCAATCAGCAGTTCCCAACTTAGAAGGACGTAAGCTACCTGTTCTGCCACTACAGTGCAGACCACAAACTTTCTTAATGTAAAACAACTGGTCTGAAGTCCAAGTGCTTAGAATGAGTTACACCAAGCAGTAATAAATACAGTTGAGTACTTTTAAGATGACGCAAAAGCAAAATAAAGTAGGAAGAAACACAAATACAGTAAAAGCAGATAATTTTTTTTTGAGTGAGCAAATGAGATGGGCCCAGGAGTTACAGGACAGAAACAAGTGCAAATGCAGGCCTTCAAATCAAAAAGTTGAGAGAGATGAAAGACTGCCCAAATGGCCAATAACTACAAATTCTGGGCCAGAACCACTCCTTATGTGGTAGACAGGTTACCTAATACTTACCACCCCCACAAGCTAGAAGGCTTCCCTCCAACACAGAAAGGCTTCGGGGGGCTCAGAAGCTTACAAACAGTCCTGGATACAGCAAATCTGTATCTGGAACACTAATTACAGGAAAGGTAGGAAACAGGCTTACAATGTTTTTGTTTTTTTTTTCAGAAAAGTTGCAAAAACAGTAGTAAAAACAATTCACATGCAGTGCAAGCTGGCACACTTGAGTATGTAGCAATATTAGTCCACACAGTTTGAAAAAATGTAATTAAATAAAAAAGGACTAAAAGCAAGTGCAGAAAGGGTTTATTAGGTAGAATGCGGTAAAGAGATGGGACTGGGGGAGTGTCCTAGATCAAATCTACAGTGGGGCGGGCACTGCAAAAGCCACCAAATTTAAACTACAACCAAGAACAGGGGTGGGGGGTGGGGAAGACAGTTTCAACAGAGATGTGAGGAATCACAGTGCAAATTATAAAACCAAAAAAATATATACTGATCTCTGTATATTTGCAGAACAGTAAGACAACAGATATCTAAGCAACAATTTAGCTCTATAATACAGAATAATACAGAAAAATATACTCGGCTCTATATATTTGCAGATAGTCTTGTAAGGCTGTCTCTCAACACACAGGTTCCACTTTAAATGCAGGCTGCTATTAACAGCAAATTAAGGGAACCTTGAGTTAACAACACACAAGCTACATAAACCAAAATGAGGGAGGGGGAGACAGTTTCAACAGAGATGTGAGGAATCACAGTGCAAATTATAAAACCAAAAAAATATATACTGATTCAATACCGCTTATGCCAGATTGAGGCCCAAGTGGCGCAACTAGAGGGTGAGCCTGCCCCTCCTACACAGCCCCAGCACAACCACCTTCTGGGCTATGATGGTGCAGTGGTGACTGCCCATGGGTGGGGACCTCAGTCCCACTGTATCCATTTGTGGGCTCATGGGCTTGCGACTTCCAAACACCCCTCCCCATCCAAAGTGTCCCCCCCACATGAGTCATATACCACCCCTGCATGCGTCTTGTTTGTCTTGTCTGTCATCCTACCCAACCTATCCTCCCTGATCATACCTACTCTCCTTCCCCAACATCCCACATTCACCTAAACATAAAAGAAAAAAAGGGCACTCTGTTCCCGAAAAAAAGCATGCCCCATACATAGCTGTCCATTTTACACACTTGTCCAATGGACACATGTAAATATTTCTAATTGGCATCACAATATACTATTGTTGTCCTCACTCCTCTCTCGGGGTTGTGAGTGTCCAAATGTACAGCCAAATTTATTGCATATGCACAGCCGTAGCAGTAGAAGAAATGGACAGCTATGGATCTTTCCTACACCCTTCCTGCACATCCCTAGCTACCTTGCCTACTGTCTTTCCCTCTTTGTGCCCATTTTTTTACCACTTTCCTATCACCCTTTTTTTCTTTTCTTTTAAAGAAATTAGCTCAGGGGTAAGTGGGAGTAACCACTTTTAAGCAGCAGTGAGCGGGTTTCAGCCTGTTTAAGCAGGGGTAAGCACTGCCTACACAGGTTAAGCAATCAAGAAGGTAACTGAGTGTAAGGAACTGTAACCAAAAGTAACCACTTCTTACCATCACACAAACCCATGCACACCTGCTCACAACTGCTTAAAAGTTCCTTAATCACTCTGTATCCAATGGCCCTTGTTCTGCCCAGCAACAAAATAAATGGCCTCTGCAAGGCTCGAAACCAGGACCCTGCACACCACAGCCAATGTGATTTACCACTAAGCCATGGCAGATATACAGGCTTTGGACGTTATCACAAACATATCATCCAGCACAGTCATTCAACAGTATAGGAAATGTATTTCATTATGTTGATGTATATGTGTGTATTTATGTCCAGATATATATATACATACATATATATATATATATATATATATATATATATATATATATATATATATATATATATATATATATCAAGAACAAACCATGTGACAACAAAGCATCACAAATGAATGAAAAGGAAAACACCAGCAACTCCTGTATTATGCAGTGGTGTTGTCCTATGTAATATCAAGACTCCCTCAGACAGACATGTGCCATTAATACATGCAAACATTTGCACATTGCCCAAATACATTACTTTGAACATTTTATTTACATTAACAAACCAGTTCCGTTTCAATCTTTATGTGAGAACAGTACTCTTGCAAGGTGCTGTGTGCAACATCATCATTAAAAAGTTAAATGGGGTAATCATAGAGGGACCGGTAGTGTCATGTGTACACTGGGGTCATCTGCATCACGTGTACCTGGAACCTTTAGGAGTCATGTGCATACCAGGATCGTGTGCCTGAGAGAGGGGTGAGGACAACAGTAGTATGTTGTGATGCAAATTGACAAGGTTACATGTGTCCAGTGGACACGTGTGTGAAATGGACAGTTATGTATGGGGCAAAGGTTGTTCTGGGAACAGATTGGCCTTTTGTTTCGATTTTTGTAAGGTGAGAGTGGGATGTCAAGGAAGGAGAGTAGGTATGATCAGAAAGGATAGGTTGGGTAGGATGACAGACAAGACAGCATACAGGGGCGGTATATGACACATGTTGGGGGGAAACACCTTGGACTGGGAGGGGTGTTTGGCAGTCACAAGCCCGTGAGCCCCCAAATGGAAACAGTTGGATGGAGGTTCCCACCCATGGGCAGCCACCACTGCACCTTCACAGCCCCAAAGGTGGCTGTGCTGGGGGCTGTCTAGGAGGGGCAGGCTCACCCTCTAATTGTGCCACTCTGCCCTTGAGCTGGCATAGCTGGCCTCAAAACCTATTATTGAGCTCCCTACGCACCATGGCCTGGACCGTATGATGGCTGACAATTTTCTGTCTGGACCTGCTCCCAGGGTGGGCAAGCCCCATCCTCAGTGGTGGTTCCACCTGAAGGTGGTGCAGAGCCAACAGAGGTGGAGGTCCAAGGCTGGGCCCCAGATGTGCTGGTGCCTGGTGCCATGGCCAGCTGAAGTGAGACAGGTGGTTCTGCAGGACCTCCAATCCCATACAGCCTATGGTGTTGCAGTTTTAACACAGATAAGGCTTAGTAATAGTCAACAGCATTCAGGATTACCTATAACAGCATGCATAGATATTACCATTAACCCAAGTCAACAGATGTCATACATTTGCAGAGGGAGCACAACACATGCATATATACTGCATGACAGCTGTGCAAAGCGTAGATGACTTGTGACTGCAGCTATGAACAGTGGCCCATTATTGGCATGTCACTGTGATAACCTCAGACAGTGACTGTCATACCACTCTTTCATGTGAGGTATATCCAATCACGGATGCGATAGTGGTAACTCTCATCACTGTCACCGTGTACTGACTGCAATCCTCACACTATGCTTCTGCAGTTCACAGATGTGTGTTCTGTGAATAACACAAGAAACAAATGGTTCCACACACTGACCAGTCCACAGATGACCCTACAGATGGGGGTTTCCACACAAACAGAGCACTGTCTTGTCAGTTATTAAAACATGCAGACTAGCCATTACCACACACAACCTGTTAAACTGGCAGCAGTCTGAATGAAGCATAGCTACACTTACATGCTGTAGTCATGTCTGGCACATCACCCTCCTGTCTTTAGGCTATTTTCCACTGTGTATGTTGTTTGAGGAATATCCAGATTTCATCTGTGATGCTGTTTACCAAACACCAGATCCAGGTACCACTCACAGTGACTGTCATGGGCAAACACCAACATGATGTTCCTAGATATTGTACTGTTTCCATGCACTTGGTTATGGGAATGTCACCACAGCTGTTCCACATGCAATCAGCTAGAGGAGGACTGCAATAGGTTCAGAGGCCATCACCTGATCATGACCATCACTTACAAAACACAAGCTGCTGCTGAGCAGGTGTACAACTCCACATCCACCAGAGAGTGTGTGGGAGAGACAGACAGAGGCAAAGTACATCAGAGAAGGGCTGGGAGACTAAAACCTAAGCATCTTCTGTCATACACCTACCAGTACAGGGGTCAGACCCCTGACTGACTAGCCATTACTATTACAGTGAATGCAGTTACTCCTTGTGCCACATAGCTGACATGTTGGTGTGTAAGAACACATATGTGTGCTGGTGCAACAGAGATATAGTAGACATACATTAGGTGTAGCACACATGGCTATCCACATGAACAGATGTCATTGTCAACACAGCTGCACTCTCTAAGGGACTGAGACACATTGGCACACTTTAGCAGGCTTACAAATACACTCCCTAACTACTTAGTTTACCACACTACAGTAATGCACAGGTATTACATGCACCACAAGGCTTATCCTGAGGTTCTATGGGCTAAGGCATGTGAACATGTCTGACATCAGTCAGTATGCCAATGGGAGGTATACTGGGTGTGACTGTGGTTGGGAACATCATACCCCACAGGCAGACACAAGGTGCCAGTACTGACATGCATGTGTGCATTGCTTCATGGGTGTGTAGTGGTTGGCCGTACAAGGCTGGGTGAGGGATAATCCTTGGCATCAGGCCACCTGACAGTGGTCTGCAGTGTGGTTCAGGGGTGTAGTGTCTGCAATGTCCCATACAGATGGGTATTGTATTAATCATCCTGTCATCCTGGTTACTATTGTATGTGGCTATTGCTTTACAATGCATGCCATGTCTATGTTTGATAGCCCTTGACATGGGCATGGCCTGGGATGTGCACGCCCCACATTAATGTACAATGACATGTTTAAGTGTACCTGGTTTGCCTGGCACATGTTATGTACACAGACTGTTATCATCAGATGTGCCAATCCTGGCCTGGTGTGGCAGGGCCTGCTAATAGACAGCAGGTTGACCCTGCACCTGCATTGATAGCATGATACAGGTATTCCTGGTGTCAGTGGCATCTATCAATACAGGGCATGTGTGTAAGGCATTGTATGTCCTTTGTGGATCACATTTGATGGCACCACATATGTTGCAGGCATCCAGTGGGGAACATAGTGAAGGCGCATTGTCTGCAATTATGTGCCTATTGTACTGGTGGACAGGGTGCCATGCCCTCTGCAGCTCACTGCAATCACACCATGCCTACTATCGGTCAACAATGTGCAGGGTAATAGCAACATAGCGGGATTTTTCTAGGCAAGTGTGTTCTTGTATGACACATGGGTTCAGACCATATTCTGGGTAATAGTAGGGTTGTTTACTTTGTTCACCAGGCATTTTGTCAGATGTAGGGGTATGACTTGCCAACCCAGTCTCTTGGATAATTGAAATCTGTAATCCTCGTGAGGTGGACGTTGTGACATATAATATGGCCACTATATAGGAAAACTACAAAACCCACTCCTCAACATGTCCAGTGGTTAGACGCTCACAGCCACCTCCACACAGAATATGACTAACAAACACACACACACACCTGCTATGTCTTGGAATAGAACTCCTACCTAACTAGTTTATCACACTACAGTATTATACAGCTATAGCACGTGCTACAAAGATTATGGGGCAACCCCATCCCCAAAGGTGTATTTCACAGGAAATGACATCAGCAGGTTTGCCAAAGTAGGGTATTTCAAATTTCCTGCAAGTGAGTAGCCCAAAATGCATTGCTTACAAAACAGACAGTGAGACACACACAAAACATCCACAACTGACATGTGTGGGTATAGAACTCATGACCAAGATCTATATCACACTACTGCATGGAGATGTTATAGGACACACCATGAGGATTACTAGGGAACTTATTCCCCAAAGATGTATTTGACAAGGAATGACATCAGCAGGATTACCAAAGTAAGGCATTGCAAATGTCCTGCAAGTGAGTAGGCTATAATGCATTGTTCCCTACACAGGCATTGAAACACACACAAAACATACATAACTACCATGGTTGTGGATGGAACCCTACCATAGTTCTAAATCACACACCAGCAGTACACAATTACCCGACACGCTACAGAGAATACTGGGGTTACAGCATTCCCAGAGGTGTATTTCTAGGTGGGTGACATCAGCAGCCTTGCCAAAGTTGAGTATATGAATTGTAAGGAGTGTGAGTACTCTAAAAAGCATTGTTCCCTTCTCAGACAACAGACACACACAGCTGACATGTCTGGGATTAGAACACCTACCAAACTAATTTATCACCCTACAGCATTAGGCAGCTACAGGACATGCTACAGAGTTTATTGGGTTACTGCACTCCCAGAGGTGTATTTCTAAGTGGGTGACATCAGCAGGATTGCCAGTGTAGGGCCCAATTAATCATAGTGAGTGTGACTAGCCAAACATGCAGCATTCTCTACACAGGCATAGGAACAGACACCAAAGAATCCACAACTCCCATGTGTGAGACTAGAACCCATATCAGAGTTATATATCACACTACATTACACTGTTATAGCATGCACCACAGAGATTGCTGGAGTACTCTTTCCCCCAAAGGTGTACTCCCCAGTGATTGACATCAGCAGGATTGCCAATGCAGAGCATTTGAATTGTATTAAGTGTGACTAACCTAATTTCCACAATTAGTCTGTATGCATTAATCGCTACCCTGCCAGACAAAAATACCCCACCTTTGCTGGTCATGAACCCACAACACTGTACATTATAGTCACAGTAACTAACCACTAAGCCATCACAACAGTACATGAGACTGAGGTTTCACCACAGTAGTCTCAGTATAGGCTAATCAAAGTGAACATATGAAAGGAATGTATATACAGTTGCTTATAAAAGACCTCTCCAAAGCCAGCTTCATGCTACACAAGGCAGAAGTGACAATGTTTGTGACACCCATGAAGACAGGAGCTGACAGTTCTACAGATGAATCCTGTACTAAGGTACTGTATGAGCACATCCACTTGTGCATGATTCCTGACATCCCACATAGAACCACAATGCTCACCTCCCAAATAAGCAAGCCACTCTGCTGGTCTCCTGCCATTAACAGATTATACAACAGAAGGTAGACACTGTTGAAGTAAAAAGGATACTCCAAGGATGCAAACAATTCCCTTACCAACCACAGTAAGATGTTGAGATCCCCCATGGAATCATCCAAAGCTGGTTATGTAACTAAAATCACCACAGATTCCATAGACAACCACACACCATTCTATAGTTATGTCCTGAATCTAACAGACAATGCTGAGATGTGCTCTGACCTATGACAGAATGGCATTGCATAGATTGCTCCCATGGATTGTGCCAATATTCTGGTGGATTGGTTTAGTGCCACAGTCACCCCCTCTCACCCACAAAAGGGTCAATGGCAATATGAGCAGATCATGTAATCATGGCCACACAGGCAGACACCACACTATCCACAGCTAAGAATACATCATCCATGGGACCAGACTGTCATGTGTAATCATAACCTCACATCAGGCCTGGTGCCCACTGAGTGGCACACAGCTGCAGTTATCCCACTCCACAGGGAGATCCACCTTGGATCCCTGGATCTACTGTCACATCAGTGTGACGAGCCTGATCTGAATGGCCATGGAATGTATTATCAGGGAAGTTTGTAACACAGACATTGGCAACCCTCAAACACTGGACCCCACACAGATTGGGCTCATGGAGGGCCAGTCTTGCCACTTGAAATGGATTGTCTGCTTTGACTCAGTCTGCATAGCTGTTGAAGAGGATAAGGCAGTTCACAATGCCTATGTGGACCTTGACAATCCCTTCAATACCATAAACCAGTCTGGAAACATAGATTAACACACTAATCTGGCCATACATCCCTATGCCACTTGATGGTTTGCCACATGGCTTACTGACAGAACCCAAACTGTAGGTGTGACTGTCTCCAAATCAATCCCCAGACAAGTGACACGTGGAGTACCTCAGGGTTCAGTCCTGGGACCACTGTTATTTGAATTCTACATCTCTGTAGTACAGGCCAACAGTACGGGACTCTGGCTAATAAAGGTTAACAGATGAATGCAAAATGGGAGTCATGAGCCTGACTGTACTGCATGATATGTTACTGATACCAGCTTGACATCATACAGGTGGGATGGGGTACTGTTAACATCTTCTGGCCTTGTTGTGTAAGGTCCTGGTTATGGGATCTGCAACAGCTGGTAGTGTATTGCAGGTCAGACATGTTTTGCTGTGGGGGGGGGGATACCTATTTGTGCATGACATGTGTTGATTGTGCCTGTCAACCACATGCATGGTACATGTGAACATATATGTCTCTGCTATGTTCCCACCTTATCTATAGATGTATGTCCATATATACCTATATAGATATAAATATCTGCTTACACATATGTGGATATTTATATCTATATATAACTATATCTATATCTTTCTATATATCTCTCCATCTCTGTCTCTGTCTCTCTCTCTCTCTCTCTCTCCCTATATATATATATATATATATATATATATATATATATATACATACATACATTTGTATCTGTGTAGACATTAATATATTTTCACACACACATACATCTGCATGTTAGAATACATGTTCCGTACTGTTGAATGACTGGGCCAGATGATATGTTTGTGAATACAGCAGGGTTATATGTATGAGAGGTGGCTTAGAGGTAAATCACTTTGGCTATGGTGTGCGTGGTCCTGGGTTCAAGCCTAGCAGCTGTTGTTTATTTTGTTGCTAGGCAGAACAAGGGCCGATGGATACCGAGTGATTAAGGCACTGTAAATCAGTTGTAAGCATGTTGTCAGGCATGGTATGTCCATTGTGAGTCACATGTGAAGGCATCATAGGTGGTGCAGGTGTCCATTGGGGAACATGGTGGAGTTGCACTGTGTGCATGTACGTGCATATTGCACAGATGGCCAGGGTGACATGCCCTCTGTAGCCCACTGCTATCACTGCATAATTACTATCAGTAGCCAATATGCAGTGTACTACCCACATATTGGCTGTTGCCTAGGCATGTGTGCGTGTGTATGACACATGGGTTGAGTGTGTGCTCTGGGTAATAGTGGGATTGCTAACTGTGATTGGCTGGCCTTGATGTTACATGTATGAGTATGGCTTTGTACCCCAGCCTCACAGCTAATGTACATCTGTTATCCCTGTATGGTTGACATTGTGATATAGAGTACGGCCAACATAGAATAACTGCAAAACCTCCTCCACATTGCCCACAGGTGTCACACACTAACACCCACCACTACAGAGGATACAAGTCACACACACACCTGTCATATCTGGTAGTTGAGCCCCCACCTAACTAGTTTATTATACTACAGCAGTATGCAGTTATAGTACATGCCACATACATTACTGAAGTACTTCTTCCCCAAAGGTGTATGTCACAATGAATGACATCAGCAGGATTACCAAAGAAGAGCATTTCAAGTGTACTGCAACTTTTACATGTCTTTTAACCGTGTGTATCCTCTGCTTACTGTCATGAAAACAGATTCACACCAGCTTAAAAGTACCTTATTCAGTCCTAAATGACATTTTTAACAACCCTTGCAAGTCTTGAACCCTGTACCATGCGCATCATGGTCACTGAACTTATCACTAAGCCATCTGGGGTGTATACATGCTTCATGGTTTTTAGAATACACATTTTACTACAGGTATTCCACAGTACTGAAAACAAATGGGACAGTCACTTTGTGTACATATGTACAGTACCCTTGAATGTACTGTACTCTGTGAAACAACATAGACAAGTCTACATATGGACAACTGTTATAAATAAATATTAAATACATATATGCACTTATGGGATGTGTATACACACACACACACACACATATATATATATATATATATATATATATATATATATATATATATATATATATATATATATATATATATATATATATATATATATATATATATATATATATATATATATATATATATATATATATATATATATATATATATATATATATATATATATATATATATATATATATATATATGCATATACACAGACACAGCTATAGCCATATATATAAACATGTCTGAACACCCTTTGTGACACAGAAGGGTTCCAAAGGAATTGATGTGTACACAAAACAGAGGCAACTCTTGTATGATAACATTTAAATCTTAATCAGTTTACCAGAGAAGGAATGGTTGTTGTGTATGTGAAGTTTGGGGTGGGGAATGATGGCTAAGGAAATATACCCTGGGGATTGTGGAGTTTGGGTGGGGGAATAATGGGTATGGAAATACACCCAGGGGACCACTTCTGTGTTACTGCTTGACAGTGGCACAGGAAAATAACATACCCAACAGTAGTCATTATTGACTGTCTATACTTTTCTATTCCTAACTATGAAATAATTTGTAGACTCCACTCACCACAGATGACTACCATGGTGTGCAGCATGCTTAAAGACATAACACATGTGTATGCCTGGCTACAGGATAGTCACACACACACACACACACACACACACACACACACACACACACACACACACACACACACACACACACACACACACACACACACACATTTGCCAGTATTGTGCTTACAAGTCTTGCCTATGTAAAGGTAACTAGTAGAGTGGTATTCAGTTGGGGTATGTACCACAGAACCCATACAATTACACGTAATCTGCTTCTGCTTCTGAGCTGGGTGACATCACAGGACTGATTACTTGCAGTGGGGAGGGGGTAAAGGGTGGTTTAGCAGATGACAAGGATAAAGGCCAGTGCAAATGGTGGTTTCTCTTTAGAAAGCAGTAAAACTCTCTGACATGACAGGATGCAGACACAAACACACACACACACTCACGCATTTGCTGACAGACACTTGCCAGTGGTGGGATCAGAGCTCCTGCCTATCTACAGATCACTATTACAGTACTACGCAGTTACGAGATGTGCCATAGAGATTACACATTTCATGGCACTCAGAATGCCCTTCTAAGACTGAGGACATCAACAGGGATACTGATAGCTAAGATGTACCTAGCTGTAAACCTGTGTGTTTAAAGTAGTATTCCATAACAACATGTATGCACAAACAAGACATCATCTGCAGGTAAGACATAGGTAGGCCTGAGAGGTATAGTTGTAGCACAACAAGCCTTGAACTGGAGTATGCCCAATGGACAACTACTATCACTATACAAGGTTACAGTGGTCATGCTCATACACAAAGAATCACAGGACTTATTTGGATGCATTGACTCCAATTACACAAGGTGACAGTAGGCATGCTCATACACTTAGTGGCACAGGGCTGTTTGGGATGCACTCTGACTCCAACTACACAAGGTTATAATGTGCATGCTCATACCCTTCGAAACAAAGGGCTTGTTTGGATGCACTGACTCAAATTACACAAGGTGGCAGTGGGTATGCTCATACACTTAGTAGCACAGGGCTGTTTGGGATGCACTCTGATTCTAACCACAGAAGGCCACAGTGGGCATGCACATACACTTAGATGTACAGAACACATTGCAATGGACCCCTATTGTAAACACACAGGTTTACAGCTATGTACATCTTAACTATCAGTATATATGCACATCATACAGTTTTACTAACAGATACCTGTATGTGGTCCATAAATGATATATCTGTGTCTGTGCTGTGTGATACACATGCATACATGTATATGAAGTACTGTCATATACATGTGAAGTATACACAATCATGCATATGTGGAAGTGACAAACAATTGGTTAACTGGGACACACAGGTGGATGCAAAGTACAGCATGTGTCACACACATTGCTGCCCTGAAAGGCATACATTGATATCAGGTTGTGGACAGTGGCATTATACTTGGAACAGTGGCACGTGCAAGCATAATATGTAAGTCCCATTGTCTAATGGTACTGAGGTTCAGGTGTCAAGATGACCTATCCCGGCTCTGTTAGTAGTTGTCTTTATTAGCAGGACCGCTCCACTAAGTATATCTGACATTGGTCATCTACACAATGTCTGCTGTTGTCCATCACCTTAGATGTAGCATTTGATACCAAGCACAATACTGCCACTTGCAGTGATGTCATGGTACGAGTGACAACTGCTTGACCAAAACAATGAGCCAATGTCCTGCTGTAATTATGAGGTTGCCCAGTGTCTGTCATTCCGGGATATCATGACTGAAAGAAGACAAGCCTTTGTCACAGATCACATGCATCCATGATTCAAGGGAGTGTGGATAATACTTAGGTCACATTTACCCATATAGTGCCATTCCAAGGCAAATGCTCTAAACACAGAAGTAACACCCTGACACTTACAAGACAATTGCATTGGATGCTTATGCTAACCAGTGCTAGATGTGTGGCTTTCATAATCCATTTGCTCAATGTAGAACCTACAATGGGGAATACTGACATCTGTACAGTGAGGAACACCTGGCTGAAGGCTCTGTAGTGCACAATAGCACTACCACCATATAACTCAGATCCAGACATGTGGGCCATGACACTGGTACAGACCACTCCAGGTGGTGTTGTCCACATATTCATAAAGGCTACTCACAAGGAAAGACCACTACTTCAAAATAAGTCATTACAGTTGAGTCAGGTACAGGTGACAGTGGCAAAGGCTGCATTCTAGGTTGTATCCTCATATACATCCACCACCATGTCCTCAGACTACCAACACACATCCATAAATGTGGTATGAAATATTATGGTACAACACCAAATAACCTTCAACTGGTGGACTGTAACTAGCCCTACATCAACTGCACAAAGTACCCATGTACTGACACTGTTGCATAATGTGTTATGCAATGCAATAATACTATTGTTTGTAACCAGGTCAGTTGTACACATACCAGGGTCCCTCGGATGTTGTCAGCAGTAACACAGTTGACTGTTGCTGTACACCAGTAAACAACACCCTCATGGTTGGATATGACCTAGATGTACCTGCCCTGGATATGTTCATTCTCACACTCATACAGCATACATGAAAATACCATAGCTGTTGTTGTGCTTTGTACATACAGGTGGCTACATTCATTATACACATGCACATGGAAGATAAGTTCATGGCTGCTGAATGCTAACAGTACATAAGGTTTGATATCTATGATGACAGAGGTAATATTCCCTCTCTACTGGTCACCCATGACACCTATCATATCCTACAGCAATCCATGTGGCATGTATGTCATTAGACATGTCCACCAAATGGAATGTCTACAAACATACCCAAATAACAGGATCATAGGACCTACACACATGGCCTGTATTGACAGACTCAGGGAAATAGAGCTATGCTCTGTATGTTCCTGAGTAGTTACAGGTGATATGTCCATGTCATGTACAGCCATGTGTGACCCACAGCTCCTGCATATACCCCATGTCAACAACTGCAAGTCATGCATGCTGTGTGCTGTCTGGACATTAACCTTATTACCACAATAGCCAGAATGTGCTGTGGTGAGATGTTTATAAGCCACAGACCTTGCATGTGCTTGAACAAGTGTAATGCCTAGCTCAAACAGAGCACATTGCTGGCACTCTTCCAGTAATCATGAGGTGTGTGTGGCAAATATGATGTCTGTGTGGCAAATATGATGTGCTCACTGTTGACCATTACAGTGCCCAGGCTTTACAGTGGAACTGTCAACTAACAGTTTGTGGGATCATGACATGGAATATTGTTGTGTGTGTATCTTGCTGATATGTGCTGTGGGAATAAATGTACACTTAGTTACTCAGTGAAGGTGGTTGTGTGTCCTACCGGTACATGAATACAACATCCATTATGGTGTAATGCTCAGCTAGGTTTCACACATGGTGTAGGGAAGGTGTGGAATTTATCCTCTTGACTTGCCAGTCCACTTACTGATGGAGACTGCATATGTGTACATGTATTGATGTGTGTTTAGATTCCATGTGTGTGCAGTGTCTGGTGTTTGAAGGTGACTGTTGTCTTAGTACATTGTGCTGTTGCAATGCAGCCTCAATATTGCCAAGTGCATATGGTAATATGCTCAAAGTAAAGTAAGCTGTACTTTAGCTATGGACAGATATTTGGACATAACTACTAAGTGGTGGGGCTACTTTGCAGATGAATGATTACTGAGGACAGCTCACAGGTGTGTTACAACCATTCCTACAATAACCTGTGTAACTGCTAAGCTATGGTGTTGTTAATTGAAGGGGAAGACACACAACGTAAAATGCAGTAAGGGTGACACTGAAGGCAAACCTCTTGACTCCTGTAACAGTAACACCTCCCCTGTGCATATATTGTGCATATATCAGCACAGTTGGCAAAGGAAAGAGTCAGTATGCTTTGTAGCACATGCAATAGTGCTGTAACTCTGTAATACCTATCATGAGATAGGCAGGTGTTTGATTCACAGTACGGGCACGTGTGTGTGTGTGTGTGTGTGTGTGTGTGTGTGTGTGTGTGTGTGTGAGTGTGTGTGTCCATATATGCCACGTATGGTGGGGAATACATCGCAAATGTTTTTCACTCTCCTGTACACTGTTGTAGACATCTGTACAGAGTGAAGTGTAGAAAGCAAGACATAGGCACGAGTTTGAATCTCACACAAGTCAAGTGTCTGTATATGTGTGTGACATAGGTGTATATATTTGTGAATGCCACAGTGTGTGTGTGTGTGTGTGTGTGTGTGTGTGTGTGTGTGTGTGTGTGTGTGTGTGTGTGTGTGTGTGCGTGCATGCGTGCGTGCGTGTGTGTGTGTGTGTGTGTGTGTGTGTGTGTGTGTGCATGTGTGTGTGTGTGTGTGTGTGTGTGTGTGTGTGTGTGTGTGTGTGTGTGTGTGTGTGTGTGTGTGTGTGTGTGTGTATGGCTGTCTGGTCCCTGGAGTGAGGCTGTATTTTACCATAGTGAAATGATAAGACCTCCCTCCCCCCATCCACTCAATGCAATCTAATATCCCTGTTAATGTCATCAGTCTTAGAAGGGCATTCTAGGAGCCTGTAAATGTGTAAGCCCTGTGGTGAGGCTTGTTGTTCCATAGCCTACTGATGCACCCCCCTCCCCACATACACTCACTGCAATCTAGTATCCCTGTTGATGTCCTTGATCTTGGGCCATTCTGACTAGCTGTACATGTAGAATCTCTGTGGCGCATCTTGTAATTGAGTAGTACTATAATGATGATTTGCACATAGGTTCATTGGTTCATAGGTAGATACTAGGCTATCTGCCCTAGGACATTTATAAGCCTAGCCAGAGTGTATTTAGCTCCCGCCTCCCTATTAGATTAGCCTACTGTGCCTCTGTAAAGTAGGTCACAGACTGTACCGTTTAAGATTAGTTTACTGTGCCTCTATCTAGCAGGGACACAGAAGAGATACCAGGGGTGAATTTGCGATTTCCCATCCACGCGTCCAGATTTCACTTGAAGAGGGACAGCGAGGGTCTATGTCTAACATGAATTGGGATTCAATTCCTGGGTGAGGGGAGCCTCTGGGAAATGAATCTGTCCCTCCAGCACGTCCTGTTTATTTTTGTGCTGAGGTTTAAGTCCCTGGAGCGTGTAGCTCTAAGGGACTTGGATTTTTTGAGGTGGAGCATGTCCATTAATTCTGGGTTTGACATGGCTTTGTACGTCAGGCATAGATCGCCTCTGAGTAGGAGGTAAGCAACTGAGTAGAGCTGGAGTTTCTTTAGTCGAGCTGCATAGGACATCTGTTTGTAGCCCATGATCCTCTTGGTGAGGTACTTTTGGGGTCTCTCCAGTTGCTGCAGGTGTCGGGTAAGATACATCCCAAAAGGGGCATTGTATTCAATTATGGGCCTGATGAGTGACGAGTAGAGGGGCACAATGACCTCTCTTGATCTAGATGCGAACCCTTTCGTGATAAGGTGGGCTATATAGTAGGTCTTTCTAACCACTTTGGCAACGTGATTATCAAAGGAGAGATTACTATCTATGTTGGTCCCCAAATCTCTAATTACTTCTTCCGTACTTAATAGATTACCACCTATGTGGTAATTTGTGGGCACCTTGTTTTTCCCAAAGGGGATGACTATGCACATTTTAGCATTTAGCTTGAGGCCGTGGCTCTGTCTGCCAGGATGTTGGCTATGTCTGTAGGTTCAAAATAAATCCGCTTAGGCTGAACGCTATTCCAAATCGCTTTATTAAAATAAAATTAAATGAAGCGTTTAAAATTTAAAATATGCTTTTCGTCCTGAAACAGTATTCGGACTTCTTCAGACTAACTGACAAACATCTGCCTAATGATAAAAAGTTGTTTAAATAACTCATTTTTGCTCCATGAAAATGGTTCATGACGTAATTTCTTAAAGTGAAACTTCTAATAGCACTATTAAAGCAATGATGATATCAGTATCACTATTAAAAATACATGCATTTATTTATTAAAATACAATTAAAAAGTACCTTACTTATATTATGAATTTAATATACTGAAAAAATGCTAAAATTAATCATAAACTAAATCTTTGTATTATTAATAAAATTTCATCAAAATTTGTTTATATATGATTTTAAACTATCTAAGGAGCATTACTATGAATGAATTATTTAAATAGATGAATGAGTAAATAGTCATCTATTCAATAAATAAATGAATAAGTAAATAAACGAATAAATAATGGTGCGCAGAACTTTGAATAATGGCTAAATGTTATAACAGATATTCATAAATGGTGATTAAACCATAAAAATAAAATCTCTCTTTGGATTTTTATATATATATTTAATTTTTAAAATTTTAATTTTTAATTTTGATCTTTGATTTTTATATGATGTCTATATAAATTTTTATTTTATATGTTTTAATAAGTTTTAATAATAACCACTTGATTTTCTATAAATACTTACATGTTTTAGTTAAAACCTTGTGATGAAGAATAAGAGCAAAAATTAAATGATAAAATATATATTAATTAGTGAGACTGTTTTAAATATACTCTACTTTAATATAGATTATCTATCCAGACTTCGTAATTTTAAAAGGCACATCAATGAACATTTTTCATTCAATCCAGTGTTTGTAAAGGCATTAAGTCAGATTTGCCATAATAATCCACTTTTTTTTCAGTAATAGGTTGAATGGTCCCCCTCGAATATCTTGTTTTTACTTGATGGATGACTTTAAAACAAAAGTTGTGTTCAGGAAAATCCATGACATGCCTTGCTAGAGCGTTTTCTTCCTTTTGTAGGTTTATGCTTCTTACGTGTTCGTACACTCTATCTCTCAACCTACGCTCCGTCTTACCTATGTAAAACGACGGGCAAGCTTGACAATTAGGCATTCTAAAAAAGGAATGAGCCAGCACGTACAGTTCTGTCGAACCAACTTTATTGGCAAAAAGATTCCATTAATTCAAAGGAATCCTAGTAATCAAGCATACCGGTTTCGGCCATATCATGGCCTTTATCAATGCAATTCTATACAAGTCAGGAAACCCGACCCCTGGTGGACAACCATTATATACTCCATATTTAAAGGGATACATAGTCTTATGCAATAACCAAATGCATTGGAACAAAACGGCACCTTTCCTACATAATAATATACTTCAACATAATAAACATGTAAGATACATTAACAATCATAAATATCATCAAAATAATATTATAAAAAGGGAATATATCATAACCAAAATATTTCAGGGACCTGAATAATGATCAGAAAAACTTATCAAGACAATTTATATATATGAACAACTTATATATATTATTTTCCTCATATATAATAATAAGCCTCAAAATTTATCATGAACATACATTCCCACTTATATCACAATATTGGTTCAGGCTATCCAAATCCTATATGTTATATACAAGAATCTGTAATCTCATAAACTCAAATCATATAACCTCTGGATGTGTATACATCCTCCACATTCCTGTTAATTTGAAAATATGCCGAGAACCAAAATTGATGAATGGTACATAATCCCTTTACATAAATCATAATATATATATGCATGACCTACAAAATTCTATTCCAACATATTTAAACCGGGTCTGAATAAACCACCCAATTGAATTATCCACCTGTTTTCCATTTGATCAAGTTTTTGATGCCATCCGGCTTTAAAACTCCTGTGAAGGGTGATCCTATCTATAACAACAAACCGAAAAATGGCCGAAGAATGTTCCAGGGTGTGTTTAAATAAGGCATTAGCAACACGTTTGTTCTTAATTGCACTTAAATGTTCCCCTATTCTAAATTTGACAGGTCTGGACGTTTGTCCAACATAAAATGCAGAGCAACTACAGGTAGCCAAATATACCACCCAATCTGTGCTGCAATTAGCAAAAACCCTTATCTCAAAAATTCGTGACGTATTTTTGCTAGAAAATTCTTTGGTTTGTTGCAAATGTTGACAAGCAGCACAATGCCCACAAGGATAGCACCCCCTTAGTATATCACCACTTAAAGTTCTTTGTTGTGGTATATTTGGAATGTATCTTTTATAATGTGTGAAGTGAGAATTCATATTTCGTCCCCTCCGGTAAGAAAACTGACAATTTTCCGGCAACAACCTACCTAAAACCTCATGTGACAAAAGAATGCCCCAATGTTGGTTAATGACATCCCTAAAACGATTGGTATTATTCCCATAGGTAGTCACCAACCTTATTGGTTGATTATAATTTGCTTTTTTACCATCCCTGTTATTTGTTTTATAACATAATAAATCCTGACGTTTCATTTTAATAGTTTGACCTTCAGCTTTAACTAATAGTTGAGATTCATACCCCCTATGTAGAAACCTGCGCGATAAATCCAGACTACATTCCAAATAATCTTCATCAGATGAACAAATACGTCTGATTCTCATATATTGAGATTTCGGAATATTGCGGATGGTGTGGCGTGGATGAGAACTATTAGCATGTAATAAAGTATTGTATTTGGGAAACTTGCGATATATAGTGGTCGATAAAGTATTATCTGCAAGTTTAGAAACCTTAACATCCAAAAATACAATCTCTGAAAGTTCAATATTAGCAGTGAACCGAATACCAAGAGTATTATTATTTAAATAATCCACAAACTGTATTAAACTTTGCTTATCTCCACGCCACACCATCCAACAATCGTCTAGATATCTCCGCCAGATATCCAGATGTTGTAGAAATCTGTTATGTTGGTCATCATATATATACCCAGCCTCATAGTACCCCATGAACAAATCTGCATAGACGGGTGCAAAAGAAGCACCCATCGCAGTGCCCTTAATCTGCCAATAAGCCTTACCTGCATAATAAAAGATATTCTTCCGTAGTACCAATTCAGTGAGCTTAATCAAGAAATTATTAAAGGCTAAAGAATAAAGGTTAGATTTATATAACCAAAAGGAAACAGCTAAAATTCCCTGATCATGTGGAATACTTGTATATAATGAAGCCACGTCAAGAGTACAAAGTAACCAGTGAGATTCTAGTTGGGAATCATTAATTATATTTAGAAATTCGGTGGTATCCTTAATGCGAGACCTAATAAGCGGCAGTAAAGGTTTCAAATACTGAGTCAAGAAAGCTGACAATGGTTCCATTAAGGAACCCCTACCTGAAACGATAGGTCTCCCAGGGGGATGTAATGGGTCTTTGTGTATCTTCGGTAACATGTATAGATACTGAGAACTAGGCTCATCCACCTTAAGTTGCCCACCTACCTGTGTCGTAATGATACCCTGCTGCACCGATAAATCCAAAAAATCATCAATTTCTCTCTTGAAAGAAAGAGTCGGATCCACATTTAGTACCATATAAAAACTAGAATCTGCCAACTGTCGTAAAGCTTCCTGATTATATAATGAATGATCCAAAACCACAACTGCTCCTCCTTTATCCACCATAGTTATTACTATGTTATGATTAGTACTAAGCTCAACCAAAGCTTGCCTTTCCACAGCTGTTAAATTATTTTCAGTAAGCCCATATAAATTGGAAAAATGTAACTCCTTCATTATGCACTCT
The DNA here is from genome assembly GCF_019279795.1 of Protopterus annectens. Taxonomy (NCBI): domain Eukaryota; kingdom Metazoa; phylum Chordata; order Ceratodontiformes; family Protopteridae; genus Protopterus; species Protopterus annectens. The sequence continues at coordinate 146,405,064 of NC_056750.1, forward strand.
CTAAAAATGGACACATGTTTGTTCATGGGGGGAACAAAATTAGATTTCCTAAACCTAAAATCAGAAGATCTTTGAGTATGTTCCTGATCTGCAAAAAAGATTTTTAGGTTAAGTATTCTACAAAATTCATCAACATCTTGTAATAACTGAGTTTCTGAAACCAATGATGAGGGTACAAAAGAAAGCCCTTTATTCAACAGTTTAATATGTGCTGGAGAAAGTTCAAAAGAGGAAATATTATGTATGTTGTCAATTATGTCACCATTTGTTGTAACAGGGACTGCAAGGTTATGTTGCCGGAATCTGTTCTTATGCTTCTTACCCCCCCGCCTCCTACCCCTAGCTCTAAAGGGGGGGGCTGTTTCCTTTTCGCCGCTGGGGACACCTGGCGTAAAGAACCCTCCCCATCCGTTACAGAAGAGGCCTCCTCTTCTGAGGTAGTATCAGACATGGATTTATGGTGTCTTAAGATGGACCTTGGTCTTTTTTTATTATTATTGATATTACTAAATCTGGATTCCTGAAATCTCACCGATTTATGATTTACAAAAGGTTTCCCTTTTTCATAGTCCATCAAATCACGATTAAACTTGTTGATCTTCCTTTTTGTAAGCTGTTTTTCCAATATTGAGAGGTCCTTAGCCAGGTCTGAAACTTGTTGTGAATATAACACTTCAGATTTAAATTTTTCTACCTCCCCACACAAAGTTTCAATCTCTGTAAGTTGACTCTGAATAGTCCTGTCATAATACCTTAGTAAACAGTCAACAAAATGCATAGAGGATAAATGTTGTGCCTCCGCCCATTCCTTGGAAAGCTCACTATCTATATTGGCCACAATGGGTTGTATACGGACCCTTAATCCCCTAGGAGTAATATCCTTAACCTTGTAGGCTTTGAAAAGTTTCAAATGCCATACATTAGTGCGTAAAGCCTTCATTTGTCTATTAAGCTTAGAAAACATGTTGTTGCATTGTGATGGGCCATCTAATAATGAATTCGTAGAATCCGGTCCCGATAATATATTTAAACCAAACACCTCCAAATTATCTTGATCGGCCGAAAGACCCTTCAATAACTGCCCAATGTCCATGATTCAAATGTAAAACACTCAAATATATTGTAGTGTAAGGGCACAAAATAACCGAGTGACCTTGAGAACCAATCACAACTTCTATCAATCCATATGGATACTATTGTCCATGTTAGGTGTGACCCATCAACTATATTTGAAAATTATTCAGGTAAACTGAACCTTTTAACTATCTTACCATAAGTGGCCCAATATACAAAAAAACTCTTCATCAAAAAAACGACCTTCGTCTCAATAGGCAATGTAACATATCAAATATCAAAAGTGTAATATCTGGAAAGAAATCCAGAAAAAATACACTCAATTGAATAAATAATCCAACTCTGAAAAATATTGCCCTTCCATAGGCCGACCTACATCTCTGCCCAAAATTCAATTATATATTAGTATATTGCCACCGTAAGATATAATATTCACAACAACCCATGCACTTTCCAGGATTCAACCTGTTATAAACTGCATCTATCCCAAGCAGTGTTGGTTACATTCAAGGCCATTCAGAAAATAACAGTATCACTAAAGCCCCATACACTCATGCCGTTCCAGACCTAAGGCCCATTAAGTCATATACTGAGCACATACAAATGGCATCTGTATTGGGGCCATTCCCTTATATATATACATTAATATCATTAGAGATCTTAATAAGCCATCACAATGCTGCACATGTTTGTAAAGGAAACCCTCTGGCTCACTAGGCCAAACAAACCACTAGAATTCTCATAACTATAGTCAAATGTAAGGTTACATATCTCCAATCACTAATTAAATGTTGAAAACAAATGTTTAGTGGTTTATATCTAAAACCCGGAATGAACCCAACCGACCAAAAACATTTCAAAAGCTTAGCACAAGCCCCTGGAAAACAACCAGAACGCTCCCAAGCCATATGAACTAGTCATCACTCAAAATGGCGTGAACCCCTGTTCTACAATTCAGGAATGTCCCACTGTTTTCAACCCATTAATACTGTTGTTACTGTTTATAACCATTGTGCATACTCAAGCAGATAAACCACACTATTATTGGACATATATATACACCCGCAGATATATGAACTGCAAAAAATTATATATATATCAAAAAAAATCTGTTATATTAGTAAACAGAAAATAATATAAACAATAAACAATATAAAAGTCCAGTTATTGTCCAAATCATGTTCCAAATTTGAAATTAGCAAAGCGAATAGTCCAAAACATCCGTTAGTTCAAACGCTCCGTGTTCGTGAATCTGCAGTCACTCTGGTTATTTTGAATCCAAAATTTGTAGATATCAGGGCCCAAAATGGTATAACAGTCCCGCAACATGAAACGACCCATTTATATGAGATAAATAAGTCACACATTCACTTATTTGTAACCCAAACACGATCCATTTGAGATTCAGAAAGAGTAAAAAATGCCCCAATGTCCCAATGCAATGAAAAAAGTACCTCAAATGCGAACCAAACAAGATTATATAAATTGTCTTGATAAGTTTTTCTGATCATTATTCAGGTCCCTGAAATATTTTGGTTATGATATATTCCCTTTTTATAATATTATTTTGATGATATTTATGATTGTTAATGTATCTTACATGTTTATTATGTTGAAGTATATTATTATGTGGGAAAGGTGCCGTTTTGTTCCAATGCATTTGGTTATTGCATAAGACTATGTATCCCTTTAAATATGGAGTATATAATGGTTGTCCACCAGGGGTCGGGTTTCCTGACTTGTATAGAATTGCATTGATAAAGGCCATGATATGGCCGAAACCGGTATGCTTGATTACTAGGATTCCTTTGAATTAATGGAATCTTTTTGCCAATAAAGTTGGTTTGACAGAACTGTACGTGCTGGCTCATTCCTTTTTTAGAATGCCTATGGATTTTTTGGAGCCGTGCACGTTGTCCGGCGTGCGCGTACCTTGGTGTGGAGTTGCCAAGCTTGACAATTAGCACATAAACAACTCCTTTTGAATTGCAGTCGTGTTTCCCTCTAGTTTGAATTTTAATTCCATTGATGTTTACTGATGTTCCTGTGATCATGTAATGGCAGTATGAGCAGTTACCACACTTTTTAATTGTATTTTAATAAATAAATGCATGTATTTTTAATAGTGATACTGATACCATCATTGCTTTAATAGTGCTATTAGCAGTTTCACTTTAAGAAATTACATCATGAACCATTTTCATGGCGCTAAAATAGTTATTTAAACAACTTCTTATCAATACGCAGATGTTTGTCAGTTAGTCTGAAGAAGTCCGAATACTGTTTCAGGACGAAAAGCGTATTTTAAATTTTAAACGCTTCATTTCATTTTATTTTAATAAAGTGAGTTGGAATAGCGTTCAGCCTAAGAGGATTTATTTTGTTCAAAGTTCGTGTTATTGTAGCAGTTGGATTTATGTCTGTAGGTTCAGTATATTTTGCACCATTATGCAACAATTCAGAGCATATCTGGGAGTTTCCACCCATATTCCTGACATAACTAAAGAAGGCCTTGTGATTATCTTTAGTGTCTAGGGCAATTTTTCTTTTGAAACTGGCCTTTGATGATTTTATGAGGGATCGAAGTTTCTTGCTAATACTGATCAGACATGCCTTCCCTTTTTGGGATTTTGCTCTATCATGTAGTAGCTTCCTCCTTCTGTTGTATATCTTATTTATGGCCGGGGTCCACCAGACAGGTCTCCTGTTTTTGGAGGAGTGAGTCTTGGTTTTATTTGGGATAGCAGGATCCATGCATTCCTGCAGGTGCTCATAGAATGCATTTGTAAAGGATTCTGCGGATTGGGCTGTATTATCCTCTGGTCCGGGGGCTTTGAAGGATCCCACATCAGTCTTGAGAAGTGCAAAGTTGGCTTTTGAGAAATTCTTTACTGCGATTTCCTTGGCTGGCGGTGGGGATGGGATATGGATGTCCAGGGAAATTTGTTTATGGTCTGATCTTACCAATGAGGGGGTTTACCTCTGGTGTGGAACATAAAGTCCCCATGTTGGTGATTACCAGGTCCAATATGTTGTTTCCTCTTGTGGGAGTGGTGACCAGTTGTTCCATCGTGTTAGTGTTTATAAATTCAAGGAACCGTTGGGCGATGGTGTTTGGGCTTGAGTAGTTTTCCCAGTCAATATTTAGGTAGTTGAAGTCACCCAATAACATAGTGTTTGGAGAGACCTTCATATTCTCCAGTGTTCTCAAGAATGCCAAGTGGGTTTCCTGTAATATAGAGGGTGTTCTATAGCAGGCTACAAACTGAAAGGCAGTTTTGCCTGCTGTTAGTTGCACATGGATGGTTTCCAATGCTTCGTACAGTGCCACTAACCTGGAGGTGTCGGTATCTTTGATGAATATAGATAATCCCCCTCCTTTTGTGCTTCGGTCCGAGTTTTGGGGCCGAAACTCATGGTATGAGTTATAACCTGGTAGTGCTGGGGTGCTCTCAGCAGCCTTGAACCAGGTTTCTGTTACTGCACAGACATCGATTTTCTCCATACTGAGGAGAGCCTCGAGTGCGTGCATTTTGAGGTTTAGACTTCTGGCATTGAGTAGCATTACCTTTAGTTTTTTTATCCTTGGGTTGTCTATGGACGTGGGTTTGTCCTTTGAGCCTTGCCTAAAAAAGGCACTATGGGGGTGACAAGAGCCTTAGCCAGTATACGAAAGCCTAAGGGTGACAGGTGGAAGCCATCCTAGTGAAGCAACATGGCTTGTCAAGCATGTCATCCTAGGATGACAGACACTGGATCTCCTTTGAATGACACCAATACTTTAGCCAATTTTTTAAACTGATCATTTTGTCTTTATACTGTGGCATCATTCTTGGTGAGGACAAGATGCTACTCAAGGTCAGGGTCATACCAGCCTGGGCTACATGATCAGAGAGCTCCTCTATGTCTCTTTTCATGTAGTCCAGGGAGGTAAGTCTCAGGTCATTCACACCAGCATGGACAATGACGGAGTCATACTTGTACTTGCTTTGGAGTGACCTGAGTGCTTGCATTATGTGGTGGATCCTGGCACCCGACAGACAGCTTACAGAGACCTTCTCCTTGTTCAGTCTGGTGAGCGGGACGTCAGTGTGCTGGACAATAGAGTCCCCTATAACAAGTGTATTTGTTGTGTTGTTTGGCCTTAAGGGTTGTGACTGTAAGGCACACTGATTTTGTGAGATATGTTATTCGTGGGTATTGTTGAGGGGTGGCTGTTGCTTAGATATCTGCTTAGGAGGTCTTTGCTGTTTAGGCAGATTTTTATTTGGAGCCTCTGAGTATGTTTTTCTGTGTTTATGTGTTGGGTATGCAGATGCACTAGGTCTGTGTGAGACTGGATTTGTGGTGCGGGTGGTTACCTTTTCCTCCTAACTGACTGTACCAGTCTTGGGTTAAGAGAGCTCTGCCTCCAGTTTGGCTGTGTAACTGCATCTCTAGGTAAGTCTCAGGTCATTCACATCAGCATGGACAATGACGGAGTCATACTTGTACTTGCTTTGGAGTGACCTGAGTGCTTGCATTATGTGGTGGATCCTGGCACCCGACAGACAGCTTACAGAGACCTTCTCCTTGTTCAGTCTGGTGAGCGGGACATCAGTGTGCTGGACAATAGAGTCCCCTATAACAAGTGTATTTGTTGTGTTGTTTGGCCTTAAGGGTTGTGACTGTAAGGCACACTGATTTTGTGAGATATGTGATTCGTGGGTATTGTTGAGGGGTGGCTGTTGCTTAGATATCTGCTTAGGAGGTCTTTGCTGTTTAGGCAGATTTTTATTTGGAGCCTCTGAGTATGTTTTTCTGTGTTTATGTGTTGGGTATGCAGATGCACTAGGTCTGTGTGAGACTGGATTTGTGGTGCGGGTGGTTACCTTTTCCTCCTAACTGACTGTACCAGTCTTGGGTTAAGAGAGCTCTGCCTCCAGTTTGGCTGTGTAACTGCATCTCTCACATGTATTAGAGTTTGTTGGAAGGAGGAGAGGGTTGTCTGTGTACATAAGGCAATTGTAACATTGCCTCAAAATTCCCAGATTCACCAGCTGGACTGGAGAGTAACCCTGAAACTGACCCTTGGACATACCAGATTAGTATAGGGAACTAGTTTTTTACTGATCAGATTAGGGAAGGGAACTGATTTTTCACTTGATCAGGAAGGACCATTCGAGAGCCTGATACTTATGAGAAGTCAAGGAGGGTGTAGTGCTTTAGTTAGTTAGTGTTTCCTTATAAGAGCTGAGCAAGTGCAGGGCTTTAGAAAGAGAATAGAGTGATTACTTTGAGAGTTTGAACAGTTCTAAGGGAAAAAGTGAAGAGCAGACTTTGTGGAGCCTGGAATAGTTTAAACCTGTTTAGGCCGCGCTGCCCAACACTGCTCAATGTGCAAAACCGCGCAAAAATAGGCGGGGGTTCTCATCCCAGCACTGGCAACTGTGTGTGTGTGTTACTGTGTCTGTGAATCCCTGAGTGTATGTGTGTTTGCATCCTGTCATGAGAGCGGGTATTACTGCTTCCCAATGAGAAACCACATTTTCCACTGGCCTTTACCCTTGTCATCTGCTAAACCACTCTTTTGCCGCCTTCCCGCTCCAGGTAACTATACCTGTGATGTCACACACTATGGATGTGACGGCTCTGGCCGCAGTAGCTTACTACACAGCTATCAGTAAACATGTTTGAAACTTGGGAGATTATAACTGTAATGTGGAAGCTACAAAGTGCATGCAGGTATTGTCATACAGACCTGTGAGTAGTCTACATTTACATATGGAACACTAACTGCAAACACTGACATCTGCCAGCACATGCAATTACACATGAAAGAGGAAGGCAGAACATCAAGATCAACATGCAGTTACTGTTGTCACACATGCTACATACTGTCAAAGTACAAAATGTATTCTAAAACTGTAGTACATGGTATGTCTGCTGCCTGTCAACACTACTCAACAATGGTAATCTACAATTGCCTTCCTAGTATGTTCACCCTGTGCATCAGACCATATGAGCATGTCCCTGCACCGATGGTGTGGATGACAGAGATGCGGCACAGGCATCATCATATGCACAGGGTGATAATGTTTGCTAGAGGACTAGACTGCACCATTGGATGACATCATGTGTGTGGGTTAGGGCCTTTTATCTCACTGTGCATGTATCAATGTTATGCGTGTGTGTTGAGGTGCCCTACATTTGTTTTTGGTGTGAGTGTGTATATGTATGCACACAGGTCTCTCATGTGGCTGGCCTACACAGGGGTATTATTGACAGCTGCAGACTGTACAAGGCAGGTTTTGCAGCTCACAGTGTCTGGCCATGGCCACGTGACCTGTGCCTGCCAAGGGTTAAATGGCTACTACCAGGCAGAGGTCCAGATTGGGTACTGTCTAATGACACATGTCCACTGGAACCATGTCCCTGTTGGGACTGTCCAGGACCACGTATGCATGGTCTGCTGTGTCCTGGTGTGGACAGCACAGCACCAGCTGCACTGCTGCTGCTACCACCACTATGGGAGCGGGCATGTGAAGGAGCATGTGCACGTAGACCTTCAACATGTGATGTAGCTGGCTTATGTCCACGTGCCCAATGCCTCACTCCCACCAGATGTTCTAGCACAGACATTCCATGCTCGAGGATTGACATGCCATGGTCAAGGACTCCCACCATGTCACCCAATTGTCTATCCAAAACATCTGCGAGATGATGGTGAGCATTTACAATTGCCTGGATGTTGTCAGTTAAGCAATGGACAGCAGCCCTCTGAAGCCTCAGACCTCCTCTGCTGTGCCATTTAACATGTGCCTGTGCCTCCATTACAGCCTGAAACATGCGTCTGGTGACACCAGCTGATATGCCATGTCTTGCAGGGGCATGTTGGCCAGAAGTCCTCCTACGAGCAGCCCTTGGCACATGCCTGTGTGGGACATCACCAGTCAGTTGGCTGGGATCATGGTGTGCAGGCACACCTTCCACAGTCTCCACACATTCCTGTTCCATGCTACCACCTGCCAACTGTCCTTCCGCTATGGCCACTGGTGATGGGGTATGTGTAGGCATGAGAACTTTGTGTGGGGGTGAGAGGGATACAGGTGGAATGGCAACCAATGGTACACATTCCGCCTCTGACAACCCTACCTGTGCCTCAGTCATACTTTCATCATCACTGCTAGAGTCTGTGGAGACACTAACATCAGGTGGACCATAGTAGGTCAATGCACCTACATCAACCCCCGTGAGGGGCAGGCAAGAACTGTACATTACAAGTTATACATCACAGTACAGACACACAGAGACAGACAGACACACAGAGACAGACAAACACACACAGAGACAGACACACACACAGACAGACAGACACACAGAGACAGACAGACAGACACACACACACACAGACAGACAAACACAGAGACAGACACACAGACAGACACAGACAAACACAGGCAGACAGACACAGACAGACACGTGGTATGGCACCCAACAGCATGCAACATGCATGTGATATGGCAGAAGGCATTCAGCTTAGACAATTATAGTGGTAGTTATACATCCCTGAGTTGCACACAACAGCATGCATGTGTTATAGCAGAAGGCATGCACCTTACACAATTATAGTAGTAGTTAGCATACATCCCTGGGTTGCTCCATTTGTGTTAGAAGGTATACCCCAAAGCTGCAACACAATGCATGTACTATGCACCATTGCACCGCACTGCCATGTTTTATGCAACATACCCCACATTTTAACAGACCATTGCTGACCTGTGTACATCTGCCACTGGTGCGTACATCTGCCACTGGTGCTTTGTGTTGGCCACTTCCCCTATGTGTGAGGAGGACATGAGCAGAAGGGTATGTTGAGTGAATACTATGTTTGCCTGAGCCCTAGCTTGCATATCTCCTCCAAAGTAGTGCATGTCTGTTCAACATTATTCTGCTTACCCCTGAGCTGAGTCTACAGACAATGTGCATGTGGCTGTACACACATGTTTGACACGGCTGTCCCTACTTTGTAATGGTGCCACAGACCAGCACAGGTTAACAGTACATCAGCCTGATGTGTGGCATATGACCTTGCCAATCACATGTAGTAAGACATGTCTTCTGCTGAAGTGTTGAGTGACATGCATACATGTTTAACACAATGGTGTCCTTTTAAATATACAGAGATGTACTGGTGTCCCAATGCAGGGACATGTTATACTAACATGGACCTTCAGCTGATGCAATGCTGTCAGTCCACCCTACAGATATACAGTGACATACTGCACATTGAGCTGATGTGCATAGCCATTGCAGGGCATCATGTGGCTTCACTATTGCTATACAGTGTGAGTTACAGACACAATTCATAGCCATGACTGTGTTCAGATAAAATGCATATCTAATGTGGAATGTGACCCACATCACTGAGGTGTATACACACTAAACCCTAATGTGGAATGTGTGACACAGGTCACTGAAGGGTATACAGATGACACCCTTGCACATCTGCAACCATATTGCTGATGCCTGGCAACTATGTCCAGACATGGCTAACTTAGCAGTACTCCATGTCCCACATGCCATCTGTGCACCTCACACACAGGAGGAGCAACCATGACAGTGATGTCTGACACCAACAAGGTGAATGTGCTGTATCTGTGGCCTGATGTGGTTGTATGTGCATGTTGTGCAACACATGTATGTATTTGGATGCTGTATAGGTGAAAACATTCATGTTGTGACACACTCAAGATGTTCAAGACATGTTATGTGGTGGTTTGATGTCATGCCTACACAAGCTGTGCACAGGCCTGTATGATGTTTAGTGTGTCACATCTGCAATATCACAATTACACAAAGGCCATAGTTATATTGTGTTGAGCCAATGTACAACAGGGTGTACACACATGTACATCCCTTCTACTGTGTGCATTGCTTCATGTCTCTGGCCATCCTCCATGGCCATGTGTAAACATGTTTTGTCCAATGGTTGTGATTGGCATCTATTTCATTTGTCATTGTTGTCCCATATGACATACACACGTAGATGTCATATGCTCCACTGAGGACAGGGTTATGCAGACAAAGGGTGGTATGTTTGGGATGTGGGATATCAAGTTTTGCAGGATAGTTGACCAGTGTTGCAGTCAGCCCACAAAATGTCATGGACATGTCAGATAGCACATGACATTGTGTGACATTCATAGCAAGGGTATAATCCATAAGGGTGAATCCTCTGGGCTGGTCATACTCCCGCTCCATAACATTTAGAGTGTGTGCACACATATGCTCCCTGTATAGTACTGTTTGTATTCCCCACATGTGTAATGCTGATCTGTAGTACATGTCCCTACAGTGAATCACACCTCCACCATTGTATTTACAGCTGTCCACACATCTGGCAATGACAGTTTGTAAGGTCGAGTGTAGGTGTTTCAAATAGTCTTCAATTATTTCACATGGGTAACCACTGTGATGCATTGCAGGTCTGACCTGTATATATTAACAGGACCACCATACATTATGTGTACGTGTGTTAAATGGCCACATGGCAGATAGCATGCAATTGATATGATCTGTGCATTATCAAGCCTGATAAATAATAACAATCTCACCAGCAACAGGCTGCTCTCGCTGTGAAATGCCAGAGGTACCTAAATAGGAGTATCACAGCAGTAAGATCATTATCCACACCTGTGTGATAGCTACAGGGTGCAATATGTATGTTAGCACATAAGCAAGTACAATAGACTATACTATGGAGTATGCACATCTGTGCATACATAGAGTAGCAAACTATAGTATGTGGCATGTGTGCATACATGCCTTGCATATGATGTTACATTAAATATTGTACAGTAACACATGTAAGTATATTAAATATAGTTGTGCTATATGTACAGTAGTGACTTACCAGGCAACTTCTGGCTCAGTGGTTGTGAGACACCCACCTCCACAATACCAGCTAAAGCTTGTGGATGGGGTTCTGCAGGTGTCCCCAGGTTGGCCAGTAGCTCCTCAGTTTGTGTGAGTGGGGGCTGGGTGAGTGCCCCCCCCCACCTGTTGCAGCTTGCTCCCTGGCAATTGCATTTGCACGCTGTTTTGCCCATCTGATGAGGTCAGTGCAGTGTTGGCACACCTGCTGATAGGTGCAATTGTGACCACCGACATCATTTACCCTCCTACGCAGTTCCTCCCACTGGGCATCCTGGTGCTGTGCATCCTGTGGCATATGGCTGAAGAGTGTTTCATGATTGTCAGGGAGGTATGGAATGAGAACCTCATCCTCCATGCGGGTGTATGATGGCAGCCTGGCATGTGGCATACCTGGAAGACATAATGATGGAGACAGGTCACAGTAACTCACAGAGAAGTACAGAAGTACCGCTGCACATACATGTGTATCACATTTATTATGACTACAAATAGGTCTTTGCAAATCTGCATGACACTAACACCACTGACATGTTTAGCTCACACACATTTGACACTTACTGGTGATTTGATGTTATCACCATATATGTGTGTGTCAAGTGATGACATTGCTCATACTCCATGTGGATGTTGTCTTGAAGTGGGCATGTCTGTTTGCCTGTACAGGTGTCTTTACCTATCAGCACATGCCTGGATGTGTTCACATTAATGCAAGAGACCTTAATGCTGTGTATATGTCACATATATAATCATACACAGCCTTAAGGGACATGACCTGTGACCCTGCAGACTTGCTCATGGAAAGTTTTACATGTATGCGTTTTGCCATATACATCTACATGGTGCTGTGCAGCAGTATAGCATCCTGCCATGTATTACCTGTGTTGCACATGTGAAACACATGGGACAATGGCTAGCTTGATAGTATGTGCAGGGTTGGATATCAACTATAGCATGTATGGTCATAGTGAACTAGTAGGCTATATGCACTGGGCCATTTATGAGCCTAGGCTGAAAGATTACCTAGCTGTAGCCAACAGATAGGTAACTTTCAGTGGCCAGTTCAAGCAGTGCCACAGAACTGATCCACAGGGATGTTGATATATTTACCAAGCGGTCATCACACCATGTCTCAAAGAGGGGCAATGTGCAGCTTTGCTGGACAGGAATGCATAGTATGGCAGGAGTATGTAAAGTGTATGGGACAGGGATCTGTCAGACATGTTATGATCCTTGTACTAGAAAGAGGGATGTCCATGAAGTATGTGTTTAATTGAAATCAGGATGTGTAAGTGTAGCATGTCCAATATCTCTGGGTTTGCACATGGCTTTATTCAGGGTAGGCATCATGCTACATAGTGGAGCTAGGGTTTGGGAAGGCCAGTGTAAGCCATCTGAACATGTCTAATAACCCTTAAAGGACATATGTGATCTATTATGGGTCATTTGAGTGTTGAGTATGGCTGAACAATGATCTCTAAATTCATGGATGACACCCTGTCATGATTAGGGGTGCCACTTACGACAACCTGACTGGTGTGGTAAAGTGACTATCAAAGGAAAGACTACTGTCCAGCTGCATCCCATACACACACAGTTTCCATTATGTTGAACACTGCCTAGGTGGTAGTTCATGGGTACAGGGTTTTTAACATAGGGGATGACAATGCAATACTTAGCTGTGACATTGTGGCCATACGTCACACACCACACATCTGACCCACAAAGGCACTTCTGTATGTTGCCCACAGCACTCATTGAGTCGACTATTGCTCCTAGTTCATAGTCATTTGCAAACTTCAATAGGCAGATGCCTTCTGTGTTAGTCTGTGTGGTATAGATAACAAAGAGGGGGGGGGGTACCAGGAATGAACCCTGTATTACTGTAGCTGGCACTGGTTTGATGTGTGTGTATTAGTCAGACATCTTCTGTAGTGTTGGTTCTGCCAACGGTCCAGTTGTGACATAGGAATATACACCTAGTTTACTGAGTGTAACTGGAACACAGTATGGGTGATGGTGTCCTAAGACCTGGCAAGGTCAAGATATGCTGTGTGAATCGACCTTACTGTCATCTACATCTGTACTGACTACATCAAATAAGTTGATCACGATTCATGGCCTTACAGACCAGACTCAGCAGGGTAGTAGTGCACTATTTCCCATTATCAGTGGTGTCTCCCCCTTTGTGGGGTGTGATAACTGTTGCTGTGCACCATTCAGTGTGTACACAGCCTGACATGAAGCTATGACTGAACATGATGTGTATGTGGAGAGCAAAATGTTCTGACATTTGTGTAAAATACACCCTGGGATGTTGACAGGTCCCATGCAAGCTGTATGTATGGCTTTAGAGAGTGCAGCTTGTATCTGCATAGTTGTTATTACAGGGATTCTGTAGTGTACATGAATATATAAATATGTGTACCTGTCAGGGGGGAGGTGAGAGTGGGTTTAAGTTATCCAAGACCCTATCTGGACGAACAAGTGCTATTTCTGTAGGTGCAGTACTTCTCATGCCATAGTGCTGTGAAGCATGGCAGGTGTTGTTGTTGCCATTACGATTCATGACACAGCTATAGAATGCTCTGTGGATGGCCTCATAATATGTGGCTGATTAGTTTCACAGTAGCTTTGTGTGGTTTTATATGGTGTATCTACATCTTACTGAGGCTGACCAGGGATCACCACCACTCATGTGTGTTCACTCTTGCAACAGTTTCTACCTTCTGTGGTACAGTTTAAGGCAGGGTACCACCAGTTTGCCTTCCTGTTTGTGTTTGGTTGAATTTTGGTTCTGTTTCAATAGCACAATCACCGCACTTATGTGAGTGCTTGAAGTGCATTTGTGTAGGATTCAACATTTGCACATGCATTGTCCATCTGCATGGGTGCCATAGCAGTCACCACTTTGCTCTTAAGAAGCATAGCATTGGCTTTGGAGACTGACTATGTGTAGCATACTGTTAGCCCTGTTTGTGTGACTATGGTGATCCAGGTCATTGGGGTTAATGAAATCCAACATGCATTGGGACAGGTGTTGGTGCATGTGGAGTCTTCCCAGTTCATAATGGGATAGTTGAGAGTAGCCATTATTATGGTTATCTGTCTCAAACCTAATATTCCCCATTATAGCACAATATGACAGTTGGGAATTCTGAGGCATGGTGGGTGATCTGTCGCAAGGTGCAATTTGGATTCCACTTTGGCACAAAGTTAGTTGCTCAGCATAATGCATCTAAAGTTATGCAAGTGCAACTAGCGTGGGGGTGTACATATCCTTCAGGAATATGGACACACCTGTGGCCTGTATGTTCCAATAAAGGAGAATGGCCAAGAGGTGAGGTATGTGTTATAACATGGTCATGCAGGGGTGCTCTCTGGAGCAATGAACCATATCTCAGTCACTGCACAGATATGTTCTCCATGTTAAGGATTGACATAAGTGAGTCCATATTGAGTTTCTGAAATGTAGCATTGAGTAGCGAGACCCACAGTTTATTGCTTGGTTGTCCCTGTTACAGCAGTGGACTTTCACTTGAACCTTGCATGATGAAGGCACTATAGGGGAAGCATGAGCCGTAGCCAGTATCCAGATTCCCAGGGGTGACAGATGCAGGCCCTGTCTGGCAAAGCATCTTGGTCTGTTAACCATGTTATCCCAGGCAGAGAGATACTGGATACCCTTTGAATTACACCAATACATTAGACAATTGTGGAATACAGTCCTTTTGTCCCTGTGCTGCAGTATCATTCTGGTCAAAGGCAGAATGCTACCCAGGCCTTGGAACATACCTGCAATGGCTACAAGACCTGACAGTTCCTACATGTGTTTCCATGCTGTCCAGGCTACTGCATCACAGGTCCTGCATAACAACATGGAATATGCCAGAGCCATGTGTATAGCTCAAAAGGTGGTCTGAGTGTATGGGTATGTAGCTAATCATGGCAGACAGGCAGCTGACAGTATGTTAGCCCTCATATAGCTTGGTGTGTAACAGTGCTAGAGTTTGCATTCACAAATGTTTACTGTTGGGCATGTTTCTGGCCACGTGTTCTGAGGAGTGGCACAATTTGGCAAACTATGTCATACAGTTTCTGTATTTTGTTGTCTGTCTATTCCAGCTTGGGAGGTCTCTTGCTTGACCAGATACTTAGACACCTCTGTGAATGTGTGTGATTTCTGGTGGTATGTGTGTGTGTTCTTACTGTGTTCTGGTAAGGGTATTTGATGAGTGGGGTAATGAGATGCATGTGTTAACCTACACCTCATGACTGTCCAGTCCAGTCATGGCTGTAGACTGGACTGCCTTCCAGCTTACCTCTGTAGCTGCATCCCAGACAATGTGTGGGGTGTGGTGTTAGGTGGGTTTGGCAGTGTACATGGCATATTGATTACATTCCCCCAGGATGGCCACATACACAAAGCTGACATTAGTAACTAGTGACTAGTGGACATGGCTGCATGAGCCTTCAGTACTACAAGTACCAAGTACTGTATTTAGTTTACTTATTGCTTATGAAGATATTTTAGAAGGTGATGCTCACAAGTAAATATTTGTGTTATGGACGTGACAACACTGGCTACTACAGAAACATAGTAGCTAACTTTAGCAGCAATCCTCATCTGAGGAGCACATCACATCCTGATAGTTGATTACAGATGATGCAAGTATCAACAGGTCTGTATCGTTTTCTGGGTATATACTCACATATACATCAGAACCATTAGCTCTGTTGGGCATGGACACCCACTCCCCAAACAGAGTCAAGTGTCAATAGACTCTGCTGCCACTAACATGACCAGGATATAATCAGATAGTGTAAGCCAGCACCTATAAAGCAGCTATTACACATGGGCAGCAGTCTCCTACAACTTACACTCCTACTGCAGATGTTACACTGGAGTTAAAGATGATAATGCAACTTGTTTCATTACCAGTACTGTGCACAACCTTACATACAGTATTTGCAAGTAGCTGTTAGGTTGGCAATGAGAGGTTGGGCTATACAAACCTGAAAGTTCAACCAGTGTGTCTCTACTCTCAATATCCACTCTAGGTGTGCACATAGCCATTTGGCCCAGCCCTGTAACAAGGGTCACTACACATTTGCATACCATGTACACATGCACAGCTGTTATTGTTTGCAATCAATACCAGAGAGGTGGATATTACATGTCTTATGTGCATGGGTAGTTACCTAGCACTTCCAATCATCTTTGCTATCATGCTGCTAAACTGTCAGATGCCTACAATTCATATGTATCCTGTTATCGAGTATTGTAATTGCCAATAGACATAACTAATGTTTACATAACATAACAGAAATGCTATGTAAAATGGAATACAGATCTGCCTAGAATACTGTACATTACACAGTTATTGGCACAATATCCCACAATGCAAATCATATTTCAAAGTAAGCCCAGCTTTGACATGTTCATCTCACTAATACACCCATACATATGTCTACTGTTACAGTGTATGCTATTCCCTGTTATAGCACATACTTGTTGGACCAGCCCTGACACTGACAGTGGCTGGAAAAGAAATGGTGAATTCCAAGCCCATATATATCATCCTTTGTGGTGTATGAGGAGTTTCCTTGTGACCTACAGCAGTATACACATAGAATACTACAAGCATTGCTACTGCTCAACAATACATCACTACAAGATAGCTATTTCCACTATATGCATTCATTACACTATAATTATTACAGAACAGGTACTACATGCACAGACATACTAAATGTTATACATACCTTCTTGGTAATTGGAGGTGTTATTGACTGGTAATTTAATCTTTTTTGGTTTGTGTTTCAATCTTCTGTTGGGTATTTTGTACTGTTCTGCAGGTATATACAAATGGTTTGAATGTGTGACAAGGCATCCTTTTATAGTTAGAGATCAGTAACATGTGCTATCCTGCTCACCATTTGGTGTTCCAAAGTAGTTAATTACATGCACATCAGCTGTGCAGCTACTCCATTAGCCAATACCATGGCAACAGTGGAGTATAACTGAGTACTCCACTTGGGCGTTGTCCCTTTGTCTTACTTGTGAGGAAGACAGCCTGGAAGTGTTGTCTGAAATCTATTGCAACAGCTGTATGGAGACAAACAGAAATATATTGTGTGTAGTGTCTAGAAGATATGGTCTAAATGTGAGCACTGCTGTTATACTTCTGAACATTGCTACTCATGCAGGGCTTGTCTGTACCTAATACTTCTGCATATGTTTCAGTCTGGCCAGGATGTTTGACCAGCTCAAGGCTGCATGGCTATGCATATAATGTTAGGGGGTTTACAGTGTGCTCACCAGACATATTTACTTTGGTGTAAATGTGTATCATACTGTGCTGATAATCAGTAATTGATAACACTTCCTGGTGTAATTACTTTTCAACCCTCTGAAACAGGATTAGTTCAAACAAACCCTGTAACATCAGCAGCTGCTCCAGTGTATAACAGCAACTATTTCACATAGGGCCATGTTAGTGTGTCTCTGTCCAGGTATGTCAAGGTTTCAGTAGATGTCGTACAGTTGGTGAATAATTGGTTATGGTATGACAGTATGTATTGTTGTAATTAGTTTGGGTATGGGGGAGATGTTGGTTGGTGTACATAGCAGATGCAGGTGTGTAGGAACTGCTTTTATACATATTCTATATGTGTGTGTGGGTTCTTTCCCTATGTGAACACCTATCCCTTAGTGGACTAATACTATGGTAATTGCAGGCTGATTCATTAAAGTACTGTTAAATGCTTCCTGTATAGCATGTAGGTAATGGTAGTCCTTGAATCCTTTTGGCAATGCATCGGAATGTAATAAAGTTTTGCTAAATGAAAGATGTCTGTGTATTTCTGTCATGGATATTTGCAGTCATTGTAGTTGTGTTGGTGACTAACCCTATTTGGCTCATGTCCATAGAACATATATGTAATAGTGTATTGGCATATACTCTTCGTACGTTATGTTCATATTGTTTGATGGTGGCAGAATGTGTGATTGCTATGGTCCATGTTATACTCAGATTTGAACACTTCAGATGCTGTATGCACACATGTATGTATGTATGTATATATATATATATATATATATATATATATATATATATATATATATATATATATATGTATATATATATGTGTGTATATAGATATAGCTATATCATATATTTTATTGCATACAATTGTATGTACCTCCATAGATATGTAGATGTTTTTAACCTATCTATATATCTACATATATGTATATCTCTATATATCGACATGTATCTATGTATCTCTCTCTCTATATATATATATATATATATATATATAT
This sequence comes from Protopterus annectens, assembly GCF_019279795.1. Classification (NCBI taxonomy): domain Eukaryota; kingdom Metazoa; phylum Chordata; order Ceratodontiformes; family Protopteridae; genus Protopterus; species Protopterus annectens. The sequence goes on from NC_056750.1 coordinate 146,423,380, forward strand.
ATATATATATATATATATATATATATATGTATATATGTACATCTATATATATAATATATACAGATATCTATATAGCATACACCTTTCATTGGGTACATGGCGGTTAATCCTATTTCCATACAGTCCTCCCTTTTGTGTTTTAACTTGTCTGAATACACAACTGGCATAGGTACATTTCAGGTAGCTTAGTGGTAGGTTACTCTGAGGATGGTGTACATGGTTGCGGGTTCTAATCCAAGAAGTGGTTATTATTTTACCTCTCAGAGCAGGCACTGGTAGGAAAAGTGTGATTGATGCATATTTAAGCAATTGTAAGCAAGTTTGCCTGTAGTCTGCGTGACTGTAAGCAAAGGTTACACCTGTGAAGCACTTATCTGTTTAACTGTGTTTAAACGCTGCTTACCATCATGCACACCCACGCAAAACTGCTTACAACTGCTTAAAAGTGCCTTAATCAACCTGCATCCAACAGCCCTTATTCTGGCCCTCAAAATAAATTAACATCCCTTGCAGATCTTGAACCTGGGACCATGAACACTGCAGTCCCTGACTTTACCACTAAGGCATCTGAGGTATGCACAAATGCTATGGTGTTTAAAATACACATTTTACTACGGGCACTCCTCACTACTGAAATCAAATGTGACAGTCAGTCGGTGTACATACATATGATACATGTTAATGTTCATATGTTTGTGGAATTAAGTGTTGCAATGTGACCTGACAGGGTGTATTAGAGATGAGAATGGTTCTTGTTTTGTGTCCTTTTTGTATTGTCTCCATACTCCATGTATACACCTCTAGTTCACTTATTGAACATCCGACCTAAGTTCTCCTTGATGCATAATTTCATTACTCCAAATATACAACAACCATCACTTCTATGGTGAATTAAGTTAATATTAATAGTTATTATACCAGAGCTGCATGTGTTTTGTGTACACTTCAATTCCTTTGGATTGCTTCTGTGTCACAAGGTGTGCTCATATATGTTTATATATATGGCTATAGATGTAACTGTATGGATATATATATATATATATATATATATATATATATATATATATATATATATATATTATATATGTGCAGACATCACTGATATATATATATATATATATATATATATATATATATATATATCTATAGAATGCCTATAGTAAAAGGTATAATCTAAATATATATATATATATATATATATATATATATATATATATATATATATATATATATATATATATATATATATAATGCCTATAGTAAAAGGTGTAATCTAAAAACCATGAAAAACATATACAGCTCAGATGGCTTAAGTCTCATGACTATGGTGTGCATGGTCCAGGGTTCAAGACCTGTGATGCTGTAAAAATGTTTTTTACGCCAGAATATGGCTCATTTAAGCAGTTGTAAGCATGTTTAAAAGTGTTTGTGTGACATTAAGGCAGCAGTTTAACACAGTTAAACAAAATTTAAAAACGTATAACCTGTAAGCACAAACATGGCCACATCTGCTAACTACTCAGGATATATATATATATATATATATATATATATATATATATATATTTCATTGAAGTAACATCTCACTATGTGCTTACATAACATTACAATCTCTGTTGACTTTACTCTCCGGCACACATGGGTTTACATGGGTGTTTCAAATGTTTATTATACTGAAGATTACTACCAAATTTGCAAGCTGTGGTTAAGGTATACCTTTTAACATGAAAAACATCTCTGACTTTATTGGGATTTGAACCACAAATGCACAGATACTATGCAAATGCTGTAACCATTACATGACTGACATTAATGTTACTTCTGCCTATTTCCTATTTAGATGATTTCTTTGTGTAAGCTAGGCTAAGCAAAGGGCAGAAGCACCCAAACCCACTGAGCTTCACCTATTCTTGAAATAAAAACATAACAAATGAAATGAGAGACTATAAATTAAATTCATAACTACATTAGGCATAGCCCCTCACTGACACACTTCAAGACAAACTTTGATATGTGAATGGGTAACAGAATATACACCCCTAGGGTCATGTGTCCTAGAACCATACAGCCAGGGGGAGGGGGAGCCCCTCCAGTTTTATAGCTGCATGACCTGTTGGGGAACTTGAATGGTGTTGAATTTTCATGTTAACATACCCTTTTTAGATCACTAAGTGCCCCTATCACCCTCTGCCACCCCAGTCTTCAACAGCTTCCAGCAACTCTGCCTGGAATCACTTTATTGGCTATGCTTGACAGAGGCTCAGTTACTTCATCAGTGGTACAGAGAAAGCCAACACACTGTAGCTATGCTTCTAAATGCCCTTGGGCAGACAGCCTACTGCCTATCTGTGAACCTCTATAGTGCAGGCCATCACAGAAATAATATGTGAATAAACAGAGCTTTCAGATCACAATATACAGTGAGAAATCACCATGTAGTCAGAAAACAGTTATGTACAGCAAGAATATACAGAACACTGATACTTAATCACTCCAAAAGCCAATCTTGGAAGCTAGAAGATTTTTATCAGTTTAAGGCTTTCTATTGCTTACCAGTAGGTTACCTAAAGGAAAGATGAGAAACAAGTACAGATGGGTAACATGCATGCAACAATACCATACCGGCTTGCACGTGCCAGCCTTAGGCTTTTGAATACTGGCCAAGGCTCTTGGCTCCCCTATTGTGCCTTTTTTAGGAAAGTCTCAAAGGTGAATCCCACCTCCGTAAACAGCACAATAGCAAAATCAATGAGGGTTATGCTACTCAACGCCATGAGTTGTAATCACAAAATGCACACACTCACAGCACTCCTCAGTATGGACAACGTCAGCATCTGTGCAGTAACTGAAACCAGTTTTAAGGCTCCTGAGAGCACACCAGCACTACCAGACTACAACCCATACCACACATTTTGCCCACAGAACATGGACTGACACAGACATGGAGGGGGGTGTATCCATATTCATCACGGATACCTACACCTTCAGGTTAGTAGGGCAGCATGATACCTCTGAGATCATCCATGTGCAGCTAACATCAGCCACAACTGCAATGCAAACTGTGGCCTTATACAGATCTCCCTCCATGACCCAGGACCACCACTCCACTACCTGGAGACAGTGGAAAACAAGACAGTCCTACCAAACACCCAGGTATTGGTGGATTTCAACTACCCTACCATTAAGTGGGAAAGATACTCGAGTACTCACTTCCAGGCCCAGCACTTCCTGTAATTTATCACCTCAAATGCCCTGTATCAGATGGTAAACTCCCTAACCAGAGGTGGAAACATACTAGAAGTGGTAATTACCAAAATGGCGACAGGTGCACCACAGCAGAGGTAAACTAGTCACTGGTTAGATCTGACCATGAACTATTCACTGATGATTTACACAACCAACCATCTCCCCCACCCAAGGAAACCACAGTGAAAACCTTTCCTACAGCTAACTTCACACTACTAAAGACAAAGGTGGGAGGTTTCATAGACCCCACACTAAGGGAAAACACTGCTCAAGATACAAAAAGATTTACAAATGCACTCTATAAGCACCTACAAGGATGTATGGATTGTGCCATCACTGGTAAACCACAACTCTCTCCTCCAGTACAAGGACACCAGTCTGGTGGACCCCTGCAATAAACAGGCTATACAACAGAAGTAGGACAGTAGTTCAGAAAAACAGCAAATCCCAAGAAGGACAGACATCTGTGATGAGTATTAGTAAGAAACTTAGGTCCCTCATGAAATCATCCAAGGCTAACTTCAACAGGAAAATAGGCAAAGATTTGAAAGATAACCACAAAGCCTTCTTTGGCTATGTTAAGGATCTAATATACTGAACCTACTGATATTGCCAACATCCTTGCAGATACATTCAGTACAAACTTCACCCCCTAAAGAGCCCACTACAATACCCGAAAAGTACAGTATCCCAGACATCAGAGACACACAGGTGGAAATAGCCCTCTCAAATGGCAAAACACAGCATCAATGGAGGCAGATGGTGTCCCAGACTGCATCTTGCAAACACTACAAGACAAACTAACCCCCCACCTAATTAAGCTTTCCAACCTCAGCCTCTACACAGCCTACATGTCCATACAATGGTGCATATCAATGGTTATTCCACTCCACCAAGTTGGAAACACAACTGACCATAGTAACTACCACCCCATAAGCCTGACTAGCCTGGTCTGCAGAGCTATGGAGTGCATCCTCATGGCACTCATTAACAAAGACATTGGTAACCTCCAAACACTTGACCCAACCCAGGTCAGCTAGGTTGAGTGCAGATCATGCCTACTGAACCTCTTTGACATCTTACAGACAGTCACCAAGGCATTTGATGAGGGGAGAGGTGGTTCACACATACTACCTGGAGCTCACCAAGGCTTTTGACACTTTTCCCCACTCAGGTATTATTGCTAAACTCACTAGCCTGTACATAAACCCATACATCACAGAATGGGTTACCAACAAGCTTACACACAGAACCCACATGGTAAGACTAGCAGCCTCCAGGTCCAACTCTTAACCAGTCATGACTGGTGTCCCACAGGATTCAGTCCTGGGACCCCTACTGTTTGGCATATACTTCTCAGAGGTACAGGCAAACACAGGTGGACTGCAGCAGACCATGTTTGGCAATGACTGCAAACTGGGAGCAATAATTGACAGTCCAGCTGACACAGACATCCTTCAAAGGGCCTCACAGAGACTGACACAGGGTGTCAAAGTCATGGCCTCAAGCTAAGTACCACAAACTGCATAGTCATTCCATTTTGGAAAAACTAAACACCCACATATTAACACATAAGTGGCAGCCAATACAGAGAGGTAATAGGGGATCTGGGGACTAAGGTAGATAGTGATCTCTCCTTTGACAATCATATCTCCAAAGTAGTCAGGACATCCTTCTATGTAGGTCATCTGATTACTAAAGGGTTCACATCTAGACATACTGAGGTTATAGTGCTCCTTTACTCATCAATCAAGTCCAATCATAGAGTATAATAACCCATTTGGGATGTACCTCAGAAGACACTTCCAACAGCTGGAAGGACTACGAACATACCTCGCCAAGAAGATTACTGGCCTCATACATATGTCCTATGCAGCCAGACTGAATAAACTTCTACTTTACTCAGTGGCCTCTCATTTACTCAGAGATGATCTCTGCTGGCCTACAAAGCCATATCCAACTCAGGCTAAATGGATATCCTCCATCTATGGCAATCCATGTCACAGTGAGCCACACACCGTAGTGAGCTAAGCCTTGCCACAACAATAACTAGAATATGCTGGAGGGACTGATTCCTGTCACAGAAACTCCCCATGCTTTGGAACAACATCCCTAATTATATTATACAGAGCCCCTCACTAACACTCTTCAAGAGAAACCTTGAAGTGTGGATGGGGAAGAGTAGATACACCCCAGGGATCCTGCCATTGGCTCTACTCCACAGAGGGTCAGTTAATTAATCAGTGGGGTGGCAAAAGCTGACACATTTTGGCTAGGCTTACGAATGCCCTCAGGCAGCTAGACAAGTACCTACCTATGAACCTATGAACCTATACATACAGTATCAGCACATGCTGACAGCTTAATTTACTGTTCAGATGTTGACTTACGTTGTGCCAATAGCAGTTGTGTGTGCAATAGTTGAGGGCTGCCTATGTTGGATGCATACAGTAGACTGCCTATACATGACAATTTACACTGGTAGTCTTGTGTGTGTGCCATCCATTTTTACTGTGTGTGCAGGTGGAGAAAGGTGTCAGTCCCTAGGTGCCTACACTGTCAGTATGTGTGCTATACGTTCCCTCCTTGCCAAGACATGGGCATACTAGGCACGCCTCCGTCTGCCTACTGGGGCTGGCTCAAGGTGTTCATGGTCTGAGTATCTCTGAATCTGTGGGGCCCTTGACAATGGTGGTGGACTGTGAGGGCCTTCATCATTCTGTCCCTGCTGCAGCTGTTTCTGCAGGATCATATTGTGTAGCATGACACATACTATGAAGATGTTGGCACACATGCCTGGAGAGTACTGTAAGGGTCCACCAGATATGTGCAAGCAATGAAACCATGATTTAAGCATCCCAAACACACACTCTATGATGATTCTGGTTTGTGCGTGTGCCTCATTATGGCATTTTTGCATGGGTGTGTGTGCATTTCTGATGAGAGTCATCATCCACAGTTCCAGTACATAGCCAGCATCCCCCACCAGGTCGCCATATGGGATGTCCCCCTGGCAAATACTTGATACAGCTGTGAGGCATGCCAGATGTGGGAGTCATGATAGCTTCCAGGGCTGCCAGCACACACATCCATGATAATGCCCTGGGCATTGCACATGACCTGGCAGTTGATGGAGGGGTATCCCTTGTGGTTTTTGTAGTACCTACCCTGCTCAACGGGTGGTGACTTGATGTGTATGTGCACGCAGTCTATTGCATCCAGTACTTCCGGATATTCTGCCATACGGTGGAAGAGATGCATATTGCTGGCCAACTCCTGCATTCGGGGGAAGTATATGTGCTCATTGGCATGTGGTAACATGGCATCCAGGAACTGATGCCTGTGAGATCCCCATGATATCCCCAGTTGGCCTTTAAAAGGTACCTCTGGCTAGTATTCTCAGGCTTACACATACCTTTGTATCCACTGAGATGGGTATCCCTCTGTTTGTTCTGGCTCTGAGGTGTGGCTGGCACAGCTCCACAAGTTGCTGTTGGGTGTCCCTGTCCACCCTGTAATGCTCTACTATCTCTAGACCATGTAGCCCTGGTAGGTTATCCTGGGTCTGAACACTCTTCTCCTCCTCTGGTGTCTGAGGTGGTTGTCAGCATCATCCTCCACACCACATTCAGTCTCCAGCACATGCTGATGTATCAAAGCTATGACAGCCCCTAACATGTACATATTAAAAGTTCCCTGTATGTATACACCAATGTTGCAGAGTGAATGGGAATACACAAGTGTGTGTGAGGTGCTTTCACACTTTATCCTATTGTGCTATAGATACTGTTGATGTCATTGGCTGTGTATGAGCAATTCCAGCTGCAGGGTATCTTAATTATGGGTTTTACAGTGAATACTGCAAGTGTGGGGCATGTAGTGTGGAGTTATGCTTGCCTGACTTGATTAATCTGTTACCCTTTAATTCACTTTTAAACCTGGATCCCGTCCCATTGTCAGGCATGCATCCACCTGCCACCTTTCTTGTTTTGTGTTTTTCCTACCCAGTCATGTGTTGCAAAATGTGTTTTGTAGCTGATATAATGCAATTCTGCTTTGTTCTGCTGTGACACTTTACTGTTTTCTTTGCAGTACAGACCCTCCCCTTTCCTGTTCTGCAGGTAGCTGCTTGCAGCCTTGTTAGCTGTTGTCAATGGCCCACTGTAAGTTCCTAGGTGTTAATTAGTCATTTGTACTCCAATTTCCCTGCTGCAGCATTTCCTTATTTTTTTCCTATATCCTTCCTGTTTTAGCTCCAGTGCGTGCTGCACAAACCTGTTTACCGAGTTTAAGCACATTTTAATCTCCATTCACATGCATACTCAGTTACCTTGTGTGCTCTCAGCTAAGCAAAGCTATAGCCAGTTCAACACACCCCTTTCCTGCAGCTTTGCTTAGCTATGGACAAACTGGATTAGCAATGCTCCAATGTGCTTACAGCAAAGGTGACACACCCCTCTCTTGATGTCATCTTTATCTCATGGGCGCACCTCGGTGTTATAACACTACACTGTGAGGTGCATCCTTACACCAGCGGGGAATCTGTGATTCACTATTACTCCTCTCATTTGCATGGAATTGCCTACTAATTCCTAGATACCGAGCATAACACTGTCACAGCCCCTTAGCAACCCTTGCACCATGGTGTGGTGTAGCATGCCTGCCATTGACTATTATGGGGAAATCATAATATGTGTTACATTGCAATTTTATTCTGTATTTTTCTATTTTCCTTGCAATCCCATTTGTGTGCCGCTGCCCTACTCTTAAATGTCGCAATTGTGTGAAAACAAAAATTAAATGTTATTTTTATATTTTGTACATTTTTTATGCCAATGGCTATATATTTAGCCATTGGCATATATTAACAATATAATACATGTGTTTGGCCAGCTGTCATTGCTCCGATTTTATGTTTGCAAAAATGTAAATCGTTCTTTACGGTTTACATTTCTGCATGCTTACACTACGCCTGCACCACTTCCTGGATTGCTAAATACCTTCATTTGCATGCTACACTGCTGAAAATGGGGTGATTAGCATACAGGTGCCAGGAGCTATGTGGGTGTAGTGTACGCAGGTAGTGCACATGGAAACAGCTCATACCTGGATCACTCGCCGACCATATTTGGTGTTGGAATGCCAATGCTACACCTGCACCTGGCACAAGCTTCATGAATCCTGGGGATTATATTTAAAATGACCAGGGAATGTTAGAATGTTAGCAACAAGAGCGCCTGCAGGCAGGTGTAACAAGGAGGTGCACTTTCACCCCCCGAACTGGCTGGCCAGGAGATTAATTTTCTTTAATTTAAAAAAAAAATATATATATATATATATATATATATATATATATATATATATATATATATATATATATATAGTTTTTTAAGGGCATTCTTATTTAAGAAAGGTCCAGGACCCATAGTGCATCACATCTGTCTGTGCGTTTTCATTTATGTGCGGTCTGTGCATGCGTTATCATCCACGCACATTTTAAATACATAGTTCCAAGTTCTGCTTCAATCATTTACATGAGTGTTCACATTTTGCTTTTGCTATGTGTGTGCATTTATTTTAAATACACAGTTCCAAGCTTTGCTTTGATCATTCATTCATTTAAGTGAGGGTTTACATTTTGCTTTTGCTGTATGTGTGTTAGGTATACCTGTGGGTTAGTGTTACACAGGTTCAAACCCTGTACTTTAGGTACAAGAAACAAGAGTCTGAATTCTCTACCAGTACCACCACTTGTGATTCAAGGAGGTGTATCCATAGTTAACTGTCCATATTTTCACAGAATGTCTGGAATGTTTGGATCATACTTTTGGTCGGTTCATCTTAAAATCTGTGGTTTCTGGCAAATCAGTGAGAACCGAATTCACTAAGTAATGACAGCCATTTAAGTTTCAGTCTTCTTATCCTTCAGAAAATGCATGGTAACATAAAACATTTTATTCTAAGAATTTTCTAAGATTATACATGCAATGTTTAAAATGTATCCCTGGTTTTGGGCCTTTGTTCCCTCCCAATAAATTTTGGCTTTTACCAGATTTCTTGTACTTCAAAGCTGAGAGATATAGTTGACTGTCAAGTGGATTTTACAAGGAGCTGAGAGGTTCGGGAGAAGAGATGTTTAGTGCTGCTTAAGCCAAGTCTGTTTATATTGTTAGTAGCACAACAGGTAGTATACTTGCTTTGAAGCAGAAAGCTGTCGGTTCTACTCCAACAGTATCTAGACAGATTGCTAATACTGTACTGTATTGTACTTTAAAGGGGGTGGAGGCTGCATCACTGATAATGTTCTACTTTAGAGGAGATACATTGTAACTATGAACATGTTATCAGTTTACCATCCAGTCCCTATTGCAACATTACTAGCTTATCATTTTTAATGCGGCAATTTATTCTTCAAGGGCAACAGGCACTTTATTTGTAGATGAAACAATAAAATATAAAGTTGTTAGCTAACAGTAACCTTTTCATGAGTTACAGATCTCTTTAATGTGGAATTATTTAATGATTTTTACTTCTGCAGAGATTGGGCATGCTTACTGATATTGGTGGATTGTAATGACAGACGTTTGAATAGACTTTTGTGATGGAAATGTTCTGAACTGGGCAGTTTTGCCATTACTGGTTTATACATTTTGTTTCATTGCTTGCTGCAAAAATGTTCAAAACAACTTTAAAACATGCTCTAACAAGTGTACTGTATTATACAAGGAATATAATTTAATACAACCAGGAAGGTAAATCAAAGAACACATGTATGCTTGCATGGTCCTAAATATGTGTGCAAGGGGCTATGATTTCAAAACAGCCCAAAGGTAAACTTTATCTGCCACTGACCACATCCATTTTCTTTGAATGTGGGTTTCAATACTGTTTCAATGAATGTGAGTTTCAAGGGCAGACAAGTTTTATTCCTAAGTTTGTTTTCATTGTGAGATTGTATTGCTTTGTTTAGCAGATGTCTGTCAGGGTTTGTGCTATAAAATTTAAAATAAAAGTTTTAAATGAAATCCAAATTATCATTGTAGAAGTAAAGCATAAAGTAGTATGCACATTACAGTGTTTATGGTAAATGGCGAGAAACAGCAAGTAATGGGACACTGGAATGGCTGCAAGGGGGAGGGCTGTGTATGGGGGGATCCTCATTTGACCATGATTTTGTGAGGCAGGAGGGGTGGCAAACTCAGAAAGCCCCAGGTGGCATAAACTCTAGCTACACCACTGTTTGGACTGCAGATGAAGGTACAAGTGAGGGGTAGGTGTGTGTGTGTGTGTGTGTGTGTGTGTGTGTGTGTGTGTGTGTGTGTGTGTGTGTGTGTGTGTGTGAAGTATGTAGGTCTGTCTGTGTGTTTGTAAGAAGGAGGTAGGTGTTTGTAAGTAAGAGGGGGTAGGAATGTGTGTAAGAGGAGAGTCATATCTCACAATTATCCAGATTTTTGCCTCATATTTTTGGTTTGTTTCTCATAAAATTGTGTTTTTTCTGGCAAATCACTGAAGATTGAAGTCAGAAAATATTGGCAAACATTTGAATTTTAGACTTCATATTCTCAGAAAATGCATACTAATGCAAACATTGTTGTTCTATCCACTTTCTAAGGAGGTAGGAGTGTGTATATGTGTGTCATACCTCTCAACTATAAAGATTTTCACAGAATGTCCAGATTTTTGCATTATATTTTTGGTTTGTTCCTCATAAAAAATCCTGTTTTTTTGACAAATCATTGGGATGAGCAAAGGATTAAAGTTACTAAATAATGACATGTATTTCAGTTTCAGACTTCATATTCTTTAGAAGATGCATTCTAACACAAATCCTATTATTCTAGCAACCTTCTAAATGTGTCCCTAGTTTTGGGCCTTTGTCCCCAAACAGCCTTTGTCCAGATTTCTTGAGCTAAGAGACTGAGAGGTAGTGTGCGTGCGTGCATATGTGTGTGTGTGTGTGTGTGTGTGTGTGTGTGTGTGTGTGTGTGTGTGTGTGTGTGTGTGCGCGTGTAAGAGGGAGGCTGCATACCCCTCAGCTGTCCAGGTTTTTGCCCCATATTCTTCCTAAAAGGATTGAAGTTGTTAAATAATAACAAACATTTGAGTTTTAGACATCATATATCCTTTAGAAAAATGCATATTAACACAAATCCTGTTATTCCATCAAATTTCTAAATTTACAAGAGCAACATTTATAATCTATCCCCTTTTATTTTAGGCTTTGTCCAGATTTCTTGCACTAATTGGTTGAGGTGTGTGTGTGTGTGTGTGTGTGTGTGTGTGTGTGTGTGTGTGTGTGTGTGTGTGTGTGTGTGTGTGTGGTGTGTGTGTGTGTGAAATGCCCTAGTTAGAGTTAGCATGTGGAATTTATTTTCAAGTGCATTTTCAAGAAATTGTGAACCTCAAGGGAAGAGAAGTTTACTGCTGCTCATGCAACGCCTGCTTAAAATGTGCAACTGTTTTGTTTAGCAAATGGTATCACTATTGTGGTATCGAATTTTAAAGCAGTGTTCATAGCACAACAGGTAACATACTTGCATCTTGATGTAGAGTGCGATAGGTTCTACTTCCACAGCATGTAGATTTTTATTTTAAGGGGTGGGCCACTGCAGTACTAAGTATGTTCTCCTTTGGATGAGATGCCTAGTAACTATGAACCAGATTTTCAGCTTGACACCCATTCTCTATTGCAATATACCAGCTTATCATTTTTTTAATGTAGCATAGGCAATTTATTCTTTAAGGGCAGCAGGCACTGAATTTGTTGATGAAACACTGAAATATAAGGTCATTTTCTAGCAACAACCTCTTCATTAGTTTCAGATCTCTTTAAAGTGAAATTATTCAGAAGACTTTTACTTCTGCAGAGATTGTGCATATTGACTGATATTGATGGATTGTAATGATAGAAGTTTGGGTGGCCTTTTGTGGTTGAAATGTTCTGAATTGGACAATTTGTCATTATTGGTTCATATGTTTTGTTTCATTGCTTACTAGAAAAACATTCAAAACTATAAATTTAAAACACACTCTAACAAGTGCTGCTGTATTATACAGGAAATATAATTCAATTATTACATATTATAATTAATACATTCAGGTAGCATTGTTGCCTCACAGCAAGAGGTTCTCCCATTCGATTCTCGGCTGGAGCACCTTCTGTGTGGAGTCTGCATGTCCTCCCCGCGGTCGAGTGGCATTCAAAAGACATGAGTAGAATGGGCATGCCTTCATTGAATGTTGGGCATTGAGCTGGCATCTTGGCACCTGTAAAAAATAATCTATTGCCAATCATTAGCAGACTGGAGTTCTACTGTGGCGACCCCTAACTGGGAAAAGCCGAAAGAAGAACAACATAATTAATACATTCAGGAAGGTGAATCAAAGCACTTTTGTGGGGTTCTAAAAATGTGTGCAAGGGACCTATGATTTGAAAACAGCCCAAAGGTAAGCCTAACCTGCCACTGGTCAGATGCATTTTCTTTGAATGTGGGTTTCAATGCTGTTTCAGTGAATGTGAGTTTCAAAGGTAGAGAAGTTTTAATGCTAAGTCTGTTTTCATTGTAAGACTATAGCTTTTTTAGCAAATGCATTGTTTGTGCTATAAAATTTGAAATAAAAGTTATACATTAAATCCAAATATCTGTAATCATTGTTGAAGTAAAGCATAAACCAGCATGGACACTGAGAGTTTTGAACAGTGTTTATGGCAACTGGGGAGAAATTACCAAGTAATGGGACACTGGAAATGGAATCGTTGTGGGGGGCTGCATGCGGGGCTCCTGCAAAAAATCCTGTGGGCTTCCCTGATTAGAAATAATCATATCATTAACTCTAAGTGTACAAGTTGTGAGTTTTCAGACAGGGTCACTAACAGCAATCATAATGATTTAACAGGGAATGATAACTTAGCTTCAAGGAAAGAGGGAGTAATCTAAAAAGACTTGACAGCTGTCCCTGTGACTCTGAGCAAATGGCATTTGTTTGGTACTCTGATGACCCAGGCTCATACCCAAGTACAAATAAGAACATTACTGAGATACGTCAGATAATTCTGTCTCTGTCCCCTGGGTTTAAAGCTTGTCATACCACTCACTGCAGGCTAGAAGGTGGCATGTTTTTGGTGTTCTTAGCAACATGTAGTCTGACAAGAATGTGTTACACTTTAACCAGAAAGCTATATGAGCAGAGCAAGTAGAGGCCAGAAAGTATTAGACTTTATCAGTCAAGGTATTATGCAGTTAAAGTGAGTACATTCAGAAGCAGAGTAAATTATAACTCCCTAAAAGCAAACTAATCTCAACAAATCTTCAGATTCACACAAAGAAGCACTTTTAGCATCAACGCTTGTGACTAAAATAAACATTTTGTATTTATTCGATCTAAGTGTATTTGCTTTTTGAAATATCAGACTTGAACCTGTTTATAATAGCTGCTGATTCCAGTAGGCATCATTTCCTTCTCTGCTAAATGCAAAGCATACAAAAATCACCTTGTGTTTTACATTCATTAGAACGTTAAAATGATCATCCATGAGACACTGCAATATAAAATGCAATCTCCTGAACTATTAAATATTGTTTATTACTCCCAACCATTAACAAAGTGCAGCTAATAACTTGCATTTGAAAATAACACGTGAACATGGTTAATTTTTAATTCTGCTTTTTCTTATTTTGCAGCATGGAGACCCAACAGTTTTAGACAAAATATATATTTATACGTACCCACTAACACTCCTTGCATGTACGAGCATTTTCTTGTGCATTTGTCTGTAGTGATTTAGGGCTGCAAAGAATCATAGGAATCATGGGAAGTGGCAGTAATCATGGGCAGTGACAGTAACAAGTCAGTGGCCATTAGTATCCTGAAACAGAGGGCAGTAATAATCTCACTTTAGGAACAAGAATGAAAGGAAATGGTACAGTTAGGAATATCCATCAGGAATTTTAAGAGTAAATGGATTGGTGTTTCAGGATGGTATGCCATTATGCTCTTGGGGATTATTGTTATAACACAAGACTTTAATTGCTGGTAAGGGATGCAATGTTGATGGAAATGAGATCTTAGCAACTACATAATAAAACATTCGTTCAATACATCCTAAATATACCAGTAGCTTGGCATCCTGTATAGTAGTCATCTGCTAGTTTTTTTTTTTAATGGGCTTTTCCTCTGTCTGTTTGTTGATGCTCAAGTCATCCCCTATTGACTCTACTTCATTTGTTCCATAGGGGAAATAATTGCTTACTTATATCACCTAGAATGAGTGGTCCAGAGGGGCCATCATCCATGGAAATATCTGGGAGTTTGGCGCTTTCTCTAGTATCCTGACAGTGAGAGCTTATTCTGTATGTAAGCCTAATCTCTTCTGTTGGTGGTGATGTGGGCCCATGCTTCACTGTGGGGACCACGTATACTTTTTTATCAGTTTAAGCATGCTCCTTCATGTGGTACACAATGACTACAATCACCATCTTGGGTGATTATGCATACATTTCTGCTGTACTAGTGCCTCACCCTTTTGACATCATCCTGCCATCTGTCAGTGGTCAAGTTGGAAATGCCAACATGAACTAACTGGGACCCACTCCTTCTCCCAGAATGGACAGATTCCTCTTCTTAGATGTACAATCGACAGTCGAGCTACAAATCAAACTCAGGACACCTGAGACATAGCCAAGACACTGAATCACACAGGTGCATATCTGCATTTTTCTCTTTAGTAGTGTAAGCCAGGAAATGGCTGGATGAATAGGCTGGCAATCACCTGCATTAGCCAGTCTTTGTCTGACTGCACCCATCCAACTCCTGTATCAAGTTCTACTTTTATATTGTCCTGCTCAAAGCCTGTAGTCATGATGCTCATGATAAAATTACATATTCAGTGCATCACTCAGTGAAAGGAAGAAGATCAGCTGTCTTTCCAGCAGTACCGGCATGATTATGGCAGGATTCTGGCACTGGAATACTGGGCATGATTATGGCAGGATATCAGCACCAAGGTGCCCCTTTTCAAACACTGTTTGATCCCTCCAGATTGCTTTTTAATACATCATTATGGTTGGTTATTGAAACTGGTCTTATGCAACTATCATATAACTGCGCTTTCTTAAGTTTGATATACTAAGTGAGCCCTCGATTGTGCAATTACACACACATATTGCCCACAAGCTATACTTCGTTTCATAAGTAGTGAGTCTTTTATATCTTTAGCTTTGCGCACCTTTGTACCCTTTGAAGACATGGAGGCATGTGGAGCAGACCACCTTAAAGCAGTGTGTGAGATTCTTGTAGTTTACCTCTTTAGACAGTCACCTTGTCCTGGGGTTCAACCCTTTAATCTTCTCATCTATAACATTAGGTAACAGCATTACCATCATTTTCCATTCCTGTCAATTATTCAGAGAAATCTCCTTGCTTAACTGTCTTAGATGCAGAGTCTCTACATGTCAATAGCATATTTTGTTTATCAAGCAAACAGCTAAATTTGTCTTATTTTCTTTCTGTGTTTCTGATGTGGGGCTTAAAATGAAGCTGTGAATTATATAAGTCTCTTACTTAATGTTTTAATTTCAGTATTACAAGCATAGAACAGGATAATGTAGAAATGTCCATCCTATCAGGAACTTAAAATGGCTTCACTGTATTTCCAGTTTTAACTCCTGCAGGCAGTTGCTCTTAAAGTGATTAAGCAAACAAGCATTATTCAAGCAGGTCATTGAGCCACATATTTCTAAAAACTGGTTATGCATACACCACTTGGTAACACATGACCCAAACTGACACATGACACCTATCCCTCTTCCTTCTTTATCCCTCACTTCTGTCTGATAAATTTCCCAGCTACTTCAACTTTAATTCTCTTCCTCTCTCCCTTCATTTCTGCAGCTTTTCAACTTCTACCTCTATCCTTTCTAACCGCTCTGCCTATTACTGGCTCCTCCTCACTGCCCTGTTACTCCTATTTCACTCACACCATTCATCTCACTCTTTATTTTCCATTCCTTTCTGGAACCTTCCTTTCATACACACTTTTTTCATTCTTTTTATAGTATATTTTGCTGACGTCTCCATCTACTCCAGACTGTCTGTTGTTCTGTCCCTGTTGTTCTTTTATCCATCATAATTTAACGTAAATCCTTCTCCTTTACTATCCCACTTCCTTACTGTCTTATATTCGCAACGATATCTGCTTTTGTTTCTCCTTCCTTCCCTTGTGTGTTGTCCAGCAGCATGCATCATCTGTGTATATATGCTGTAATGCCTTCCTTTGTTTTGAACACTATTTCATCAAATCCAGTTTGCCTACTTTTAATTCAGTCTGATTTGACTGCTTCCTGATGTGCTGCATTTTGGTCACGTAATTTTGCACATAGTACAGCTATGAGAATTACACTTTACATTTAAAGACACAAAAGTGTTTATAACGAATGATCAGTCCGCTGCCATTAGATAATGTTATAATTTCCATTATGAGACATGTAATGTAACGTTTATGCATAAAAAAAGAAAGGATCAACCCATTGCTAAAGGACCTGTAGTATTATTTACACTGGATAAAAACGTACATTACATATTGTATCACAGGACTTTTATAGTTGATGATGTGAGACTAGGCTTAACTTGAATATATACTGCTCTAGGTTATTCCTTTATCTTTTTTAAACATTTTACATCCTCACAATCAAGTAGCAGCTGCTTCCAGAGTACCTTTTTGTCCACCAGGTTTATTGAACCCACCTTAACCAACCCCGAAATAACTCCAACCCCTGTTTGGGACCAGAAAGGAAATGGAAGCTTCCTAGGACAGCAGTGTACCAGGGACTGACATGCAATGGGCTTTGCGGCATATCACCCACTCCTCAGCATGAGAATCATGCAATACCCTACCCCCTCTCACGTTTTCCTTGTCATGTGGAAGCTTATATCTGATTAGCAAGTGTGTTTTAATAATATATGTCTAGGTTGTACAGTTTCCAAGAAGTGACAACTTGTTAGCAAAAGTTTGGCAAAAAATATGATTCTGGATTTGTGTGCATTATAATACATTATACTGTTTATAGAAGGGCTATGAATGCACTCAGTGTTATCACTGTAAAGAACACTTCTTACTGATAACAGTGTTATTTGTAAAGTTTTAATAGTTTGTACTGTTCACAAAATATTTACATTTATTTATTTTATGCTTTTTAAATTGAGTTTTCAACAAATGCTCTGAAAGGCAAGGATATGTGTAGATGGCTAGAGGTGTGACATTCTACACCACATAGGTTCATAGCTTTATAGACAATTATTAGGCTAACAGCTTAAGAGCCCTTACAAGCCTAGCCAATATAACCCAATATTACCCAATATATGGACCCTGGGGGAAAGAGGATGGCATGGATTTCTGCCTGTACATTGAGTATCTTACAGATTATACATGTCCATAAGGGACATAGGCACTACCCAAGGTGTTAATTTATGGTTCCTCATCCATTGATCCAAACTGTGTTTGAAGAGGGCTCTGGGAAGGGCTCTGCTTAATGTGACTATGAAGCCTGTTGCAAAGAAGGGGTAATCTCTAAATGCAGACAAAGTGGATGTTAATGAGCTAGCTGCAAATTAATATTTCCAGTTTAAGAGAATGAATTAACCCCTTTGTCATAAACAGTGCACATTATTCCCTGTAAGACATAAATAAAAGGGACATCGGCTGCTGCAGTCCAAGGTTACCTGTGTCTCATTATTCAAGCCATGAAAGACCCATTCCCATTCGATCTCTCATTTTTTCACAAAACCAGTGGTGGTACAACCATCTGTATTAGGGATCTAAGGCTCACTGAAGGGATAGTTTCCTAAATCAATGTATTTCTATGGGATAAGTTAGTACTACAGGCTAAGTAAAGTACTACTTTGTCTACCTTTAAGGCTAGTTTTGATAACTGGATGAGCATACATAAATTTATTTCATGGTTATATATGGCTCTGCTTGCAGAAGGTTGTGACTATGGGAATAAAGATAAAGCTAGAAAAAAACAGATCATGAACTTAAGATAGGCAATCATAGTAAGAGACAGAAAAGGTGCAACGAAAGTAACAAATTTTATTAATAATGACCTGGAACCAGTATGTACTAGCAGGAAAGTTAGAATTTAGTAATGGAAGACAATTTTCACTTTAGGTATTACAATATTTTCCTTGCTGTAGAACAAGCTAGAATTTTTACGTTAAGGTGATTTGCTTTTGCATGGAAGAAAAAAATGAAACTGCTGTGGTAAGAAGAGCTAAAGAAAGAGGATCCAACCAAAGACCTAGGTATTTGAAGTGGGTAACATTAATAATATCAACAATGGAATGAGCTGATACACAGATAGTAATACAGTTCCAGAAATTCTGTGAGGTGAAAAAGATCATTGTGTAGTAATTGATTTTAAGAGTCTTTGCTCCAAAGATTTCAAAGTCTGATAGCGGATCTTATTTAGTGGTGGAAGTACTGATTAGTCAGAGTATGGAGTATGAGCTGGATAAGAAAACACAGAATGAAAGTTATAAATAGCCAAAGAATAAAAGTAGAAGATTCCAAATGGAGCCTTGTCAGACACCAGCTTTTAGGAATCTAGCTTCAGGGAAGGTGGAGTTTAGTCTGACCTGACCAGAGCTATGAAAGGTAGTTTCTAAACCATGTCAGTGAACCTTTACCAAATTATAACACATTTAGTAGTTTTAATAATGGTGGCTGATCTGCAAGATCAAAAACCTTCCTGAACTTCAGAAAGAAAGCTTTCATGAAGGACTTTACCTATGCTACTGTAAATTAAGCTATTGTCATGAAAAGAACTGTTTCATTATATCTTGCCTTGGATCTACTTCACATGACTGAAAACTCAAAATACTGAACTTCATTTGACTGAGTCTCGTTATACCGAAAGCTTATGATGCTGAATGAAATAAGGAGCTGTTGTTGAAGAGTTTGGTTGTAGCAATGGAAGTCATATGAAATAAGCATAGTCGTATAATGAGGGATTTGCATTACTTGATTTGGAAAGCAGGAGCAGGGCAGTCTTTTAGCTTTAGTCTGTTAGTCTGTTTTATATGAATCTGAAAAAAATGCCTAGGAGGTTAGAGGTTATTTGTTGAGTTTGGAAGTACAGAGATTGAGTAACTTTAATGTCAGTCTTATGCTGCCTTCTTAGAGATTTTACAGCTATATAGATAACCATTTGGTTATTTTTACAGGCTTTCCAAAGTTAGTCTCTACTTCTGTATGTCTTTGAGGGGGATACAAACATACGAATTAGGGAACAATACTTATCAACTGATCATGGCACCTGTAAGATGTCTGCCCATATTTACTTTTAAATAAAGGCACTTAAAAGTTCTTGCCACTCTTTTTACACACTTAATTGTGTTTACCTCCCAAACTGAACAGGGCCATGCAGTATATCCCTGGCATAAATTTGTGTCTAGCCATGTATTAACTAAGACTTGCCTTAAAGCTAGCCTATGTATTGTTTTCTTTGACTTTTACTGGAAACTTAATCCATAATCTGTGACTACAGTGAGCTAGGAATCTACTCTTCAAGTAATTCTTGCTTATTTTTGTGTGTAATTTGAGTACCCTAATGTACAGTGGATATAAAAAGTTTACACACCCCTGTTAAAATGCCAGGTTTTTGTGATATAAAAAATGAGAACACAATAAATCATTTCAAAACTTTTCCCACCTTTAATGTGACCTATAACCTGTACAATTCATGAAAAACAAACAAATATGTTAGGTGAATAAATATAAAAAATAAAAAATGTACAATATGCTGGTTGCATACGTGTGCACACCCTTAAACTAATACTCTGTTGTTTGTGCACACCCTTAAACTAATACTTTGTTGAAGCACTTTTTGATTTAATTACAGCATTCAGTCTTCTTGGGTACACACCTGCCATCAATTAAAGAGACTCTGATTTACCCCAAATAAAGTTCAGCTGTCCTAGTAGGATTTTCCTGACATTTACTCAGTTGCCTGTTATAGCAAAGCCATGGTTTACAGAGAGCTTACAAAGCATATGTGACGCATGTGCACTGACCCAGTAATCAAAGAGCCTCAATCCTCACCACTGGCACCAGTGAAGGGCATCCACATTGGGAGGGATAACAAATACACACACAGTAAAGTACAACTTCCCTTAAGAGCACAAAGAGATCACAGTCAGTCTGGGGCTGTTTTTTCCCTTTCTGTCTCCAATACGACTTCCCACTGGCAAAGCTATAGGGTACAGATCTCAGCTGAATAGACAAGCCAAAACCTCCAGTGCCCTCTCTGTCCAACTAGTGCGTGTCCCTGCCCAAGTAGCTGACACACACACACACACACACACACACACACACACACACACACACACACACACAGGTGTCCAATTATTACTGTGCAATATTAATTATCCAATTAGCAAGCATGATGAACAGCAAGGCTTATTTGGAGTGACTTTGTACAGTATCACTATATACATATTCAATGTACTCTAGAGCTTAAATTATCTCTACACAAAACAGCCACAGTTGAAAGGTTTAAAAATATTTAATAACACAAGACAAATCTTCTCAATTCATCACAGTGCTAGTCAAGAGTTCAGAAATCACAGGAAACTGCTTAAAATAATATTGTAGAATAGTCTCATACAAGTATAGAAAACAGCTAGACTAAATCTGACTAAATTCCTAGAGCAATCAGAGTTCTAAATAAACTTACATATAGAGCAAAAACAGAGTACTGGTGAGTGATGTTCTTCAGACAAAATCCAAAATGCTCTCTGATTCTCTCTCTCTGAGAAAGTCTTAAAAATAATACATCATTGCTGACTCATTTTAGATTACATCATTCTTCTCTGGTTCCCAGGCTAAGAGAAACTCAGAGTTTTAAAATTTCCTTGATCTTGCACCTGGCCAAGAAACTACAGCAATAAAAGACATTATATATGTAAAATCTAGCAATTAACTCTCGTATCAAAATAATAGAAGGAATTTTTCAGTCCAGACATTATGTCTCTGAGCTTTGAGATCAAACAGTCATACAATGCTTGACTTATCAGCTTTCTTCCAGCAGAGTGCACTGTGGTTACATTTTTGAAGTTCAACATTTAACACAGTTTTCTTACATTTAAGAGGACAAGCCTGTGGGTTATATTTATATTTGCAATGACATAGAATTATCTACAAAATTCTAGCTAGATAGGCTGACAGCCTTCACATATCTTCACAGCATCAAAGGGATCTCATTGTTGAAAGATATCAGTCAGGAGAAGGATACAAATAAATTTCTATAGCATTGGATAGATCATGGAACACAGTGAAGACAGTCATCGATAAGTGGAGAAAATATAGGACAACAGTGACATTGCAAAGAACTGGACGTCCCTCCAAAATTGGTGAAAATACAAGATGAAAACTGGTCAGGGAGGCTGCCAAGAGACCTATAGCAACACTGAAGGAGCTGCAAGAATTTCTGGCAAGTACTGATTGTGTACTACATGTGACAACAATCTCCCGTATTCTCCATATGTCTGGACTGTGGGGTAGGGTTGCAAGATGGAAGCATTTTCTTATACAGAAAACATCCATGCCTGGCTAAAATTTGCAAAACAGTACATCAAGTCTCCCTAAAAGCATGTGGGAAAATGTGTTATGGTATGATGAGACCAAGGTTGAACCTTTTGGCCACAATTCCAAAAGGTACATTTGGAGCAAAAACACTTTGCATCACCAAAAGAACACCATCCCCATGGTGAAGCATGGTGGTAGCAGTATCATGCTTTGGGGTTGCTTTTCTTCAACTGGAACTGGGGCTTTAGTCAAGGTGGAGTATTATGAACAGTTCCAAATCCCAGTCAGTTTTGGCCCAAAACCTTCAGGTGTCTGCTAGAAAGCTGAAGATAAAGAAGAATGTTACCTTTCAGCATGACAATGACCCCAAGCATACATCCAAATCAACAAAAGAATGGCTTAACTAGAAGAAAATTAAAGTTTTGGAATGGCCCAGCCAGAGCCCAGACCTAAATCCAATAGAAAATCTGTGGGGTGACCTGAAGAGGGCTGTGTACAAGAGATGCCCTCGCAATATGACAGATTTGGAGCACTTTTGCAAGGAAGAGTTGGCAAATATTGCCAAGTCAAGATGTGCCATGCTGATAGACTCCTACCTAAAAAGACTGAATGCTGTAATTAAATCAAAAGGTGTTCAACAAAGTATTAGTTTAAGGGTGTGCACACACAACAAAGTATTAGTTTAAGGGTGTGCACACTTATCCAATCAGTGTATTGTATGTTTTTTTATTTTTTATATTTTTCCCCAACAGATTTTTTCAATTGAATTGTACAGGTTATAGGTCACATTAAAGGTGGGAAAAGTTTTGAAATGATTTATTGTAGCCTCATTTTTTATATCACAAAAAAACTGGCATTTTAACATGGGTGTGTAAACTTTTTATATCCACTGTAGGTGCTTCCAATGTCACTAACTTTGCAAAAAAAAATACAATGTCACATATTTAATTATCCAAGGGAAGCTGAAACAGTGTAATTTGAGAGTGAAAGTAGACAAGATAAGATTCCAAATATATAAAACCCACAGTTAAAAGAGCAATGCCATAGTACATAAATAACTATGTAAAAAGAAGATTAGGCTGACTCTTCAGGATTACTCAATAATATAGGTCCTTCACTCAGAGATATTGTGCGTCTATCGGACATGATGACTGGGAGGGGGGACTTATGTGTTAGAAGCTGCATACAGAAGAGCTAGAACAGTGGTTACTAACAGTATTTGGAAGTATTGTGATGGACAGACATTTCAGAGGGAGTTAGTGGCACAAGCACAGCACACCAGAAAAGTAAACTGGGTAGGACAGCTAACGTGCAATAACATCTGTATTGACCCTCTTGCCACGTCTGTCAAATCTGTGGAAGTATTAGGTATCTAAGAGACAAGAAGAAAACAGGGAGGCAAATTATAGTCTGGCCTCCAAAAGAAAGAGTATATGTGAGTTTAACATAGAACGGCATCAGTCTTATAAATTCATATATGATACTTAATACAATTTAGCTTTAAATGGTTATGTTAAGATCTGAAAGGCTATTCAAAAAGAAGATTGTGGGTCCTGGAGGAGGAGAACCAAGTTTTATTTTGGTATTTCCAACAGTATAAAGGCATCTCAGTTTAGTTATACAGACAGGCATGCAAACTTTTTGTGTGTAACTAAAGATAATAACATTGGATCTAAACATTAGTGTGGGAAGCAGAATAAACAATGTTGTAGCACACAGACAGCCTAGATTACACTCCAAAATCAGTGAAAAGATAAGCTTGTTAAGCACCTTTCTGATGTGGACTGACTTTAATGTAGCATCTTATTATGCAAGCAAAACAGCTGTGCACAGAGTAAAACTGAATTACCAGTCTGAAAATATCAGCCAGGTAAAATTCTCACGAGTGCCTAGCCACAAATTATTAGGCTGAACAGAGTCAAGTAACACTGGAGATTTTCACTTTTGGAAGTAAAAAACAAGTTGAAGCCACTGGAAATGCAAGTGTCAAGTCACAGGCTGTCACAGAAAGTATAAAATCAAGCACTGGGAGTCTGAACTCTTACTTCAGTCAGGATCTCTGCAGCTGGTCGGATCTGCAGCAAAATGTTGTATCAGTCAGAACATTAGTAAGACATATGATGCAACGTTGTATACAGACTTGAACCCTGAAGGCTACATGAGAGGGACAGATATGGCAACAAATTGTCACAGCAGAAATGTTAATTTTAACTTGTAGTGGGTAACGCTGCCTAACTAAAAGCTAAGCTGTGGTGCATGTTAACTCTGAGGTAAGTCTACTTAGAAATGAGACATTTTCAAGACAATATTAGTTGCGTATAGAAACTATACTGCTAGCGGATTCAGAAGCACTGGACACATGCAGGAAAAACAGTTTCTCAAAATCCTTTTAGGGTTTAGTAAGTGCAGAGATATTAAATAAAATTCTAAGTAACAAATTCAGTCACTAAATTCTTACTAAAGTTCCATGTACTAAGAACTAAATTCAGTGAGTAATTGCACTGTATTACTTTCTGTTAAAGTAAATAACAAATGTATGGTAACCCAATATTTCAAGAGTACTGAAACTGTACTGAGCAGTTCACTCTGACATCAAAGTATGAGATTCAAGAACAACCAGATTCCCATTTTGCCTTGTTACAAAACACTCACTCCTTGTATTATAAGTCCCGTAAAAAGAATCACTTACTTGAGTCTGGTAGCTGAACATTTAAAGGCTGATGTAAACTTTCACTCAGTTTAGCAGAGCATTTAGCAGGCAAGTACTGTTAACAAATTTCTCAGTCAAGTAGTTTGCAGAAGAAAGTTTTATAAGACTAAATATCTCCACAGTTAAAAAAAAAACAGGCTGAAGCCCTGCTGTGGTGTTAAGTTTAATTTTAGTACAGAGCCTGATTTGACAGAAAGTCACTGCTGGTATTTTTGTATACATTATAGTGCCATGCAGATATAGTTGGAAAACAATAGTTTAGTTAAGGTTTAAAAGATGAAAGCAATCATTGCAAACTGAACCAATAAAGTGAACAAATTATATATAAAGATGTACTTATTTCTCATGTCTGTCTACATTTTCATCATCAGCTTTATGTTTATAAAACATAACATGCCACTTGTATCAAGCCTAACAGTTCTTGGTTAAATTGAACCATCTCATCAGAAAGTATAATTGGGATCTGTATACCTGAGATGAAAGCAGGTTTGTCTCAGACCCATATGTAGAGAATGAATGGGTTACTGTAGGAAGAGTTGTGACAAAATGCTACTTAACTTCCAACTGTTGGCTCAAGGGATGCAATGACTTGATGTTTCATAGAATATTCAATAAACAACACAGATACTAGTGTTTGTATGACCAGCCTCCATGAGCATTTGTTCAGAGTATCTTACAAAAGGAATGTGCAAGATATGAGATGCAACTATTATACCCCCTTCTTCCTATTTATAAAATATCCATATGCATTACATTACCTTGATCATTTCAGTTTGACCTCATCTCTACATTATGCACCAAGGGCTTTACATCAAACAAGATACTTGTATACACCAATAAATACTACAGACACCAATAAACACTACATAAACATTATAGACACTGATAAACACTACAGACACTAATAAACAAACACTACAGACACTAATAAACAAACACTACAGACACCAATAAACTCTACATAAACATTACAGACACCAATAAATACTACAGACACCAATAAACACTACAGACACTAATAAACACTAAATAAACATTACAGACACCAATAAACACTACAGACACCAATAAACACTACATAAACATTACAGGCACCAATAAACACTACAAACACCAATAAACACTACATAAACATTACAGACACCAATAAACACTACATACACTAATAAACACTACATAAACATTACAGACACCAATAAACACTACAGATACTAATAAACACTACATAAACATTACAGACACCAATAAACACTACAAACACCAATAAAGACTACATAAACATTACAGACATCAATAAACACTACAGAGGAGTATGACTTTTCAGTCTTTGTTATCATGATCACTGCTAGAGCAGTCCATGTGCATCTAGGACTTAGGAACATGAATTTTCAGGCAGATAATGTTAACTGCGTTTATCAGACAAGCAACCATGATTAGAACAAACTCTGCAAGTTAAAATCCTGACTCCAGTTTAACAATATATTACTCATACCATTCCCAATGTCTGACTTTTTTAATAATCATTCAGATTTAGATTATTTAAGAATATTATTCATTGTGGACATTTGTACATCATTTTCTTTAAACAAGAAACATCTTTATTGAATTATCACTTATACCAGTGTCAATCATACATTTATATAAATGTAAACAAACCATATTGACATACTTTCAGTTGCAAACATTATACGTCAGTTGAAATATTCTGTACAGCCATTGTCAGTTGACATTAAGTACCTCATTCAATTCCTGCCTTCGCTTAAACCTCATTCTTCCTCCAATACATTATTCTGCATGTATTGTTCCCAGAATTCCCATTTTTTCTACATAATTTTCCCCTTTAATAGATACCCCACTGCCAGTTATTTTCTCTCTGTTACCATATTCACTACTTCTTGTATAACTGGTTTAGACTTTGATTTCCAGTATCTAGTAATTGCATTTTTGCAGCCACCAGAATTAAGCTCTGCATGTCCTTACTATGTCTAGGCAATACTGAATCTGTATCACAGCTCAAAAAATAATTTCCCTAGTTACATTAATTTGCTCATTATTATTTCTGAAAGAGTAGTCTGCAGAGAGTTTCTAACACCTACCAATTATTTACACTCCCAAACAATATGTTCCCAATCATGTCATTTTCTTCATCACACCTCCAACCTTTGCAATCTACCTGAGGAAAAATTATTTGGAGTCTGCTTGGGTTATAAAAATACCTATGCAAAAACTTCCATACAAAATCCTAAATTCTTTAGACTTTGTTGCATATTTGGGAGACATACATATATCCTCACTTTTTTCTGAATTGCTTATCCACTTTTTCTTCCCAATTCTTTCTCATCTCCTCTGATTGACGCCTATAGTTATCATGCAATATTTGATATGCCCTAATAATTATCCTTTTTTAACAGCAGCTTCTGTTTGATATTCTATCAAAACCTTTGGTCTTTCACTTAGAATTCTCCTATTCTTTTCTATTTACCTATACTCTAATGGCAGTGCTTGATAGGGAAGGCCATCTCTAGCCTGCAGTCCAAATGAATTATTGGCCTTTCCCCATCATGTTACCTTTCCCCATCTAATTATTGTCTACCAATACCTCGGTTCTTTTGCCAATTTCCTCCAGTAAATTCCAGCTCTCTCTTGCCTATTCTTTGTAGCCCTAATTGTAGTCAGCTCCATCAGAAGAATCTCCTTTCTCCATTCCCATGTTGGCTTAATTCTTAGAACACTTTCTACTACTTTATGAATATAATATGCTGCATGATTATTATTTTCCTTAAGGATCTGAATCAAAAATCCCAGTCTCTTCTAATTTCTTAACCCCCCCATTTCATTATCATACTTTTCCACTTTGAATAATATCTTTCTGCTTTTGTTATGTATAGAAGCCTTATCTGTGTAGCTATGAAATAACCCCTCGAATCAAATATTCCCAAACCACCATGTTCTATTGGAAGGATCCGCATATTCCATTTGACTCTTTTCCTCTTTCCTTCCGAGCCAAAATCCTTCAGCTCTTTATTAAATTCTATGCACAACTTCTGCTCTGGTTGATAAAATTATGCATGATCTGTGTATAAAACTAAAGGGACTAAAAACATTTTCACTGCTTTTATCTTGCTATCCATATTCATAAAACAGATCTTCGGGTTTCTCAGTTTTAGTATTATCTTTTGTTTAGCCTTTTCTCACATATCCTTAGCTGCATTAACAGAATCCTTCTTAATCCATATTCCTAAGTACTTCATTTTATTATGCGCCCATAAATATGGGATTGCTGAACCAGTCTATGTACAGGTACATTTGCCTTTGTTTTGGCTTCATTAATTTTGTATCCACAAAAGACTTGAAACTGTCTCAGAAGGTTCCACAACACTGAAATATCCTTTTCTGCTTTTATCAGGTACAAAATAGTATCGTCTGTGAATAACAAAAGGGAAAGAGGCCACCCCCCTTGGTTCCTCTACTCAAACAGAACTTAATTTTATCCTCCAATCCCTCATATATCCTCTTACTCAGCCTTATAATTTTATCAGGAAATGCAAATGCTTCTATTGCCCTGCTCATAAAGTCCTAGCTCACTCTGTCAAATGCTTTCTCTACATCAAGACCCACCAACAACAGTGGTATTTTCTTACATTCTGCTTCACTCTGGATCATCATTGTTCTATTTATGTTGTCTAATGTTTGCCTACCCTCCACAAAACCACTTTGATCCATGTCTATTAATTTTGGCATCACCTTTGCCATTCTTTTAGCCATTATAGACATACATACTTTATAATAACAGTTTAGAATTGAAATGGGCTTATATAAATCTGGACCTGATGGGTCTTTCCACCTTTAGGTACTACAGTCACCACAGCATTCTTCCAGAATGTTGGCGCTTTTCCTTCTTTTAAAATATCATTAAACAAAATCATCCATATCTTTATCAATTTCTTCCCTTCTAGCTTCCAAACTTCCAGAGGAATATCATCTATTCCTGGAGACGTTTTTATAAATTGGTTATACATCACCATTTGTATCTCATCTCCTCCTATCCTAACTGTTAGTAATTGAACATCATC
The DNA here is from genome assembly GCF_019279795.1 of Protopterus annectens. Taxonomy (NCBI): domain Eukaryota; kingdom Metazoa; phylum Chordata; order Ceratodontiformes; family Protopteridae; genus Protopterus; species Protopterus annectens. The sequence continues at coordinate 146,451,992 of NC_056750.1, forward strand.
TATATCTAATTTTAGCATATTTAATAATTCTTCCATTTGAACATTTCCATTTGTATTTTTTCTTTATTTCTGCATTTCTCTGCTTTATACAGATTTTCATAACATTTCCAAAATATTTATAATATTTATTGCATGAGGTGGAACTAGCAGAGTGTTACATGGTGGACAGAGACTCAATGCAGAAATTCTGCAACCTCACCTGAGAGCAAAGACAAACTGAGGGGAACCAATACCTGTGGAGACCAAGGTATGTGAAGAACTCAGAATTTTATCTACAGGAACATTTCAGAGACCCACAGGGGCCATGTTGAGGGTGTCAAAGGCAACAGCATGCAGGATCCTACACTAATTCCTGAATGCTATGCTACAGCATGCCAGCAACTTCATACATTTTCCTAGTATCCCTGATGACAGAGCTACAACTATTCAGGATTTCTACCCCATAGCACACTTTCCTGAAGTCTTGGTTGCCATAAACTGCATGCACATTGAAATCAAAGCACCACCCAGGGAACAGGGAAGGATATACAGCAACAGAAAAGGGTTCAATTCCATTAATTACCAGGTCATGTGTAATGCTAAGGGAATCATCCTGAATGTGTGTGTTGGCAACCCTGGCAGTTACCATAACTCCCATATCTAGCACAACTCACAGGTCTACCAGAGTTTTTCATGGAGTGATATCACACAAGGTCATTTACTGGAGGATGCAGGGTATGCACTCACACCATGGCTGATAACACACATCAGAAATATACCCACACCCACAGAGGATCACTATAATGAGGCACATGCTGAAACAAGAAATATCATAGAGCATATGTTTGGCTGCTGAAGTCATAGTTTCAATGCCTAGATACATCAGAGGGTGCTCTGCAGTATAATCCCAATACTTGTGCCAAAGTTATTACAGTCTGTGCTATTCTACGCAATGTCATCCTGGGAAAACAGTCACAACAGTAACACTAAGGGCTAGGAGCAAACATTCCACCACCACTGGCATGGTCACCATAGCCACATGCAGGTAGCCACATGCAGGTGAATGGGCCACTAGCTGCTGTGGGTATAGGTAGACATAGATGTGCACAATATGCCCTCACCCTGACCAACAGGTATTTATTTCTCAGAAGTCAATACAAACCTAGACAGTCTTTGTCTGACCAAGTTTGTTACAGACTGCAAATTGGGGTCAATCATGGAATCCACAAACAAATACTGATATACTGCAAAAAGGATTAACATGCATAAATGATTGTTGCCAGAGCCTTGGAGAAAAATAAATGAAAAAAAACATAGTTATTCCTTTTTGTAAAGCAAATACCCCACCAAAATACAATATAGACATCACCCCCTAAGAGTAGACACAGTGGTATTTGATGTGGTTACTCATGTTGAGATTAATCTGAACTTCAACCACCCTATGTCCACGGTGGTGATAAGGTCCTATGTGGCACAACTCATAAGTAAAGGCATGGCATCCAGATCAAAGGATATTCTAATTCCATTTTACTCGGCCCTCATCAGTAATTGAGTACAATGCATGTTTTTGCATGTACATCACTGGACATCTGCAATAGCTGGAGTGAACCTAGTGTTTTGTCACCAGGAAGCTGCCGGTTATGAAAAACAAGTCCTACCTGGAAAAACTGAAAGTCCTATCCCTTTATTATGTCTCCTATAGACTAATAAGAGGAGCTCTCATACCTCTTAACTGTCCAGATTTTTTATTCATATTTTGCTCTGTTCCTCATAAAATTTGTGATTTTCTGGCAAATCACTGAGGATTGAATTCCTTAAATAATGGCAGACATTTGAGCTTTAGACTTCATATCCTTCAGAAAACACATGCTAGTGCAAATTATGTAACTCTAGCAACTTTCTAACAGCAATATTTAAAATCTGTTCCTCTTTTTGACCCTTTGTCCCCCTATTATTTTAGGGTTTGTCCAGATTTCTTATGCTACAGGGTTGAGAGGTATGGGCGCTCTGTGTCTAGCATACAGAGCAGTGTCTGATCAGGCCCTTCTGGAAATGTTATATATGCATGAAACAAACTGCATAAGGGTCACTGTTTCAAAGGATCTTAACATAGCCTCTGACATAAATAAATCATGTCAGAGGGATAAATACATCTCTCAGAGACTACTCCTTCTCTAGAACAAGCTTCCCATTCACATAAAGCAAAGTGGTCTTTTACCCTCTTCAAGTATAACCTACATCAATGGATGTGTAATTGTAAATTTACTCCTGGTGTGGTGCCCATGTCTTTCATGGTCAAAGGCAGTCAGCATTACATAGCATAGCACAGGCTCATACCTCTGGGAACTTTGTTCACATACGTATTGAAAAAAATGTTAAACTGGTGTTAAATCTGGCTAGACTTGAATGGGCTCTTGGGCATTATCCTTGTACTCTGCTATGAACATATGAATCTATGAAGTGCAGTTGCATCCTAGGTACAGCTATAGTGTGACTGCACTGCATCACAAACATACCACTACATCACATCAGCATTATCACTTGATAGTGTGCATGAGCACATATGAATGTATGTCTGGATTTCATGCTAGTATAACATTTTAACTGGCAATGTCAGGGGGGGGTCAGTGATCATGTGGTACATGTCTTGAGGTTTGACATATGCTTATAGAGGGTGCTCCTTGTATTATTTGGTATGTGTACAATATTACAGTGACAGCTTCCTTGATCATTGACACTTGACTTTGCACTGCTGTAGTTTTTATGTACATGGGCATAGCTGATGCATTGCTGTCATTCTCACATACTGCTGTACCATTCATTATAATGGATCACTTCTTAATTGACATAAGAATTGCAGGTGCTTCAGACAATATCCATTGGTATTACATGTGTCAGATGCATGCAATACCCAGATGTGTGTGGGGAATCCACTCATAATACTGTGGTGTTTACCGAAACAAGTTAAACGTTGCAATAAATTGTACTACTACTGCGCTATCTTCTCTTAGCAACAAATGTTAGAGGAAACGCAGTGCAGTATAGCTGAACAGCAATTTAAAGCTTTAATGTGCAAATACAACTTACACTTACATAAATAGATTTGAAAAAAACAATAACTTTTGTCTTAATACTAGCTAAAAAACCAAGAGTTAAGCGCTTTCACCTATCTCACGTAGGCTTCATCAGAACTAATTAACTTTGTATCTCTGTCATTTAAATAACTTTTTTGGCGCCAAATTCCTTTGGTGCTTTTAAAGCCATATGTTCACATTTCCTAACTAAAAATGTTACAATAAAAATGTTTGCAATGACAATAAAAACTTATAATAAAAATACAATTAAGAATGTTGGGACAAAATACTAAGAACAATTGCATGACTGGTAATAACTTCATAATATAAAAATATATAAATGTATATAATGAAACTTGCAATCTTAGCTATGTTCAGTATTTTCTTTTATCTTTTATTTGATGAGTGGTCAAAATATTTATTGTAGTAAGTGGACAAAAAGATTAATATATTTTTTTAAAAATTTATATTTTTTTATTGTTTTTTTTTTTTTAAATAAATTTTTTTCAGAAAAAACTGTTTGCCCTTCAATTATAATAATAAATTATTTGATAAACTATTGTATTAATAAGCTAACATGTTAATAAATTAAAATGTGTGTTACATTTTTTGTATTGAATTTATTATATATAAATGTATTCTTTATTCTTACAATAACAAAGGCTTCAGTGCAATACTGTCATTCAGACCGGGATCAGTGGCAGCATCTGTTTATAGTTGCCACCATATTTCTTTATAACTCAAAATATCTTTTCTATTACCTCCTCTTGTGTTAATTTTTATATGTTCCAAGATCCCGAACTTGAAACTGTGTTCTTCACCATTTATTTCCACATGTCTATATAAGGCATTGTTAGTGTCCTTTCTCCTTACACTGTATACATGGTCATAAATCCTCTTTTTAAATGCTCTCTCCGTTTTTCCAATGTAATGTGCTGTACATTTTGAACACTTAGCTAAATATATCACATAAGGAGTGTTCCAATTACCTTTGACAAACTTAATAATAGTTTTGTTGATATTGTCAAGAGTTAACTCTGATTCTTCTATAATTTCCCTACACTGGTTACAACTACCACACCTAGTGGTGGCTCTTAAATTGCCCTCTCTAGACCTCCTTTGGTTTTTCATATTCCCAGTTTCTAATATTTTTTTCAAATTATACGCCATTTTATATACTAGTAGTGGTCTTTCTCCCAGTACTCCAACCAAGTTGTTATCCATTTTGAATATCTGCCAGTGGATTTCAATAATTTTCCTTATCTTTTTTACATGTGGCGTGTATGGAAGTATACAAGCTCTTTGATATTTGTTTAAATTTAAATTCTTTACACCACCTTGTTTATCCCTCCCTTCATTTACTCCTAAACCACCTAATAGTGGAATGTATTTTGTACCCCATTGTGTGATGACATATTGTCTGACATCCTCCATCATTTTGACATCATACTTCCTTTCCTTAAAAAGTTCTGTGATAAATTTGAGCTCTACTAACATCTCTCCATATCTTGATGTCATCCTTGCAGCTCTAATACATTGACCTTTGTATATATTGTATAATAATTTCTTAGGGTGATTACTGGTGTATTGCAAATAATCATTAGAAAATGTATTTTTTCTATAAATGTTAGATTTAAATCCCTTATCATCATGAGATACAAAGGTGTCAAGATATGCAATACCATTCCTACTGGTTGTGTAGGTGAACTTCAAAAATTCACTACTACTGTTAATAAAAGTAATGAATTTATTAAAATCTTCTGTACTTCCTTTCCATAAAATATAAATGTCATCCAAAAATCTTGTGTAATGTATGACATTTTGGAAAAGATTATTTTTAAATAAAACTTCTTCTTCCCAGTTCAACATAACTAAATTTGCAAATATTGGTGCACTTGCAGAGCCCATTGCCATGCCCTTACATTGCTTAAAATATTCCCCCTCAAATAAAACATAATTGTGTTCCAAAATTAATGCCATACATTCCATTGTAAGGCATATTTTGTCCCACCCTAAGTTCATGTATCTCCTTATACTATCACAAAACATGTCTAATCCCTGATTTTTAGGGATACAAGAAAACAAGTCTATTACGTCTATAGTAACGTATAATATATTACTTGTATCTGTTTGCATAGGGTAATTTAAAAGGAAGTCCCAAGAATCTTTTAATAGATGGGGGATATAACTATATATATCCTTTAGCCAGGTATCAAAGGCTACTCCCAGGGGAAATGTTTTTGCTTTACTACCAGAAACAATCGGTCGAAACGGGGGGTCATTGATATTTTTATGCACCTTTGGAATTCCTACCAATACAGCTAATATTGAATATTGTACCTTTAAAAAATTGTAAACTTCATTGTTGATACGATTATCTATCCAAAATTCCTCCATGTAGGAATCTATCCTTTGGTAGGCAATATTTATTTCATTCAAAGAGACTGATTGGTAGTTGCCAGTCTCTGTAAGAAGTGTAAATAGTTTGTGACTGTATTCCATTCTGTCATAAATCACTATACCCCCCCCCCTTTGTCAGGTTTTATGATACGTATATTGTTATCTCTTCTAACATTGTAAAGCTCATCCCTTTCTTCTGTAGTCAAGTTGTCCATGATTTTTCTCTTTTGGATTGTGTTTTTGTACTTATAAATATCTCTATACACCTGTTTTTCATATAAGTCTACTACCGGATTCATAGGGGGTACTTTTTTTCTTTAACTTCCTATCCACTGTGTCCTTGTCCTTGAAACTTTCACCTTCTTTGTCCTGACACATGATGGCTAGATTTAGCTTACGAGTGAAAAGTTTCACTTCACTTAAATGATCCACCAAATCAAATCTAGGTGTAGGAATAAACTTCATTCCTTTGGACAATAAATTGAAGTGAATACTCTCCATTTTAAAATTAGAATAATTATATATGTGGAAATTGTCAAAACTATTAACTACTTCTGTATGTATAGTTTTGTTCCCTTTTTCTATTAAACCCTCTTTCTTATTCACTTCTATTTTGTCCAGTATCATTCCTGGTGGTCTTTTTTTATTGGTAACCTCTGCAATAGTTCCTTGTCACATTCCCTGTTTTCTTTTTCCAATATTGGGGATTCCAGTTTTTTTGAAAATTTTGTTCATTTCTCTTAATACTTGGAAACCCTTCCTGATTTTCCTCATAAAATTTATCATCCCCTCTGTGAGTGTTCTGTCCACCATAATTATTGTATTGACCATTCTTTTGTACATTCATTTTGTTTCTCAAATCAACTTTCCATGTGTATGCTTTGTTTTCTTTGTATTGTAAAATATCTCTATTCAATTTTTTACACTTCCTTTCATAAATAGTCTGAGATTTCTTTTCCACTATCGAAAACTGCTTGTTATATAAATTAATCCACTCATCAAATAGTAAATCATTTTCTATTTCAACATTTAATTCTTCTACTTCTATAATATTTTTGGATAATTTTTCATCATTATATTTTATCAACAGATTAATATATTTAAAACCACACTCATTAAAAAAATTATTAAATTCATTCATACATTCGTTGGTAATGTCTATACCTAATGGAAGTTTAAAAAAACGCAATCCAACTGGTACAATTTTCAGTGCTAAACATTTCTGCAAATAAGCATTTTCAATTTTTGTGTTATTAATCATATTTAAAACATTTCCAAATTTGAAAATCTTGTCCTTAAGTGTGTCATTCACTGTTTCCTTGTTTATAAACCTTTGCTTCCCTTTATCAAAATTGTCAAAATTACAGTCATTAGAAAAAACTCTGTTCAAATGTGTTTTCTTGTTGTTATTGTCAACTGTTTCTACCTTGTTTGTAATAGAGTTTTGCACAGTACCTTTGTCCTTAGCTGATGTCCCAACAGTATGTGCATATGTCTTAATAGGCTTGGTACGTTTGGGTCTCATACCTGTATGAAGCATTTCCTCCTCATCCTCATAATTGTACATGGAAAAATCAAAAGTAAAACCAGTAGAATTCAAATTATAACTCTCTCTTGTTAAATTAGGAAATTGTGAAACCGGTAAATCTGTGTGAGCACTGTCTTTCGTTTGTGTCTTATGGAATTGTCCCAACACACCATCAGTATAACCTCCTAATATGACAGTCTGTTTAGTTGGTATTTTATTAAATTGTATTGTATTAGCCGGTTGACCCGGTTCTGCAGATTACTCGCACAGACTGTCTTTCCTGTCCGGACTTTCAACTATAACCTTGGTACCATTCGATATCTCCTTGGAATGTACCTTCTTTTTAATTTCTTTATTCTCCATGTTGCTCCGCTCCCTGGTACATCCATTGTCATCCAAACTGTCCGATGTGTTGGGTCGTGCATTCACATTTGAAATTCTGGTTCCTGTAGACTCGTGCTCTACCTTTTGTAGTAGAACACCCAACACTTGTGTAAGCTGCAAAACTTCCCCTTTCAAAACTGCCAATTCCATCATAACTGTCTCCAGGTCAGGTTTCTCTGGGGATTTTTGTGTTACTATCAGTGATTGCTCTGCTATTTCCTCCATGGTCGACTACCGAAACAAGTAAAACGTTGCAATAAATTGTGCTGCTACTATATTTTTATATTATGAAGTTATTACCAGTCATGCAATTGTTCTTAGTATGTTGTCCCAACATTCTTAATTGTATTTTTATTATAAGTTTTTATTGTCATTGCAAACATTTTTATTTTAACATTTTTAGTTAGGAAATGTGAACATATGGCTTTAAAAGCACCAAAGGAATTTGGCGCCAAAAAAGTTATTTAAATGACAGAGATACAAAGTTAATTAGTTCTGATGAAGCCTACGTGAGATAGGTGAAAGCGCTTAACTCTTGTTTTTTTAGCTAGTATTAAGACAAAAGTTATTGTTTTTTTCAAATCTATGTATGTAAGTGTAAGTTGTATTTGCACATTAAAGCTTTAAATTGCTGTTCAGCGATACTGCACTGCGTTTCCTCTAGCATTTGTTGCTAAGAGAAGATAGCGCAGTAGTAGTACAATTTAATGTGGTGTTTGTTTGTGCTGTTATCCATACGGTTGATACCTATGTCAGCCAGGGATGCTTTAGTCAAGTGCATCACATCTGTCACAGTGAGCTCCTACACATCTGGAAGGCCATATGGAACTATTCTTTGAGATGTATACCCATTGAGATTTGACAGTGCAGACTTCCCTTCAGGTTTTTCTACTACATGCTTGCGTGACAGGTCTTTCTGTGTTGCACCCAGTAAATACACAGCTCAGTTATAACAGTCATAGCATGGGTTTGATTTTTGGTGGTGATTGTGGCTTATGTGTCATACAAACCTTTTGACTGCCCATAATTGGCCCTGATTTCAAATCCAATTTTAACAATGTCCCTCTTAAACCATCCAAAAATTGTTCATTTCTGGGGAAGTAATGGTAAACTCCACTTATAGAATACTGATAATCATTACTGTTGTACACGTCTGTTCCTGAAAAAAATGTATAATAAGTTGCACTCACATATTCTGTTAATGCCACAGATTAATGGTGGCAATACTGAAAAGTGTGCATTTGTCCAGGATTCTGTTGCTATGTTTTCCTGATTGTTTGAGAGTTATGGTGACATGTCAGTTACATTCAAGCAAGTCTTTTTTTCAGATCTTCAGAGTATGCACATACCCTTAATTTATATACTATCCTTGTTAAATCTCCTCTCCAATGAGCATGTCAGTTATGTTTATATTACAAACATTCACCTGCTTTGACATGTAACCTTGTGGGAAGGTAACATATAATCATGTGTGTTTATATCATAATATACTTGCACTGGAGGTGTAAACATTAGTACGAACCATGCTATCTACATATGTGTTTAATATTGCACTACTGACTTGTGCTGGAAGTGTACATGCATTGATATTAACCTTGTGCTACAATCACATATATACCATAATGTGTGGTTATATCATAATATACCTGCTCAGGAGGTGTAAATAGCAGTAGGTACTGTGCTCTCTGCATATGTGCTTAATGTTATGTGACTGATTTGTGGTGAAAGTGTACGTACATTGACATATTCTGTGCTGGGGACACTGGAATATTTACCATGCCCTCTTCCTCTCTAGTCTTTCCTATCATACATGTCTGTGCCCATTTTTGTCAGCACACTTTCCATGCCGGATGTACATTTACTTGTATTTGCCCTTCCTGATTAAACCCCCTCCCCATCATTTCATTATTCAATTTTTTTTTTATTGTACACTGCCGTGAGTACACTTTCCTTTACTGCATAATTACTGATGGTATTGCATTACTTTTACCTTTGGTAATCATTTTGGCTGCCCATGCAATCTCGCCAAGAAAGTTTACTCGTAAGCGAACTTGAATGCATCTTCTTATTATGTTCATACTGCTTTGCATAGTTTCCTGGCTGGCAAAACTGTTGTTGGCCACAACGCCATGCTTGTATTTGTGTAAGCGCAAAGCCTACATGGAGTTCATTGAATCCCTAGGTTTGTATATATTGTGATAAAGAAGAAACTACATAATGTTTTCTTACAATGTATAAAGGCTGCAAAATTGTGGGAACAATTGTGTAAAGAAAATTTATTTGAGAATATAAAGGAGGTGAATGAAATAAATATGGATGTGATTATACATGGCTATTATAGCCATAAAAATAAGGAATATGTTAGCAAAACAGGTAAAGGATTATTTTGTGTTGTGTGGACCATTTGGTTTTTGAGAAAAATTAGATGGTGGTTGTGGAAAATGTAGTGGGGCTCAAATAAAACAATGAAAATAGTAGTTTAACATAACAATGAAAAGTAAGATAACTATGTTTGTAAGACAACAGAAATGAATGGAAATTTGTACATTGCATACATTTGTAAATATGTAAGTTTGTAAATAGTACTGTACATATTTTTTAAAATAAAGATCTCCTATTCTTTTCAATAGGTGCCATGGAGTATTTTATATCCACCTGAGCTACCACCAGCTCAGGCAGATGGGCCTCATTTTAATATCTCATCTGAAGGACAGCATCCCCCTTTATGCTACACTGCAGTGTCAATAATTAATCTACCTGGTGTGGGAATAGAATCTACTGCCTTCTGCACCAAAGACAAGTGTGCTACTTGTTGCATGTACAGATGACAGAGGGTCTCAGAATGTGCCCTTTTTTTTGCCTGATGCACATTAAAAGTCAAACCATCCAGGCTTGGTGCTTTACCTCACAGAGTAGACTTACTTACCTGTTTAACCTCTTCCTCTGAAATAAACCTAGAGATAGTTGAGGTAACTGAGTCAGGTTTAGTTAAAATTAAGCTCTTGAAGAACTGCAACTCTGAGTCAATATATTTTTTGGAAAAAGCAGTGGTTTGTTGTAAAACAGGGAGTAAAATACAGTGAAGGTTTCAGCAATTATAGTGGGTAGTAACAAAGCTCCCTAGCTTTAAAGCTGAAATATTTGCATGTTAACCATGTTGTTTAAGCCAAGAGGCTAATAACTCATCAGGTTTGCTACCTTGTACCACTGCTGGGATTGCTGCCAACCTCAAGTGAAGGTCTGCCTGTGACTTCAAAAGCTGTGTCAACTAAACTTTAGCTAATTTATATTGCTGTAATATAGTTTTGTTTTTGAATTTACTTATCCTACACTCCTTCCACAGGGTGTTCACTTTTCATTGACATCCTGCAAGATAGCACCTATTTTAGCTAAATGCCTAGCTTTTACAAATGTACACATAACCTTAAGCTACTAGTTGAAAGATTCCTACATACTAGGTAATGGATTTAGGCTGACATGTTGATCTGCTTCTGAATTAATATAAGTTAAAGAGTTGGAGTCTTCCAAAATCAAGGGGTCAGTTTGTCATTGCTTCAGTGTAGTGTGGGAGTTAAGGTAGGGGTTAAATTCCCACAAAAACCACTTGGTGATCTGACATCACAGAGGGTATTTTTGCCTCATAGGAGATATTCAATAATAGTGTTTGAGAGACAAGACAGTAATCAATTCTACCACTATGTAACCCCCAGAGGAAATGTTGATATAATCAGTTTGATTGACAGAAAACATTCTACCATCATCAGACAACTGTAGTCCAACTACGTTGTCTGAGATGGCCCTCTGATGTCTTTCAGATCTTGGAGAGCTTTGATCTAAAACAGAGTCAATAACTACAGTGAAACCACCTATAATTATAGAGGTTTTCAAACTAGCCATTGCTTCCACAAACCTATAAAAGCACTGAAAAGAAATCAGTTGAATGTAGATAAGGCCTATAGACATTGTATAGAAATAAGCAGACAGTTGCTAATTGTATCTTAACAATTAATTAATGAACTTTCATCATTCTTATATAAATCAGACATGCAATCATCCAGATGTTAACTTAAATGAATGGGAACGCTGTATTTCGAAGAGCTTGCAAGACTACATAGTGTGTTATCTTAACCTAACCCAATACACCTACTGTGTACCCTTGCTATTTTCAATTTTTGGACAAACAGAAAAACAACTTTTAATGAATGCACATACCTCTTAAATATGTGCCAATTAACAAGTGAATTAAATTGTGTGGCATTAATAGTTCTAGCCCACAGCCACATTAATAATAATCAAGTGAATATAAAGAAAGAGTAACTAACAACAGGAAATGTAATGAAAGAAAAGAAAAGAAAAAAAGACACAACAGCACAGTCGTATTAGTTGAGTAACAAATGGTTAATCTCATTTCACCACCCTCCTAGGGGAGAAAGGTCATGTAAAATGTGTTAGTGAAAAAGTATCTTGTCAGTAGTGAAAACAGATTTATGCCAAATTAAATACATAAATACATTTTGCCTGCGTACAACTAGTACAAAAACCAGATAAACATCCATTATGTTTTGTTTCCCCTGATTCTTCAAAACTTCCTGTTTAAATGTAACTCTGTGATTAGCCCTTATTTATGCAGACTTTTATTCATAGGCAGTTTATCCTGATAAGCACAGTGTTGATCTGTATAATCCCTAAGCTTACTTGCAGCTGGTGTAACAGTGCCACCACTGGATTGTTCCATCACAGTGAACCTGTTTTTCATAGTAATACTGAACAGATGGGGGCTTGAAGTTTTTCTCTGTGTGTGGTCTGGGTTATATCTTACCTCCATGCACCTTCCAGCATTGGATTCCTCTCTTACCTCCATGCACCTACCAGCACTGGATTCCTCTCTTACCTCCATGCACCTTCCAGCACTGGATTTCTCTCTTACCTCCATGCACCTTCCAGCACTGGATTCCTCTCTTACCTCCATGCACCTACCAGCACTGGATTCCTCTCTTACCTCCATGCACCTTCCAGCATTGGATTCCTCTCTTACCTCCATGCACCTTCCAGCATTGGATTCCTCTCTTACCTCCATGCACCTACCAGCACTGGATTCCTTGTGTGAATAATCAGGATGGGAGTGGATTCTCTCAGGAGATAGTGCTGCATGCTTGCCTGAGGCTACATATTGTTTTATTACATCAGAGAGTTAGATCAGGCATTCAGCCACGGAATAGGCTAACGTGTCAGTGGGTTGGTACACTCCTCCAAGTTTCAGAAGGTAGTGTTTGGGAGCTTATCCTACAAGAAGGTAAGTATTACTCCAAAGAGACAAAAGGAACATGCTGTCCTTGCCAATTTTTGCACAAAGTCACTAATAATTTAAAGACTGTGGCAATGTTATTTCTGCAGCATTGGGACTGAACATGGAAAATATTCTGGGGCAGTTAGTGCCTGTGAGAATCCTGGTAAACACATCATTTCTCACCCTTGAGCAGGAATTCTTTGCCCTCCTTAGTTTTGTGTAGCACCTCTTTATTGTCAGCAAAGTTAAAGTATTGTATAATAGTCTGCCAGGGAGGTTACCCAGCCTTAGAAGGGGGCTTCAATGAACAGTCTGATCATCTGATAGTTAATGGATGGTCAATACTCAGGGCTTTTGGTAGTGAGGGGTGCAGAAAGCAAAGTAGTTTGCTCCTGGCTGTTGCTTCACTCAGCTCCATGAGTCACAAATTGTTGAACCAGGAGCAGTTCTCCAAATCTTACACTTTCTTAGGGAGATTAGCAATGGCTGATACAAGTTCTTTTATGGAGGATTATGTAAATTGTGTGCTCTGTGTACTGGATAAGATGGTAGACTTCAGGAAGCTTGCTTTTGCACTCAGTTGCCAAATCTCTTCTTGATAGCATGTAATAATCTTTGTTAATGTAGTGCTTTTGTCCAGAACTGGTAATAAATAAGGTTAGTGCATCCACTTTTTCCTGTACCAAAGTTCGCAGACCATGGCTGATGGCATGAAGCCTAATCATAGAGTTCAATAGTCCTGACCCCTGGGTCTATAGCCTCAATTGCTAAATGTCACCTAGGCTATATTAACAATAATTACACCTTCTGTATTCAGAAATTAAGTTGATATTAAATGAAAATATTGTAATAGCACCCAGACTATGGTTATGAATGTCATACTGTCAATGTGCTCAGAGCTAGATCTGCTCCCCCACCCCTTCCAGCTGCATTCAAATTTACCTAATTCTTGTTTGTCATTTTGTTCTCTTGGACTTTACCACTGTAAACAAAACACATTAGGTATGATTACATTCTACCATGTTCCACGCTGCCCAAGTGTTATTCCTATAGTACTGTATTATAACAGAGTATTCATACTGAAGACCACCACCACCAGATTGGCATCACCATCTCACATCTGTGCGATCAGCTAATTTTTTTCACTATGTAGACCTTCACCTTCAAGGAGGTAGACCGACAACTAAAAAAAAACATCTGTCCCTCCATTCCCCCAGGATGGATGAATGGATGAATTGGTGTTCAACTGTTTACTCTTATCCACCCATACCCCCCCCAGTCCAGTTATTCTAGCACTCAAGCTGCTACTCAGACTTGGATATCCTGACCTATAGCCAAGGATTTATTCCTTTACTCCATAAAACCAGGCTAAAACCTTCATAATTAACTGAACAGCAACCAGCTCTCTAAAAGTTTGGTGTACCACAAACTGATGAAATATTGACCACTGTCTAATGTTTGGTTACCTGCCACTTAAACTCTGCAAACCTCAAGGCAGGATCATCAGGGCCTGATCCTTTAAAAGCACTCCACAATCAACTTTATTCACTGAATTAATTTCTACTAACTGGTCTTATATTGCTTCTCAAAATGATTGTAGGGACATACTGTAGTAACTCCTTAAAATATTGCCTCCAATTCTGGATAAATAGTCCCCTTGAAGGGCTAGAAGGTTGTGGAAAAACTCAGAACATTGGCTGACTAGGAAAATCCACCAAACTATTGCCCAAAGGAAGTTAGCTTCAACCAAATACATATTAACAGAGGATTGGTACTCCTAGTAGTATAATTGTGCCATTATGAAAAACATAAAAAGCTTACCAGAGGTTCAAACACCATCTACCTCAGACCTCACACAAAGCCATACCTCACACAGTAATCCCAGGATGCTCCAGTATGAGATTAACAGTCTCACAAGACAGCCCTTCCTCCACCTCCAACATATTCGTCAGTATCCCTATGTAGCATACCATAAGCATTTCTTTATTCCCTTATACTTTTTCCAATGTCTGGAAATCGGCTTAAGTCATACCCATGTCCAAGACTGACCCAAAGAATACTTTAGAGTTTTACAGGCCTATAAAACTAAAACAATGTAAGCACATTATGTATTGCATATGTGTAAAATATGAAACTAATAAAGAAAGACAGAAAACTTAAAAATAATCCAAAAATAAGTTATTAACACTGTCTTAAACATGATACAGAAAGCCACCTATTAAAAATTAGTTTACTAGTGATAAAATACTTTTGCAGTTTATAGTAATTATTCAGATCAAAGTGAATACATGGTGCACCACCTTTATATAACCTAACACTGATGAGAGCATAAATAACAATTTGTGACTTAAAAGCCTCTTTTTCAGCTGGTTTAAGGTTACCGCTTTCATTAAGGCCCTGCTGACTGCTAGCTTCAAGAAGAAGCTATGAGTGGTATTCCTTCATCTCCAAATTATTATCAATATTTTGACCATGTCAAATGGAGTAATAATATCCAAAACTTGAAAAAGAAATTCAAAAAAACTGCTTATATAGTCTGTGGCCCTTAACACCATTCCTAATTTCCTAATAGTGTAAACATGCTCATATATCCTTTTTAAAGCTTCCTCACTGATTTTTCAATATAAAAGTCATACAAATTTGACATGTTGCCACATATGCTACATATGTGGTAGAGTCTGTATGTCCATTAAAATAATATTGCTTACCTGTATCTGTTCTATTGACATATTTGCAACCACTGCATATTCCACAATACATTGTGCCCTTTTTGCAGTTTTCTCTTTTCTAATGTAACTGTTATTCTTTCTTATTGCAGTTTTAATATTATTTTTCTTTAATGCGCAAACTTTAGGGCATTACTTAATGTGGGTTTCCCATCAAAATATGCCAATTATTAGTAATAACATTTCCAATTGTATATCCATCCTTTGAAAACATTTTAGAAAGGTAATTTAAAATTTCTTCAGTAACAATTGAATACTGCAGAAACATCATTTCATTCATGACATAATCTTCCATGAAATGAGGAATATATATAGATATCTTTCTCCTGAATGATGTCCATATATCTACCAATAACTTCACCTGAATATACCCTCTCAAGAGACATGTATACAATATTTGGATGATATGTTAAACCGAAGTCCCATCTGCCTGAGTTGTTGGTAGCTCAGATGGATGCGAAAGATCTTATTAATTGAAAAAAGTAAGCAATGTTCACCAGTACCCTGGACAAAATCTCCCCTTGTCAGAATGAATACCACCTTGGGTCACCCAGTAAAAAGAGACTGCTGATCTAGTGGGACAAACCCAGTGGGAAAAAAGCTTAAATAAAAATAAATAAAATATGTTTACCTTCAAATCTGTATTCATCTGTAGTATTGCTAATTATTTTTGTCTGACTGAAATGACAACTTGTGAAATAAATCTCATTTTTTTCTTCTATCTAAGGTGGATATGATTTGTACAAAAGCATTATTAAATGATTGTGTACTTATGTTAATTCAATTACTATGTGGTGGGTAATTCAGAAAGGTTACTGGCAGGTGTAAATGATGTGTCCAATTTGAGGTAACCTTTTTGAATTCATAGACAGCCGCAACATGGTGCTTTTATATGAAGATGTGCAGTACTGCATTGGGTTGTCTGCACACCTATGCTAATGATGCAGTCCAGGGGAGAGACATATGCTGATTAGCCATTTTCTCTCACCCCAGGAACAATCTCTGGGAAGACATGTATGCCCTGAGTTATTCATAGAATCGCTCAGCCATGTAGATCTGCATAGTCGCTTCTTGCACATTGCTGTAGTGAGCATAACCAAAAGGCCACGTTCAGCCATCATGGTAAAGTTAGCTGCTGGAAAATGTGGTGGTAACGTAGTGCTTGTATGCATGAGTGTATGTAAGGGGGCTACGTGTGTAAGTATGTTGAGTGCATGCCTGCATGAGAGGTTGATGTAGTCAGTGAGGGATCATGTTAGGGGTGTGTGTGTGTGTGTGTGTGTGTGTGTGTGTGTGTGTGTGTGTGTGTGTGTGTGTGTGCGTGTGTGTATATGTGGCTGAGTGTGTTCATGCGTGCAATCATACAGGTAGTGTGTGTGTGTGTGTGTGTGTGTGTGTGTGTGTGTGTGTGTGTGTGTGTGTGTGTGTGTGTGTGTGTGTGTGTGTGTGTGTGTGTGTGTGTGTGTGTGTATGAATGTGTGTGAATGTGTATGTTTAGCAGGGGATAAGGGTGGTGGCTGTCATACTTGCACAAACATCTAGACTAATGAGCAACACTAACATGTGTTTGTCCGAGGGAAGCACTAGACACCAGGGAAAACTGATTTCTTATGCCTTAATGGCACTTGAACAGTATGGTGATCAGCATTGGGGGAAACACCAGAAAACAGAGATAACTCTAAAAATTGTGCCTGAACAGTGATTGAACAGGTGTGGAAGCCACTAGTCACTAGGGATAACTCTTAAGTGATTATGTCTTAATGGCACTTAAACAATACAGTGTTTGGGGTTGAGGGGAACACTAGATGCCAGAGATAACACTGAAGTGATCATACCTTAAGGGTACTTCAATGCTACAGGGATCCAGGGACCACTAGACATCGGGGAGACCTTGCAGGACATCACATGAAACTCTAACGTCTGGCATTCATGTCTGACTATGTCTCTTTGTTATTTAAAAATTGATGTTCTATATAAGTAAGAGTGTTTATTCAAATCTGCACTTTAGAGGCATACAATGAAACCTATAAACAAACGTATTAACTCTAAGTAACTCTGTTTAAATGTCTTAACTGAAGGATTGTGTGATCAAATGTCATTTATAAGTCTGCTTACTCAAAATCTCCAGACATTTTTGTTCCCCTCAAAAACTTTATTTCTCTAATAGGCCTGCACACAATGTCAGATGTTATTGGTTTGTCTCTTATTATGAATAAAATTATAATTTTTCTGCTAGGAGGGTTTGCAGCCTGTAAAAATTGTTGCTCTGTGTGGAAAAAAAAACAGACACCTTTGGGTGCCACTAGGTAAGCTGCTAAAACCACACTGCCTCACTGAAGTTGCAGTCAGTGCTACAACTTAAGGAGAATACATGTGTTAATGTAGTTCAGACTTCTTAAAGTCATTATATATTGATAGGTATGACTGTCTTACCCATTAACAGTTTGCCCCTTTGAAAAAAAATAAGCATTTAAAGCCTACTGCTCCTGTCAGTCAAGACTAACTCATACTGACAACCTGAGCTCCTGACCTAGTAATATTATCCTACAGTTATGGCTTAGGCCAGCCTGCAAACCAACAACTTATTGTTTGGAGGGGATTTCTAACCAATTCCAGTTTGAGCACTGACTTGAGATGGGCTAGTTGAACAAAAAGCCTGCAGGCTGTTTTTTTTCCTGTTTTGGTAGCTAACTGCACTCCACTCGATTGTGTTGCACATGGCTTTGCTTTTCACCCTACCCCATTCCCACACCCCATATTATTACATTTATACACTCATATCTACTCCATTATCATCCACCATCCAATCAACAATAAACTCAACCAATGTCAACATCCACTAAAATTTATCAAACTTACCTCACCTATAAACTACCCCCTGGATTCAGTAATGCTTACACGGTGTGTCTGCACAGTGTAAGCATTACTGCACAGAATATGGCGTCCGAGCGATCCAGTAAACCATGCTCGGGACATGCACAAGCGCTCTAAAACTGTTCCTGCATGGACATCACAACCTAATGCCAGTTACCTCATTTGCTGGTGAAAAACATGCAAATTAGGTGAATTAGTGATTCAGCAAGCAGGCAGGTGTCCAGGTGCTCCAAAGAAAGCATGTATTCTACTTATTAGGCATGCCAATGGTCAAATATATGGCCATTGGCATTGAAAATAGTTTAGCTTTTTTTTAAAGAAAGTTTTATTTTATTTTAGCTGATCTCAGATGTTTAAGCATAGGGCAGCGGTGTGCAAATGGGATCGTGTCGAAAATAAAAAAAATGTGAAAAAGCAATTTTCAGGGAAATCTGCATTTTGCCATTATAGCCAGTGGCATGCAGAATGAAAACAATACCAGGGAACAGTGGTTGCTAAGGGGAAAGGCTCATTGTGAGTGCAGTAACTATGGAGTAAGGCTGTGGGGTATGCAAATGAGGGAATTTTACTGAATCACAAATTTCTTCTGTCAGACTGTACCTAACCGTGTAGGTGCTCTAATATGGCTGCGTAAGCAGGAGAAGTGGATGACATCAAAAGGGGGTGTGTCATGCTCGCTGTAAGCACATTGGAGCTCTGCAAATAATGTTTGCCCTTAGCTAATCACAGCTAAGGAAGGGGGTGTGTCTGAGGCTGCTTAGCAGTGTTTATATTGCCTAAACGGGTGTGCGCAGCACACACTGGGTCTTAAAAAAAAAAAAAACAGGACATAGCAGAACTGTTTACATTTGAGCAGCGGGTTTTCACGGTGTGCATCAGGGCTTAAAAGAGGTGGAAATGGGAAAGGGAAAAAAAAGGGGGGAAACAACAGAAAGAAGGCAATCAAAGACAACTACCATAGCTGCCAGGTGGAATTTATCAGAATCAGCCGATTACACAGCCAGCAACCCAGCACACTACTATAAACTATGCAAACACCTTTCAGTCTGTTTTTTCCCACAAATTCTACACCACTGGTGTGCACATGTGGGGGAATTTTAAACTGACAAAACCAATGAAAAATGTTAAGGGCTGCTGTCACTTTGATCCATCAGTATGTGCTAGAGGCTGAGGCTGGTGAGGAGGATAATACTGACATCCATCCCAGAACGAGGAGGAAGAGAAGAATGTACAGACCCAGGGTAACCTACCAGGTGCTACATGAGCTGGAGATAGTGGAGCGCTACAGGGTAGACAGGGACATTCTGCAGCAAATCATCAAGCTGCGTTGGCCTCGCCTCAGACCCAGAGCCAACAGAGGGGAACCCATCCCAGTGGATACCAAGGTATGTGTTCGCTTAAGAATACTAGCTACAGGTACCTTCCAAAGACCAACTAGGGATATCATGGGGGTCTCACAGGCATCAGTATCCATGGTTCTCCACCAGTTGCTGGATGCCATGCTACCACATGCCAGTGAGCACATACACTTCCCCCACACCCGTGAGGAGTTGACCAGCATTAGACGTCTCTTTCAACATATAGCAGAATACCCTGACATACTGGGTGCTATAGACTGCATGCACATCCACATCAAAGCACCACCTGGTGAGCAGGGTAAGGCCTACATAAACCACAAGGGCTTCCCCTTCATCAGTTGCTAGGTCATGTGTGATGCCCAGGGCATAATCATGAATGTGTGTGCTGGCAGCCTTGGAAACTATCATGACTCCCACATCTAGCATTCCTCACAGCTGTAGCAGGAATTTGCCAGGGGGGATGTCCCATATGGCCATCTGGTGGGGGATGTTGGCTATGCACTGGAGCCGTGGATGATGACACCCATCAGAAATGCACACACACACACACACACACACACACACACACACACACACACACACACACACACACACACACACACACATACACACACATACAAGAATGCCACAATGAGGCACATACACAAACCAGGATCATTATAGAGCATGTGTTTGGGATACTCAAGTCATGGTTTCACTGCCTTAACATATCCAGTGGAGCCTTGCAGTACTCTACAGCCACATGTGCACACATGTCCATAGTATGTGCCATGCTACACAATATGATCCTGTGGAAACAGCTGCAGCAGGAAATGCACGGGGAAGGGCCACACAGCCCCCCCATCATTGCTAAGGACACCACAGGCACAGAGGGACTCGGAGGAACCCCCTGAGCCTACCCCTGTAGGCAGACAGAGGTGTGCCCAGTATGGCCATGCCTTGGCAAAGAGGCAACCCATAGCACACACTGACACTGTAGGGACCCAGGGTCTGATACCTGTCTCTGACCTGCATGCACAGTAAAAGGGATGCTGAAAGTGACACTACCTGTGCCGTACCATGTATAGGCAATGTACTGCACGCATCCGACATAGTCAGCCCTCAAGCACTGACCTCACAACTGCCTCAGGCACAAAGTAAGTCAGTTGTCCTAACAATGAATGCATGAAGTAGTATGGTCTGATAGTATATCTATGGTATTGATGCAAACATGCAAGGGCATTGGGTGGCTGAATGGGATAGCAGCAGACAACTGACAGCTATGTGGGACAGCAGGAAATCCATGACAAATACTGGCATCACCATACTAGGCAGTAGTACACAAGGTGACAACTCCCGCTGCAGTACATGTGGAGTGGGGGGCTAACTAACTGGGTGGCCATAGGTCACACACATGGATGTCAATGAGGGTTTCCATACCCACCCCCAGCCTCACCCGGCAGAATAGGTGTAGATGACCATAAAGAAAGGTCTGGCAAAGGCCCACGAATGTCAGCAATGGTAAACATCCTCCTATAGACCTACACAGACATAGTACAACAGGTCTGGCAGTTGCAGTATGGTTCTGAAGGGTAAGACGGCTGAAACTGAAATGTATTCCATTACAATCTAACCTGGGTTCTCTACTGATATGCCTCCATTCTGCAAGATAGGGCACAATACAATACTAAATGGAAGCAAACATTAAGTGAAATACCAGCATAGTCAGTGCAAATGTGTAAACTCATCAGGTGTGGCCCCCATATAGAAATGCAGTAACATTTAAGTTTGTAAAGTAATATCAGTGGAGCACACGTTACCAGGCCTGTCCCAATCAATATGATAATTTCTTGCATGTCCAAAATATGCAGGGGTCAATGTGCTAAGTATGTGTGCGGTTAATACTGTCAGGAAGTGGTCAGCATGTGCCCCTGGATGTTGTGTCTCAGTGGCCTAGGCACAGTACTGTGGTTGACAGGGCCAAGTCCGAAGAACTGCAGTGCCAACCAATCTGTTTGTCAGCTACACCTACGTTAGCAGTTGTACACAATGTCCAGATGTCAATATCAGTCACTGGTGGAAAGCTGGACAGGACATGAACAGGGGGCCATACATAGAAACAGTACACAGGTGGAAGTACCCTACACAGTGCCTATCAGAACTCTCAACTGCACACAACTTTAGAATATGGTATAGAGGTTAGCATCACATTTGTTGTCTCTCTACCATGAAATACTGGTTGTCTGGCCAATCAGTGGAAGACCACAAAAGCCACAGTTACAAAATAATGACAGACTGCTGATGTCCACACACAAGGCGGGATAAGTAGAAGGTCACAATTATACCTGTGAGGCAGGTGCCATAAGCTTCCATATCACACATGCACTCTGGTCACTTCCCCCACAACAGCCACATGTATCACACTGGTCTGATCCTTGCTGTTGGGAATGATTTCAGAATGACCCCACTGAATATGGAAAGATGCACATGATGTAGTGTGCTGAACTGGTGTCCTATGCAGGTGAGTCCCTAGCTGTAAGCGTATCCTGATGACACCCAGACTGATGGATATATATGAACAGGAAGGATTGCCAGTAACACCTGACCCACTTACCACTGTCACCCAAGGGGGATCCACTGACTGCAGCCTGGGAATGCATGAGTGACAGAATGCACTGCCCTGCTACAGATAGTCTGCATCAGTCTCACATGGCCTGCATGCCTCTGGCAAAGGCCCATGCCTCACCCATAGTGCCATTGTAGAGAATGTCATGGGGTCCTAACACAGTAAACAGAAAACAAATGAAAGGCCATTCTGCCAAATGCCAGTAACATGCCTCTCAACCTCCTAGAACAAGAACTGTGGACAAAGCCATAAATATTGCTGGAATAAAATAGCTCAACTATAGGGATACTTCTGAGACATTGCTGTCATAATGTTAGGAAGAGGATAGAATAACAGAGGGGGTGTAGAAGCATGGATGTCATGGAGGGTGTGAAGTCCGGAACTCTAATGTCTGGTCATAATTCTCTCTGACTGCAAATCCCTAAGTGAATAGTAACAAACCTGCTTGTAAACCACAATGTGAAGGGAAACGACCAGATATATGAGGCATGGCTCTGGATAACCTGGAGAATCTTTACAGCTGAGAGGTATGTCCACACTAGGATATGACCTGTCAGGTAAGATGAGAAATGCACAACAAGGAGGTCCCCAGCCAGCATACCACCAAGGTGCTAGACCATTTACACTGCTCCATCAGTCAATTGGCTGTAGCCACCCCTCCACAATGGCTGGATTGTGTCAGAATGTCTAGCCTTTGCCTCAGAATATTGGTCTGTGCATCATTCCTCTTGTATTTCCCTGGTAAATGACTGTGATCAACCAATGATATCTGTTGATGACACAATACATTTCAGTGTCATACATTACATATGTCAAAAAATCTCTGCTAAAACCAAACGTGTTACACAAGCAACACAGACAGTAATAAGAACCATAGTTACAGTATCCCCCTATGTTTGGCCCATTGTGTCTCCATGTTGGCAACATATCTAAAGATATTCTGCAGAAACAAGTTGCAGGGTATAGCTGTAGCACTCAACACACTGGTCTGGAGTACAACTCTCCCTGGAATGGATTCCCACACTCAATATAGAATGTCATACTGGGCATGCTCCTACACTTAGAGAAATGAAGCCCATATCTGAAACCACAGTGGACTATATATATCACTGTAATTTGCAGATGTTTGTGCACACACACACACACACACACACACACACACACACACACACACACACACACACACACACACACACACACACACACACACACCAATATGTAAACCTTTTGGTCTTCACACACACACATTGGTCAGGAAAACCCACAACCAGCTGTAGGTGGCACATATATGGTAAATCTGCATCCATTGTGTGTGATACACACACATATATATGGCCAAGATACTACAGTATGTCAAACACACACACATAGCCATGGGGAAGAGAAACAGCCAGTGATAGAGAGAGTTCCATTATGAGGCCTTTCCCACCCAGTAGACATCCCATAGCCCCACGTTAGAAGATCTGCTGATGTATGTCACCTTAAGTACCTTTGGATGAGCCTCAGTCCGGTAAGCTCAGTAACACATGTGATAAATGCATAACATACTAGAGGAATTAAGTAGATAGTTAGAGGTTCTAATCACAGTCCTGGAAAATGTAAGTGTGCATGAATTACTATTTTAGTCCATACCCACCCAGTCCACATGCCAGTGCCCTATATCACAAGATCTGCTGATGGCATTCACCTTAGAAATACCTTTTGTTAGCCATCAGCCATATAGGCTCTATGGGGCTTCTGATAACTATGTAACACTATAGTACCACTAACTATTTATGTATGAGTTCTAATCTCAGTCCAGGTAAATGTAAAAGAGTGTATGTTTGTGTGCGAGTGATTGTGTGTCTTTGTAGGTTAATGATTTTGAGGCCATTCACACTCAGTACACTTCCCATTGCCCTACTTTATCACTCCTGCTTATGTCAGTCATCTTTAAAGATCCCTTTGGTCAGCCTTCACCCCTATAAGTTCTGTGGCACTTGTAATAACTGCATAATACTATAGTGCAACAAACTAGTTAGATAGGAGTTCTAATTCCAGTCCTGGCAAATGTAAAAGTGTGTCTGTTTGTGTGCGAGTGTGTGTGTCTGTATGTTAATGATTTTGAGGCCATTCACACTCAGTACACTTCCCATTGCCCTACTTTAGCACTCCTGCTGAATTCAGTCACCTTTAGAGATCCCTTTGGTCAGCCCTCAGCCCTATAAGCTCTGTGGTGCTTGTGATAACTGCATAATACTATAGTGCAACAAACTAGTTAGGTAGGAGTTCTAATCTCAGTCCTGGCAAATGTAAAAGTGTGTCTGTGTGTGAGTGTGTGTGTATCCCTGTAGGTTAAAGTATTTTGTGGTCATCCACAACCAGTACATCTCAAAATGCTATACTTTACAAGGGCTGCTGATGTCCCTCACCTTAGAAGTATGTCGGGATGCCCTTCAACCTATAACCTATATGGCATGTGCAATAAATGTGTAACAGTGTAGTAGTAATAATTAGATAGTTAGTGGGTTGAATCTCAGTCCTGGCAAGTGTGTGTGTTTTGTTGGGGGTGGGTTTTGTAAAATTTTTGCATGGTCCACCCATTACACATCCAAATGTCCACTGTACAGGGTGCAAACTCTGCAGCCCTATAAGCTGTGTGCCATGTGAAATAGCTATGTAACAGTACAGACTCAAAAACAAGATAAGCAGGGCTTCTAATCCTTTGATAGCATTCCCCACTAGGGAATCATAAACAAACACACCATCTAGGCATCAACCCCTATGTCACTAGGTGGGTTGCAAACTGGCTCATGCATGGAACCCACAGTGTGAAGGCAGTGGACTCCATGTCAGACTGCCAACCAGTCATGAGTGGATCACCACAGGGTCTGGTTCCGGGTCTCCTCATGTTTGTTATGTATGCCTGTGACATCCAGCCGAACATGAAGGAACCCTGGTTGACAATGTTTGCAGACAATTGCAAGGTGGGTGCTATGCATACATCCCCATATCATGTTGACATCCTGCATAAAGTCCCCACTGAGATCTCCAACTGTTGTCAGAACACTGGCCTTAGGCTGAATGGAAAGACATGTGCCCCAGTCCCCTGTGGAATCAATGTGGTTTCCATGAATTAACACATTGCTGGTAGTCCAGTGGGCACAGAAGTCCTTATAAGAGGCTTGGGAACACAGGTTGACACTGACCACTCTTATGACCACCAACTTGCTACTGCGGACAGAAATATCTTCTATGTGGCACATCTCACAACTAAGGGTGTTTTATCCAGGAAGGAAGAGTTCAATGTCTCCCTCTACTCTCCCCTCATTAGGCCAACCATCAGGTACAATGGGCCATTTGCCATGTAGCTCACTAGACACCTGCAACAACTGTGGAGGCTGCAAGTGTACCTCACAAATAGGACCCTAGCTCTTAAACAACTTCCCTATATGGAAAGAGTCCAATATCTCAAGTATTCTCGGCCACATCTTGGTTACTTACAGGCAATCCCTGCTTGACTGACAATGCCATGTCTGGCCAGCTGTGTTAGGAATGCCGTATCTAGTGACACTCCAATCTGTATGCACCACATGCCATGGATACCTCAACCTCATTACCACAATCAACAGAACATGCTGGGGGACAGGTCCATAACCCAGCGAGTAGCCACATTATGCAATATATGTCACATACATGTCAATCAGAGCACCTCACTGGCCCTCTTCAAGAGAAATCTGGATGAATTTAATGGGATGGGAATTTAACTGTCACCCTGGGCATCACTCAAGTGAAAATAAATGATAGATGCACTGGGAACAAATGTCAGGTGGCATGATGCCAGGGTACTCCCATGGGCTAGGCTTGTCATGGCTCCATGCCCATTAACCTGGCACACACCTACGAACACATGATCCTATGAATCTCAGTACTGGCAGACGTGTGTGTGTGTATTACTGTGTATACAAGTGCTTGTGAGTGTGTAAACTTGTGGGTGAAAGTACTTTGAGGCCCTTCTCACCCACTGCAGCCCCATTGCCATACATTGCAAGGGCTGGTGATGTTATTCACTTTAAAGTTACCTTGTGACACTCTTCACCCTATAGGCTCCCTGGTGCTTGTGTTAACTGTATAACACTATAGTACCAATAACTGCATAGGTAGAGGTTCCAATCAGAAGCCTGGCAAATGTGACTATGTGTGTGTGTGTGTGTGTGTGTGTGTGTGTGTGTGTGTGTGTGTGTGTGTGTGTGTGTGTGTGTGTGTGTGTGCAACTATTTGTAAGTGTGTATATGTGTAGGAGACATCATTTTGAGTTCTCTCTCTCCCAGTACACTGCACATTGCCATACTTTACAAGGGCTGGTGATGTTGCTCTCCTAAGAAGAGACATGGGGCAGTCTGCACCCTAAGAGCTCCATGGCATATGTGATAAATGCATATCATGTAGTGGTTCTAACCTCAGTCTGGGCAAATGTGTGATTGTGTGTGTGTGTGTGTGTGTGTGTGTGTGTGTGTGTGTGTGTGTGTGTGTGTGTGTGTGTGTGTGTGAGAACAGTATCCTGTGTTTGAGTGAGTACTATATCTAATGGGGGTGTGGGTTTTACATTTTTAGATTGTGGTACTCCCAGTACATGTCCCAAGGTCCACTGTATGAGGCCCGCTGTCTCCATCAACCGTAGACATATCTGATGACACTCTTCAGCCCAATATGGGCCTTGCTGTGTGCAGCAACTATGTTACAGTATGAACTGACTGACAAGATAGGCAGGACTGCTAACCTCAGGTCTGGCAAATGTGTGTATGACTGTATCTATGTTTGTCATTGTGTATATTTCTGTAGGATAGAGTATTTTTAGTCCATTTTCACCCAGTTCATCTCCCATTGCCATATTGTATAAGGCCTGGTGATATTGTTCGCCTTAGGGGAACTGTGGAATACATTTCACTCTACAAACTCCATGGTGCATGCAATAAATGCCTAACACTTTAATAGCAACACCTAGATAGGTAGGGGTTCTAATCTCAATCCTGTGTGTGTTTGAGTGAGGAATATATCCATTGGGTGGCCATGTTTTACAATTTTAGGCCATCGTACTCCCAGCACACATCCTACATTCCACTCTACAAGGACCGCTTTTTACATCAACCATAGAGGTTTTTGTACACACTCTGCAGACCTATAAGCCCTGTGCTGTGTGCACCATCTATGTAACAGTATGGAATGAGCAGCTAGAGAGGCAGGACTCCTAATTACAGTACTGGCACACTCGTCCTTGACATTATTATGAAACCTGTCACACCCACTACACCACTCATTGCCATACCTTACAAGGGCATGTTATGTTACTCACTATACATGTACTTCGGAAACTCAACACACTATGAACTCTGTGCCACCTGTGATAGCTGCCTAATACTGTATTACCACTAACTAGATGGGTAGGATTTCAAACCCAACACTGGCAATTGTGATTGTGTGTGTGTGTGTGTGTGTGTGTGTGTGTGTGTGTGTGTGTGTGTGTGTGTGTGTGTGTGTGTGTGTGTGTGTGTGTGTGTGTATGTATGTGTGTGTGTGTGTGTGTGTGTGTGTGTGTGTGTGTGTGTGTGTGTGTGTGTGTGTGTGTGTGTGTGAACATTATTCTCTGTGGTTAGATCAACACAATACCCTCTGGTTGTGTGGGAATTATAAATCTGAGGTGTGTTCCACCAATTACACATACCATTGTCCACTGTACAAGAGCTGCTGATGTCAGCCACCATACACTTACCTGTATACTCCCCTCAGCCCTATAAGCTATGTGGCACATGCAATAACTGCTCTACAGACCTGTTAATTGTGCACAGCTGTAGCCTGGATATGACACATTCAATCTGTTACCACCCAGCCATAACCTTTGTAGATAATGTCTGCAGAGCACATCCTGCTGACACACAGACACCTAGAACACAAACAGAATACATTATGGAGACCACATTCAGTCAGCATTAATAACAACAATAATGCATCATGGCTGGACAGCTACACACTCTGATATGCAACCATTAAACATGCTGGCTGACAACACTTTACACAGCATTAAATTGCTAAACTGTACTAAATTCACCCTGTGCAGCAGAACCATATTAACATGTCCCTGCATTGATGGTGTGGATGGCAGGGATGTAGCACAGGTATCATCATATGCACAGGATGTGGTGTGGGTTTGCCAGAGACCTATGCTGGGCCATTTGGTTGACATCACTTGTGTGTGTTTGAGGGCTGTTCATTAAATGGGCTGTGCAGAGGTTGTGTGTGTAAGTCTTGAGATGACCTGGCTGTGATGGTGATGTGTGGTGTGTATGGATGCATACAATCATGCAATGTGGCTGTCCTACACAGGGATATGTTGGACAGCTGTAGACCGTACATGGCAGGGTGTACAGTTCACCGTCTCTAGCCATGGACATGAGAACTGGGCCTGCCAGGGGACCCACTGGCACCACCAGTGACTGCTGTCTGCTGAATCCATGTCCCTGTTGGGAATGGCCAGGACCACATGCCCATGGCCTGTTGCATTATGGTATGGACAGGAACCGCCCTGCAGTCATGCTGCTAGTACTGCCACTACGGGAGCTAGAAGTTGCATGGCCAAGTGGACCCTCAGCTATTTGTGCTGCTGTCCTATGTCTAAGTGGCCGATGGCCAACTCCCACCACATGCTCTAACACAGACATTCCATGGTTGAGGATTGCCACCATCTCACCCGACTGTCTATCCATGACCTCAGCATAATAACGGTGGGCATCAGCAAGATCATGGATGTTGTCATGCATAGCAGGAAGAGTTGCATTTGTGACCCTGAGAATCTGTCTGGTGTTATATTCATGACATGCTTGTGCCTCCATGATGGTCTGAAACATGCATCTGGTGACACCTGCTGTGACAGGGGCATGATGGGCAGCAGTCCTCCTTCAAGCACCCCTGTCCGTCCACCTGTGTGGGACCTCACCTGTTATCCGGCTATGGCTGGTGTCTACAGACAAACCTGCCATAGTTATCACAGTTGCCTGTTCCATGCCACCACATGCCAACTGTCCATTATCTATGGCCACTGGTGATGGGGTATGTTTGAGCATTCTGACTGTGTGTGGGGATTGGGTGGAAAACAGTGGGATGCCAACCAATGGCACAGATTCAGCCCCTGATAACCCCACCTGTGCCTCACTATGCCTATCATAATTGTCAGAATGCAGAGACACTGACATCAGTTTCCAAGCAGGAGGGACCCTGACCCCCATTGCCACCTGTGAAGGGAAGACAATATATGTAAATTAATACATGTACATTATGGTTGGCTGCCATGCACACAAATGCACACACAGACATACACACACAGACATGCACACAGACACTTACAGGTGAGGTGGAAGAAAGCTACTACACAGACCTCACATTACCCAAAAGGTGACATGGATGATATACAGCCCTCAACATCATGCACTGCAACCATTCTTAATCCTTGTTATTAACAATACACATCTCTGGGATGCAAGAGTACTGTTAGTACATGACGTCCATTCCCTTAGCATACACTGCACCCATGTACACATTATTGCTGTTCATCTGTATAGCACACTGGCAACTACTGTAGACTATACCTCACAACTCTACAAATCATTGAAGAATGTGTAGATGTCTGGCACATATGTTTGCTCTCTTCCTCACAACCCCTATGTGTTTGTGTGACACATAACTGGGATGATATGAGGATTCATGTCACAAATTAATGACATACATTTGATTTGCAGACCTCATCACCAGCAGTGAATGTATGTTCAAAAAATCCTATTACACTAACAACCTTCTAAGCTTAATGTGGATATGATAAGTGTTCACAACCCTGTTAACATGCCAGGCTCTTGTATTATATAAAATGAGATCACAGTACTGCATTCAAACACATTACCAACCTTAAATGTGACATATGACCTGTGCAATCCAATCGAGAAACAAACAAATGTGTTAGTTGTGAAATATACTGAGTGAGATGCATACGATATTGTGGTTGCATAAGTGTGAACACCCTTAAACCAATGCTTTTTTGAAGCACCTGTTAAGTGAACTACAGCAGTCACTCTTCCTGCGAAGGGGTATACCAGCATAGCACATCTTGATTTGGCATTATTTGGATAGTTGTCCCTGCAAAGGTCCCCCAACTCTGTCAGATTGCAAGGCCAGCTCATGTGCACCGCCGTTGGAGTACACACTGGGGGTTTACTATTGTTGTTAAGTCTGGGCTTTGTCTGGCCCAGTTCATACCATGGTTTGTATTCAGGTGGAGCCATTCTTAGGTAGTTTTGGATGTATGCTTCAGGTCACTGTCATGTTGGAAGATGAAACCCCTCTGCATCCTCAGTCATCTTGCAGATGCTTGACGGCTTTGGCCCACACGTGAGTATTATTTGGAACTGTTCATAATTCCCTCCACAGTGCCTACAGGCCTAGTTCCAGCTAATGAACAGCAACCCCAAAGCAGGGCCCTGCCACCAGCAAGCTTCAACATGTGTATGGTGGTCTTCAGGTGAAGTGAGGTGTTGCTTGTGCACCACATGTAGCTTTAAGGATAGTGGTTGTAAGTTTGAACCTTGGTCTCATTACACCATTACACATTTCAAGACATGCCTTTGGGAGACTTGATGTTATGTTTTGTTACTTGTACACAGCCCTGGATGGTGTTTGGTTTGGGTAAATGCTTCCGTCTACTGACCCTACCTCATAGGTCAGACTTATGTAGAATGCAGGCGATTGTTGCCACATGTACTACACAACCAGTGCTTGCTAGAGATTCCTGCAACTCCCTCAGTGTTGCTCCATGTCTCCTGGCAGCCTCCCTGACCAGTTCTCACCATGTCTTTTCATCTGTTTCAGCTGGTTCTTTTCAACAGCACTGGTGTCCCATATTTAATCCACTTTTTTGATGACTGTATCCACTATGTTCCATGGTATATGCAATGCTTCGGTAATGTTGTACCCTACTCCTGACTGATGCTTTTCAAATATGAGATCCCTTTAATGCTTTGTACGATGTGTGCAAGCCATGGCTGTTTCTGTTACAGGCCATTGACCAAATGTCATGAATACACTGCTGGGACAGCAGACTGTTATTCGGTGTTACATTGAGTCCCTGTACTTGATGGCAGGTGTGTGCCCAAGCAGTGTGAATGCTGATAGTACATCACAAGCTGCTTCCACAATATGTTATTTGGAGGGTGTGCACACATATGCATCCAGCATATTGTATGGTTTGTATACACCATATTTGACCCCTAACATATTTTTCTGTTTTACAAGTTAATTGTTCATGTTATGGTCACATTACAGGTTGAAAAAGGTGTAGAATGTAATATTGTGGTCTCTCGTTGTATATATATCAGAAACACTTGGCATCTTAACAGTGGTGTGTACACTGTTGTATCCACTGTATAGGAATAATGTTTCATACATGCCCCTACTGTAGCCTGTTTGTCCCCCCATTTTGTTGGTTTCTATCCAGATGTCTTGCACTGACAGGTTGTGAAGTATGCTACAGGAATGTTACGTGCCCTTCAGATAGGTCCCCAAGGTGACCACTGTGATGCACTGCAGTTAACACCACCACAAGTGAACATGCACATCAAGCAATATGGCTGGGTGTGACAGTTGTGTGCATGGCAAATAGCATGACCCTAACATGCCTGGGAGTATTGGTAAACCACAACAAAGCAATTCCATACTCACCAGCTACAGGCTGCTGTCCCACCTGTGGACCAGAGGGATCTAAATAGTTGTGGGAGAGAAGTACTGTCAGCAGACTAAGATGTGGCCTTGGTACAGGTTGGAAGCAGCATTTCTGCACATTAACAGTACAAGCCCCACTACTACAAAATATGCTGCCCATCACCATAGATGTGCACGTCTGTGCATTACAAAACCCCGGCCACAACTGCTATCTTATCTGACATTTGCATGTAGATACTCTACAGATACAACTATGTATGCTACAGTACTCCAGTAATGTGCACTGGAGCCTTACCTGCATGCTCCTTGTCCATTGTGTGCGTGCCACCCACCTCCACAATGCCAGATTCTGGATCCTGTTGTATGGTTGGGGTGAGTGCCCCAAGGTTGGCGAGGAGCTCTTCAGTGGGTGCCAGTGAGGCCTGCAGGCTGGGGCCCTCACCTCTGGCTAAGCGGTCCCTGGCTACAGCAGCAGCCCTTCACCAGGCATTGCATATGAGGTCAGTTGCATGATGCTGGACCTGCTCATATGTTCGTGCGTGCAAGCTGACATCATTTACCCTGTAGACTAGGTCATTCTACAGGGCAGTCCTCTCCGGCAGATGTTGTTGGCTATGGCCAATGATGACTCCATGGTTATGGATGATGGTTTCTATTATGACAGCTGTCTCAGCCTCTGTATACAGTGGAAGCCTAGGATGCTGCATATCACCTGGAAGAATAAACAGGGAAAGATATCACAGGACCTCATACAGTTGTCAACAGTATGGACAGAAATTGCACATCAACAGTGGATATTTGTTGCCACCACTCACAACTACACCATACCTCTCTAATCTATCAGCACAATATCAGCTTGCATTGCACTCCTGGTCCTGATGTGTCATATTCCCCCCAGTGATGGACAGTTAATTGCATAATCCTCTATTCCCCATTCATTTCTGTTTAGAGGAATGACAATGGTCATCTTCCATGTGGATGGGGTGTGGATGGTGCCGAGGCTGTGTTTGACTACAGTGTGTGATGGAACTGTGAGCACATGCCTGAGTTCATGTAGAAGGTAGACAGGGATGTTATCAGGTCCCATGGAGACTTGCTGTTGTTACCTTTCAGTAGGCAATATGTACCTGCTCACTGCTGATGAGGTAAGGCATGCGGTTGATGTGCATATCCCCCTATACAGATGGAGAGGAGAAGGAGAGGTGATGTTCACACCTAACATGTCTGATGCAGGTTGTCTATAGCCATGGCATGTGTGTATTAGGTGTGATTTACCACCAGTACAGGGTGAATTGTGTTGTTGCCTCTGAGACTGACAATATATGTGGATACACTCTTGTGATTGGCCTTGGCGGTGTTGATATGTCTGATTTGTACTCATAGTTAGCCTTACAGGGACTCACTTGTGATCTTACATGCTTGCTCAGATAGAGGTGGACATGCTTCCAAGTTGTTGCCTGCACCTATGGGGCCCTATACAGCCAATATAGCAACCTATTATGTGGTTTGCGTATTGCTGCTGTCCACCAAAAGGGATTACTCTACCTTTGTGGAGGTGGGTTTTACAGGTCAGGTATTGCTGAGTCCATACAGCTACAGTGAATATAAAAGTCTACACACCCCTGTTACAATGCCTGGTCTTTGTGCTATCCAAACATGACACCACAATAACTCATTTCAAAATAATTCCTACTTTTAATGTGACCTATAGCCTGTACAATTCAATTGAAAACATAACAATCTATTATGCGAAAACATATGCAAATTAAAATCAGTACAATAAGCTGGTTACATGAGTGTGCACACCCTTAAACTGATACTTTGTGGTAGCACCTGTTGAGAAAATTACAGCATTCAGTCATCTTGAGTCAGAGTCTCATCATGGCACATCTTTACTTGGCAATAGTTGCCCACTATTCTTTGGAAGAGTACTACAAATATGTCAGTTTGTGAGGGCATCTCTTGTGCACAGCACAATTCAGGTCATCCCACAGAGTTTCTATTGGATGTAGGTCTGGGCACTAGCTGGCATATTCCCAAACTGTAATTTTCATCTGGTGAAGCCATTCTTTTGCTGATTTGGATGTATGCTTGGGGTCATTTTCATGTTGACAGGTAAAATCCCACTTCATATTTAGCTTTCTAGCTGATGACTGAAGGTTTTGGGACAAAAATGATTGGTATTTGGAACTGTTCATAATTCACTCCACCTTGACTAAAGGCTCAGTTCCAACTTAAGAAAAGCAAACCCAAAGCATGATACTGCCACCACCATGCTTCACCGGGGGGGTGGTGTTCTTCTGGTGATGCAAAGTGTTGTTTTGGGCCAAACATACCTTTTGGAATTGTAGGCTAAAGGTTTAACCCTGGTATTATCAGACCATGACACATTGTCTAACATGCTTTTGGGAAACTTGATGTAGTGTTTGGCAATGTTTGTCCAGCCCTGGATGTTTTTCTGTGTAAGAAAAGGACCCCATATTGTAAACCTACCCCATAGGCCAGAATCTTAAAACAATGAAACATTTAAATTTAGGACTTTATGTTTGCTATAATCTATTAATGTTAGTATTCTTTTAATATTATCTGAAGTATTTCTTCCTTTAATAAAACCTGTTTGATCTTTGTGAATTAAGAAAGGAAGAAAGTGTTTGATCCTATCATATATAGCCTTAACATCTTGTAGTCTATATTAAATGATATTGCCTTATGAGAACATGTTTTTCACTTTTCTGGTTTGATAATTGGGGATATCAAGCAATATTTCAAGTAGGAGGTAATTAAATTTTTTGGTTCATCTTTAATGATAAAGTATGGCTTGATTGGGTATTATTTATACTTTTGGTGATTTTCGGCAAGTGTTTATTTGTTTGACATTTTTTTCGATTTGTTCTGTCATATGAAGTTTGTTAAATGACTATTTCTTTTGGTTCTTTAATATGAATGATTTTTTCAAGTATTTTAATTCTTATAGTATCTGATATTTAGGAATTATCAATGTTAAATTGGTAGTCGATGTTCAAATTCATTCAGTTGAACTCTTCTTTAGATGGGATAAAATTCTTTTATTGTTACCATTTCATTTCTTTTGTTCATAGTAGTTCTAGTGTCTATTTAGGATAGTTGTATTTTATCTTTGAAGTTATCAAATCTTATTTGTGGCATCTGTAACTTCTTATTGTTTAGTTATTTTGACTTAGTAGCATTACCCTTTGATTTCCAGTTTCTTTATTTCTTTGTTTTGTAAGTTGCATATGTTTTTCATACTTCCTTTTCATTTTACGACATACTTCCCATTATAATGCTTTTATGACCATGACAAATTTTGGAAAAATTTGTGTAATTTATTTCTAGAAATTTTTATTTTCTTGATAAAAGGCTTTGAATCCTCAATTTTGTGATACGGAAGGATCTATATGGGATTTGATTAAATGGGTAGTCTTCTCAAAGATATGGTTTTGACAAACACAACTTATGATTTTGGTTAAGTTTAGTCATAGGTCATTGGACATATATTTGTCAATTCTGAGTTGTTTTATTGTATGAGAATAAATGTGAATTCTCAGTCTGGTTTCAAATTCATTAATCCTTTTATGTAAATTACAAATTTGAAGTGCTTTGAATGGGTTGTTTTTTCACATGTATACATCTGTCTTTCATCATTCCTCAGTTGAGCTCCTGCAATATCAGGTACCCTAGTCCATGAGTTTCTCTTCAGTGTCTTAATTGGGTAGCTGCCTGGGTCAATTACTTTACTACATATATTTCATTATTTACTCTTTGAACTGTACATACATACCAGTTTGTGAGTATTATTTGGTTTATACTTGATTTCCAAATAGACCCCTTTTGTTTTGTATTGAGAGTTTATTAGTACTATGGCATTATTAATATTTAAGTTGTTTGTCTCTATCTAATAAGTTATTAATCTCTTGTAAAAAAGACTATTTGTGGTTTTATGTAAGGATTTATGTAGCTTGGCCCGGAACTTCTCCTTTTATTACTATTAATTAGACCATTAACATTTTGACCGGATAAACATTTCATTTCCCTAGTTTTGAGGTTTTGTTTTATGTTGACGAGTTTATGCTTAAATATATTTGTTTATTCTTAGTTCCATCTTGGATACAGTATTCAAAAGTTTTTCTTGTATGATTTTTGCATGTTTCCTGAGTGAGCACCAAAGTGATAGGAATGAAAACAAAAAAACAAAAAAGAACTTTTGAACTTTATAATTCTTAACCCAGCAAAACACATTCCCTATTTGCTGTAGGTAATATACCTCTTAAGATTTGGTTAGTGAATCTAACCAAACAAACTCTACCCTCACGAAATAATATTTGGATCAGTTTCTCTTATCCTCTTAGTTTTAAATAAAATATAATTGAATAATATATTAAAGATAATCTAATCAGCTAAAATATATACATATATTCTTTACTCATCTTATTGTGAATTCAATAATACTTGCTTCTAAGCAGGTTTTCAAAAGGTACACATATTTTAGATTAAAAGGTAGTATCATTTCAAAAATAATTTGAAGAATTATTAATAAGCATCATGTTAAAATCTATAACTGTATATTTCATACATCTGTTGAAAACTATTTACTTACTGATATTACCAGTACTAATACAGGTACCATTGTTGTGCAATTGTTTTAAACTACTCAAGTCGAAGGCTCAGTGTTTTAAAATTAATATTTTACCAAAGTCATGAAATGGAATAAAAACATGAATAGTTCTGAAACCACATCATATTTCATGTTGTAACATAAAAGCTGAATCTTCGTTACAATGTATAAATATATTAATATTTCTTTAGTAGACATTAAATATGTTCCTCACGATTGCATTTGCACAGCTTTTCAATGACTGAATTCCCATGGCTGGAAACAACAAGATACTGATTTGAGACAGCTCCCTTATCCAAGAGACCACTCATAATGTTGTTTACCACGATTGGGTGTCTTGTTACCAACACTTCCATCAACCCTCAGAGGGACCCTGCACAATGAAAACTGATTTTAGTACAAGGAGGTAAAGAGCTGCAGCATATTGCCGAGCCACACCCTCAAAGCAAGAGCATCTATGTATATCACACATCAACTCCCACAGCTTAGACTGACACCCAACCAGTCGTCTATCTGCTGACAACAAGGTGCTGGAGATACAATCCTGACCTACTCAGCACCAGTAATTCAATCCTATGACTGAACAAAGAGTATGCTGGAGAACACATCAAAACAATGGGGAAGCTGCCAAGATTCAAACCACCATGTCACGAAAAATATTACAGGCCAAAAGATTCCCAACCCCATTTTGCAGCAAAGAGACAAAAGCGTATTATTCAAGCCATGGGGTAACACCTTTACCACGTCAAAAGGTTAATCCAGAAGCATTTTCCTCACTGTGGGAGGACAGCCACGATGATCCATGCACTGCAAAGAGTACCATTTTATCCTGGCAATTGCTTCGCTGACTGTATATAGAAACATTTTAATCCAAATGCATTAACTGGCACCACAACAATATTTCTCAAGAAAGAAGTTGTTTTACAGCCAATGACCAGACAGAACGCATCATTGAGAGGATACATTTATCAAATGTCAAGTTACCCACAGCCATAATACAAGTGTCTCCTCAAATCAATCCCCAGCAGATCTACTGCCCACCAAACTTGCAGACCAATACTGGCATCCTTTCATGCAGTCACATTGAAACCACAAAAATACAAGGTCCACTGATCAGGAACAACCAGGCTCTCAACTGCCAGAATAACACACCCGATCTGCAGAAAGGTCCAAGAGAATCATAGTTGCATTGTATCAAGCATCCTTGTCCACACTAACAGTAACATGATATACCCAGCTTACACTAGTATTGTGTCATTCTTGATAATGTAAAGCCAGGTGGCAATATTATAAGAAGGGTGAAATAGCCACAGCCAGGCAACATAACAAGAAGAAGCACAGCCGCATGATCACCATTCAGATGTGCAAAGCGGGGAACAGCATGAGCCATCTAAGGAATGATAGCCCGATGAGTACCTGCCACAATGCATGCCCATTATGCGCTGGCCAGCAATAACAAATTAGGGTGTGGGCTAGGCCTCTCCCCCTTCCACTCAAATCAGATCCAACACAAGTATGTGTGTAGAACACAGATAGCGACCAAGCCCAAAAGCCACATGGGATATAAACATTGTATAAGGTGACACACGGGTCAAAATCCACTGTTGTTATGTTACTCATTTTAGTTGCCTATACAATCATTGCTTCCACTTTCTCCATCTAGTATACCATGCAGCACGCCCATCTAAATGTTTGATTTGCCAAATGCCACATCCAACCTTCTTGTTGCATCCCACCTGCCCACCCGAGAAGGGCATACCTTGGCAACCAGGACATGTCAGTAATATTCTGCAGGAGCGCAGAGTTAGGGGAAATGGCAAGCCCTCCCCAAAACAAACCTGTCAGTTTGCTTGACATTTTACTAGTTTCTTTAGAGGGAGATTTGTGCCAAAACAGCAGTGATTTTATTTGCTGATGATTAATTTCTTAACTTACCCAAACTCTAACTAATATAAAACACTTAGTAAGGGATAGCTAAAATGTCTGGAAATCTAAACTGATAGAAAGACAAAGCAAGATATATGTCCTTATCTATCAAAGGTGCTAGAAGACATCGAAGTAGCCATAAACTGAAAGTGCTAAAGAAAATAAATATCTATGTATATATTTATATGAACGCTTTTATATTATTTGTTTCCTTAGAAGGAATTTAGGTTTCTGTATCTTTTAAATGTGAACCTAGCTTATTTTTCTGACTGAGGCGTCAATTAGAAAAGAGTCAGGGGATAGGCGTACACAAGTCATCTGCAACCAGAAAGCAAATAGAAGTAACTCAAGTTTCTAGTGATGTTTTGTGGCTGTTAAATTGTCTCGAGAACCAAAGCTGAGGGGAAAAGGTATGTGTTTTTTCTTTTCTTTTCCCTCCTCTTATTTGGTGACCAAACTCATGTAGTGGCACGTGAGGCACTCCTAGTTTGCCAGAGTAGTGTTCACAACTGTCCAAACTTTCGCATTTTTAAACATGCTATGCCTTATTTCTCTACAAAGAAAAGACAACAGGATATCTAAAGCTAGTCACAAGCATCTTTCCAGCTCCGGATGTCTGGAGCCACTGCACACCTGACTTATAACCTCAAAATATCACTTAAAACATATTTTTTTCCCACTAGACTATATCAGTATGTGCATATGGGTCAAAAGAGCCAAGAACTTCTTTTAAAGATTATTTAAAAGTAGTCTTATGATACATCCCCTAACTGAAATACTTAATTTCCAAAAAAAGCAACACATTTCTTGCCCAGCATTGGCGTTTATCCAAACAGGGACACTTTTAACTTATAAAAAGTAATATTATCAGGATGTAACTTAATAATAAAGTTTATATATAGCAGCCATTACTATACCTATTAAGCCAATATAACCATATACTGATGAAAGTATTATAAGTTAATGAAGATTTCATAAAAAGAAGAAAAAATAAAAACAACAAAACACAGAGAGAAAGGCATAAAATAAATAAACTATTTGGGAACATTATTATGCATTGGATTACTCACGATTAAGAATATGTAAATAATAGATGGATAATAATGAAAAATAGAGTAATGTTTAAATTAATGCTTAGTATGCTGATGTGATTTAAGATAAATGTATTTACATTTATGCTAATTTGACATTTAAAGTATAATTAGAAAACAGTACCTGTTACCGGTGTAACTTGAAGACAGTAAGAACTTTTCTTTTTTGTTGTTGAGTATTATTATTTTAGATTTTTACAGAATATAACATATGTATAAGATTATTTGTCCTTTAGTTTTTTTTTTTCTTTTTGCTCAACAGTTTTCCAATTATTTGTACTTAAGCATTTCTCTTGATTGTACTTATTGTCCAGTCCATAGATTCTTCATGTGTTAGGATGTTGTTGTTGGTAAGGTATTTTATTTGCTGAATCTAACTGTTTCCAAAGATTTTTATTCCATTTTGGTAGAAAAACTTTCCAGTCTTGCTGGAAATAAAAGATGGACTTTCAGTTGCTTTTTCTTCAAGGTTTTATTGATTATTGGTAGAAATTCTTTTCTTTTTGAAGCGACAGCTTTGTAGAATAATCATTGTCAAATACTTATTAATGAATCATTGTATTTGATGGGAGAATTTGCCCAAAGCATTTCTTAGTTATAAGATCTTTATCTTGTGTGTAGAAAAAAGTCTCACAATTATAGATCTAAAACTGTTCTTACCGGAGAAGAAGCATTTCCAGAAGCTGCTAGTGATCTATGTGCCCGTTCTAGCACCATGCTTATATAAGAGAAGAGCTTCCAGGTATTTTTTATTTACATCTGGTATCCAGGTGGTAGAAAGTTTATCATATTGTCCCCTTCAGATTTTTCTGGTAGACCATATATTCCTAATATGGTATTTCTATTCTTGTTAGAAACTTTCCATATCATCAAGTTTTTCTAGTAAATATGTATTCTGTTGAAGTAAGAATTCAGTTTGTTTGTTCTTCTACTTGAACTCTAGTGTCAATGTCACTTAATGACTGTTCAATGAAAGTGATATCTGTATCCCTTTCTGCTGTGTAAACATTTTCTTGAAGCTGTTTCCAGTTGATTTGTAGACACTTTTCTTTAAAAAGTATCTATTTTATTGTCCATCTTTTCGATTTTTATTGCCTTAAGTTCCTGTATAATATTTGTAATGAGAGACTGCCAGGTCTTTTTTTTTTTGAGAGAAGAGTCTTGTGCTGTATTCCTTTAGATGACTCATGCTGTAAAGCTGATATTAGTGCTGATTTTCCAGTAATTAATTTGACAGGAATTATTCCAGAGTTCCGACAATGAAAACTTTTTCTTATATAGATGCTCCAGAGTTATTAGAAATAAGTTAGTAATAAAAATTTCTTCAAGAATTAAAATATTATTTTGTAAAAGAGTTATATGTCCAGGAATTGTATTGAGGTAAGAGAGCTGAAATGAAGTGCAGCTATCAGTTCAGCATCCTAGCCACGCCCCCAGCTGGTTCTTTCCAACAGCACTGGTGTCCTATATTTAATCCACCTTTTTGATGACTGTATCCACTGTGTTCCATGGTATATGCAATGCTGCGGTAATGTTGTACCCTACTCCTGACTGATGCTTTTCAAATATGAGATCCCTTTGATGCTTTATACGATGTGTGCAAGCCATGGCTGCTTCTGTTACAGGCCATTGACCAAATGTCATGAATACACTGCTCGGACATCAGACTGTTATTCGGTGTTACATTGAGTCCCTGTACTTGATGGCAGATGTGTACCCAAGCAGAGTGAATGGTGATAGTACATCACAAGCTGCTTCCACAATATGTTATTTGGAGGGTGTGCACACATATGCATCCAGCATATTGTATGGTTTGTATACACCATATTTGACCCCTAACATATTTTTCCTGTTTTTACAAAGGTTAATTGTTCATGTTATGGTCACATTACAGGTTGAAAAAGGTGTAGAATGTAATATTGTGGTCTCTAGATTTGTATATATATATCAGAAACACTTGGCATCTTAACAACAAGGTGTGTACACTGTTTGTATCCACTGTACTAGGAATAATGTTTCACATACATGCCCCTACTGTAGCCCATTGTCCCCCCATTTTGTTGGTTTCTATCTGGATGTCTTTGCACTGACAGGTTGTGAAGTATGCTACGAGGAATGTATTCGTGCCCACTCAGATAGGTCCCCAAAGGTGACCACTGTGATGCACTGCCAGTTAACACCACCACAAGTGAACATGCACATCCAAAGCAATATGGCTGTTGGATTAGTGACAGTTGTGTGCATGGCAAATAGCTTAAGACCCTAACATGCCTGGGGGTATTGGTAAACCACAACAAAGCAATTCCATGCTCACCAGCTACAGGCTGCTGTCTCACCTGTGGACCAAGAGGGACCTAAATAGTTGTGGAAAGAGAAGTACTGTCAGCAGACTAAGATGTGGCCTTGGTACAGGTTGGAAGCAGCATTTTCTGCACAGCTAACAGTACAAGCCCCACTACTACAAAATAATGCTTACCCATCACCATAGATGTGCTGCGTCTGTGCATTACAAAACCCGGCCACAACTGCTATCTTATCTGACATTTGCATGTAGATACTCTACAGATACAACTATGTATGCTACAGTACTCCAGTAATGTGCACTGGAGCCTTACCTGCATGCTCTTTGTCCATTGTGCCAATGCGTGCCACCACCCACCTCCCACAATGCCAGATTCTGGATCCTGTTGTATGGTTGGGGTGAGTGCCCCAAGGTTGGCGAGGAGCTCCTCAGTGGGTGCCAGTGAGGCCTGCATGCCTGGGGCCGTCACCTCTGGCTAAGCGGTCCCTGGCTACAGCAGCAGCCCTTCACCAGGCATTGCATATGAGGTCAGTTGCATGATGCTGGACCTGCTCATATGTTCGTGCATGCAAGCTGACATCATTTACCCTGTAGACTAGGTCATTCTACAGGGCAGTCCTCTCTGGCAGATGTTGTTGGCTATGGCTAAAGATGACTCCATGGTTATGGATGATGGTTTCTATTATGACAGCTGTCTCAGCCTCTGTATACAGTGGAAGCCTAGGATGCTGCATATCACCTGGAAGAATAAACAAGAAACATATCAGAGGACCTCATACAGCTGTCAACAGTATGGACAGAAATTGCACATCATAGGTTCATAGGTTCATACTAGGCTATCTGCCCGAGGGCTTTTACAAGCCTAGCCCATAGTTTTGTGGCTTAAGCCACCCCTTTAGTATGGGGAACTATACCCATTATTTTTCTGTGCCTCTGTTGAGAGTGGACACGATGTGGCCAGTGTCACGTGCCTTATTAATGGTTTCTAGGAAGGAAAGGAGAGCTGTGGTAGTGTTGTTGCTGGGTCCGAAACCATGTTGAGTAGGGTTTAGAAGTTGGTTGTTTATGAGGTAAGGTAGAACTTGTAGATGGATGCATTTTATGAGAAGTTTAGATATGGGGGATAAGATAGAGATAGATTGAAAGTTTGTGATACTATTGTTATTACCACCTTTATGGAGTGGAATAATAAAGGCCTTTTTCCAGAGCTGGGGAACTTGATATTCAGCAATAGATTGATTTATAAGAATGCAGATGGGAAGATCTATGCCTTCTGCAGCAAGTTTTAAGAAATATGAGGGTATATCATCAGGGGCATTGGAGCCAGGTTTCAATGTTAGTAGAAGATTTTTATGGTGGCTGTAGGAATGGGGTTGAAGGAGAAAGGAGGCAGTTGGGAGCAGGAGATGCTAGGGAAGGGAGGGATAGGTGGAAATAAGGGTGCGGAAGTGGAATGGGACA
The DNA here is from genome assembly GCF_019279795.1 of Protopterus annectens. NCBI lineage: Eukaryota > Metazoa > Chordata > Ceratodontiformes > Protopteridae > Protopterus > Protopterus annectens. The sequence continues at coordinate 146,495,358 of NC_056750.1, forward strand.
TGAAGGATGATGTAAATTTACTTAGGGAATTGATAAAGAAAGTGTTAAATTAGGTGGCTAAGACCAAGTTAGATGCATCTGGATCAGGGCAGGAGTTTTCTTTTTTGCCAGGGTTGAGAAGGGAGGAGATCCCATACCAGAATTTTTGGGGGTTGGTGTTATGGTTTGTTTGGAGTATAGAGAAGTAGGCTTTGTGGTCTGAGATAATAAGTTTTTTTTTTTACTTTCTTACAAAGTGTTTTAAATTCATTAAGGGTGGTGATAGTTTTATTTTTGTAGTAGCGTTTCCAGGCTTTATTCCAGAATCGCATGGCTAGTAAGGTATTTTTGGTTAGCCAAGGTACAGGATTGCTTTTTCTGCATTTTGTTTTCAGAGGAGCAAAGGAGTCAAGCAAGTTGAGGAAAGTTAAGTTAAAGTAGGTAACAGCATTTTTTAAGGAAAGGGTTTTTAGTGGGTTCCAGTTCATTTTTTAGTGCATTTGAGAATGTGCTAGGATTAAAGTTTTTTAGACAGCGAGTGAAGGTGTAGGTATGAATTAGTTATATGGAGGAGGGAAGACGGTGGGCAAAAGTGGGGAAGTGGTCACCTAATGGGTCGGGCAGAGTGCCACTATCAGAGATGCAGTGTGGATGAGAAACTAGAATCCAGTCCAGGGTGCTTCCAGTAAGGAAGTTCTTGGAAGGCATAGTTGTTTAGTTAATAAGCTGAGTGAAGTTGTACAAGTTTATATATTATGTGAGTTTGTAGGAAATTGAATTGTTGACCAGTTAATATTAACATCACCCATGATTATAGTTACATTAGTAATGCTGTTAAAGAACCGAGGATAATATCTTCAAGGGCTGAGATATTGTCTCCAGGAGGGATATAAAGGGAGACTATGCATATAAGTTTATGTTTGTTTATATGAAGTAGGGCTGTAATTAGTTCTGCCTTGCCAAATTTGGGAATAGTTTTGGTATAGGGGGTAACTAAGTGGGATGATGAATAGAGGAGAGTGACTCCCCCTCCTTTTTTATGTGTTCTATCTTTCCTAATTATGGAGTAGTTGGGTGGTGTTAGTTCAGAGTCTTTTATATAGGGTTTGAGCCAGGTTTCAGAGATGGCCAAAATATCGGGCTGGTTATGGAGAAGCCAGGCATGGAGGTAAGGAATTTATTTTGTTGCATATACTCTGAGCATTTAGAGCTGAGAAATGGAGGGATTTACCAGTTGTGGGAGGAGGAGGATGGTAATGGGAGGTTGAGATGTGTGGGGGAGAAGGGCCAGGGTTTGGGTGAATGTCACCAGAGAGAAGGATAGAGATGAGATGGCCGAAGAGGTATTTGAGTTTCTTGGAATATAATCTATGGGGTGTAAGCATTATGGAGATGTGGCTAATATAGATGTGAGTAGAGTTTTTGGGGTTAGGTAAGAGTTTAGTTTGTAGGTGAACAGCATACTATCATTGAAGGGGTAGAGACTGGGAAATATGCAGGTTGAGGAATATGTGTGCATCATGGAGATTAGGTTAGTTGTATGAAATGGGAGTGGGTGATTTGCACTGAGAGGTTGGGTGAGATAGGCTAGGTAAGATATGGTAATAAGTAGTAGTATTTGAGTTAGAAGTGAAAGAGGTTTGGTTGACATGATGACTATTCAGGATATAATGGGGAGTGAGTTTGGGATTAAGTAGATATTAGTAAAAATTTAAAGTATGGGTTTGGGTACCTGAGAAGGTAATATGGATAGTTTGTGTTAATGTAGTGGAAAGTTTTGGCATAGGAGGGGTGGATTATAATGTCACATATTCAGTGTTAAAAGTTGTGTATGAGATGTTTGGGGTCTTTACTGGGTATGTTTCTATTGGGTAGTTGCTACTGTGTGTGAGTGGAAATGTATTGTGGATAGGTCGTAATTTGTCATGGGAGGGGTTAGTTATAATTACTTAAGCAGATTTGGTGGTTTGAACTCTGGTGGGTGTGGCTTGGTGAAGTATAAATTACAGGTATTTGGGGTGGGTGGGATATGGGGGCAGGAAGGGGAGCAGAGTGAGCATGAGCATAGCAAGGGGGAATGGAGCGGGATGAGCCAAGATCCAAGCAAAGACAAGTTTGTGTTTAAGAAAACAATCAGAATTGACCAAGGACTGCTCTGAAGCTGTAAGTCATTTCTTAACCATTTCTCAGGTGGAAAAACAGGATAAACGTGTATCAGTAGGCTACTGTGGTGTCAAGTTATATTAACAAACACACAGTATTTGATAAGTTATGGATACTATTTGCTAACCAAAGGGAATAAAAGAGAAATGGAAGATGAGTGTGAATGGGGAGTTGCTTACAAGCCAAAGCAGAGTGCTCACCAGGGGATAATGAATATTAGCTCAAACAGGTAGACACATACACAAAGTTAACTTTAGCTGTTTGTGTTTGCAGACAGTTCAGACCCGAACTGTCCTTTTTTATAACAATCTATCCACCGGTCAGATAAAATCAGAATGATGTGTGGAATGTACTCACTACATAATAACAGGCAACTGATGTCTCAGGCATCTGATATTGCATTCAACATATGTTAGGACAGACAGTGTTACTGCAGCAACTTCTGCAGTTTATCTACCCAATTATTTCCAATGTGTCTCTATTTCCATACCTTTGTCACCCTACTTTGTCTGGCTTGGTCCAGACTCCTTGACTAAGGTGTTCTGCAGTATGACAGCACTGCATGTTATACAGAAATTATATATATATATATATATATATATATATATATGTGTGTGTGTGTGTGTGTGTGTGTGTGTGTGTGTGTGTGTGTGTATACACACACACCTCAGTATTTATTGCTAATATATCTATATATTGTCATACATGTATATGTATCTCCATACATATCTCTATCTCTATATATGTATATGTTTCTTTATATATATATATATATATATATATATATATATATATATATATATATTTGTAAATACCAATCATTCCTGATTCCACAGTGTTTCATCCCTATTGTAATCTGGCTGTAATACATGATATGTTTGAAAAACATCAGGAAATCTTATAGCTCAGATGGCTTAGTAGTAAATTGTTGTGGCTATGGTTTACAGGGTCCTGGGTGGATGTATCCAGTTTGTACTCAAAGACAGCTGTAGCTG
>NC_056750.1:146503494-146685994 GCF_019279795.1 Protopterus annectens
ATCAGATGCACATGAGCCCTCATATGGTTACAGTGGAACTGAGGTCCCCAACCATGGGCAGTCACCACTGCACCTTCACGACCTCGAAGATGGCTGTACTGGGGGCTGAGCAGAAGGGGCAGGCTGACCCTCAAGATGCACCAGGTGGCCCTCAAGCTGGTGCAGCTGATCCCCGTCCTAAGAACAGAGGACGCTGTTCACCAATCCCCGGATCTGACTGCAGGTGACAATCTCCTCTCTATGCCTGTGCCCAGGGGGGGGCGAGCCTCATGCCCTGAGGCAGTTCCACCCAAAGGTGGTGCAGAACCAATGGAAGAGGAAGGCCTGGGTTGGGTCTCAATTGTGCTGGGGCCCAGTGCCAAAGCCAGATGAGGCGGGACAGGTAAATCCGCTGGGATCTGCCTTCCCAGATGTGCTATAGTGTTTCAGTTTAAAAAATATGTTGGTTAGTCATGAAGAACACATTTCAGGATTAGTTATAACAGCATGCATGGGTGTTCCAATTTATCCCATAAAACAAAATTGAAACAGTTGCATAGCAAACAGAATACATGCATATATGAAACCGCAGTAGCTTATTAGCAGCAGTGACCACTAGCCGTGACAGCGTGACACTTGAGGGACATGCATTGGAACAAAGTGCTTTGTGTATGTACTTATCTTGCTGTCATTTGTAGCCTTGGGGTTGGACAGTGGATATGTTGAACACAGAGTGTGTTAGTAAAGCCTTCTTACACCTACTGCAAACATTTCCTTACCTGGAAGATCTGTGGATGAAATTTCTGTTAATACTACCTGACTGTTTATACAAATATTCACACATTCTTGTGTGAAAATATGCATTCAGCATACTACCACTGCCAGGATTTGAACCATGTCTATGCAAAAAGGTACACAACAGCTGTATTTCATCACAATGAACTACTGAGAAAATGCTGATTCTTGCTTGACTTTTTTATCCCTAGTACTCTCTGGTTTGCACAATCTGACCTTGTAGTTCTGACATTCAAGCATGGCAGATAGTTCTTGTACTGTGTATTCATTAGGGTTACCACCTTTCCATCTTTACGAGGGACAGTCCCACTTTGTGCAGTTGTGTCCTGAGAAAATTCCTAGGTAATGACAACTGTGCTCCAATTTTCAGACAACAGATATGTGTTAAGTTTTCAGTAATAGTTGCATAAAACAGTTATTTTCTACCAGAAACCCATAACTATCATACAAACTACCATACACAACTCTAATGTGACAAAATAAACTTTTATTTTGGGAAGGAAGTGAAGTTCTGTCCTTTGCACTGGTCATAGATGTGTTCTGTCCTATGAAATCACACATTTCTACAAAACAAATTCCCACTATGGGCAGTTGCAAAGGTGTCAACCCAAGTATTCATACTTTGACATATTACAATCTTGGAAGCAATGATCAACACAAAGCACTGCTGCAGGGGATAGTCTTTTATATTGTATACATTACTATTCAGAGTTAAGATCTTGGTGCATAGCGCATTTCATTAAGTTGATCACCTGCTTTACAGCTGAACAATCTTTGTAAAATGAGCCTCACTTCATTCTTGTTGGCAGAGGCATGGTTGCTGTGCAGAACCTGTACATATTATATTCCTACCACAACATGAGAAAGTAAACACACCATTCTGGGGTTTTTACTTTTATTCAACATTACATAGACTTTTATTCACCTGATAACAGTCCTTTATTCATTGGACACAGTACACACTTTACCTACTAGTTGTTTACAATATACTACTTTCTGTTTATTTACTCTGAATACTGCAAGCTAGATTTTTACTCACCAGCCTCTCGGCCCAGCCTTAGCAGCCTGCTGGCATGTGCATCAGTTTTCACAGCCCTCTCATCTGCAGCTGTACAGGAGATAAAGAAACATTTATGCATACCTATCGATTACATACTCAGGCTGAACTTTGCTGAACACTAATTAATACTGATATTTGCACACTTCTGGAACATTCCGTGCCCATGCATCTTGGATCCACTGGTCCAAGAGCTCCCTCTTCCCATGCTTAAAGTCAGCATAATGGTGCCAGACCTGCTCACCAGTCTGAGGGATCCCAGTAGCACTGGTGAGATCACATGCAAGATGGTCCCAGGCCTCCACTTTCTATGTAAGCCCTGGTACTGGTCCTGCAGCAGTCTCCATTCATGCTCTTTCATGAGGAGTCCAACCATGACTCTGGACTCCTGGATGCCCCAACACTGCATCCAAAAGAGCATACCCTCTCCAACACCAGCCACGGTGCCTGCAGTGATCAGCTACAACTGGTTATGGCTGTATTCCTACCTGCAGGGTTTAAATAGGGCTGAATTCCTGCCCTTTACCATGATTGGAAAATTTTGCATATGCTGAGCTAAGCTAAGCAACGTGCACACATGCTCAGCTAAGGTAACCATTGCTTAAAGGGGTAAATGCTAAGCACTGCTTACCAGTGCACAAATGCTATGCTAATTATTGCTTAGCATTTAAATGTAAGCAATGCTTACACTGGCTAAGCATAACTGAGCACAACTTAGCATTGTCCGGCTTTCATTTTATGGACTATCAGGATTGTGGGGTTGATTCCTCATTAATGACATATTATGATATGCATGTCTATCTTCCATAACATCCCCCATGTGCTTTCATTACATTATATTCTTGCGTGACTATACTGTATGGGACACATGTTTATATGGGGGTTTCACATCTTTGCTACACTGACACCTCACATTTGGACCTGCTACACTACCCTGGTTAACAAATGTATATTATTTACTACCTATTTATAAAAAAAATAAATTTAGTACTACTTTCACATATAAAAATGAATGGAATGTATTGGGGCTCAAACCATGAATGACTACATGCTATGCAAAAGCTCTAACCATTACACTATCTCACTTTAGGCATTGTGTCTGTATATTTCTAGTTAGCTCCTTGGGATGTTTAAGCTATGCTGAGCACATCTGCTAGACATGCACACCTGTTCAGCTACACTACACTTTATTTGGGATGGGAAAAATGTTATTTTTTTTTTCATTTAGGGATATGCACATAGCTATTGGTCTCTTAGGGCAGGGCATCTGCTCAAATAAATCATAAATGGGGGACTCTGGCTACAACTGAGGACAATTTTTAAGTAGTTCATCTTGGGAGCATGCTTGCTTATTTGGTATGTCCGCATGTACACTGGCATACTGATCTGCACATTCTCTGTGCTGACCTGTTGTTTGGAGGGTGTGCCTGTTTGTTTTATTTACATTCTCAGTGTCCATGGACACTGTTATTATTTACCAACAGTGTCCGTGGACACTGTTTTTGTTTTCAAAGTGCCACACGGCACTTCCTGAGTGCAGGGGTTGTGTTTACTGTGTGAGCACTGCTCGGACATGTCCCCTGCACTCATTCCTGTTTTGTGTCTATGTAGGTTACACAGCAGTATGCCTTCATGAATATGCAAGTTGCGGTGCTGTCCTACATGGACAAGAAAAAACTCCATGCAAGAATAATACTATTGTTGCACAGAGTTTACTGAATCCAGGGGTACATCTCTCAATATTCCCTAGCACTCACCTGTATCTTCCACTCCAGCACCATGCTCCTCCATCTTATCTTATTTTAATTACTAATTTTGCTATTTGTTTATTTTTATATAAATAACAATATAAATAAATAAATAAATAAATATATATATATATATATATATATATATATATATATATATATATATATTATTTTAAATCTCACTACTCTTCACCACATAACATAATCACAAAGTCAGTCATGTCTACCAACCTGAAACACGCTCTTCACTATAGTTCTATATCCCTACCACTGTATAACAGCACAGTAATTGACTTCAAAAAAATGACTACACCTATAATTACAAAAGAATAAATACATAGACATCAAACTTACTTTCTGTATTCCCCTTCTCAATACTTGCATTATAAAAGAAAATGTAATTACACACAAAATCAAACATGCATGTTATCCTCAGATCCTTGTCACTACTTTATTACTATATACATCCACACCCACACCCTGAGCAACTCAATCATTATAACCCTCTATCATCAAATAATTCAAAACCAGTCATCTTAACCACTATGTCCTCAGGTCTGAAGCTCTTTAAGCTTAATATTTATAGTATTTCCAATAAAATGCCAGAACTATGAGCATGGGTCTCTGTACATAAACCAGATGGTTTATCCCTTACTGAAACCTGGTTAAAATCCTCCATTAAAGATAAAGAATTTTCCCACAGAGCTACAGTATTATCAGCATCACTACAGCTCTTCCCTCCTTCCACAACACAATACATCAGCTTAGAGACAAAGAAAAATTATCCTCTTCTACATTCAATGATATATTTATAAGCCCAAAGTTTTTGTACATAGCATTGTTGAATCATTGAATATTTATGTTTCTATCTAAAGCATTTGATACACTCTCCTATACTAAACTGCTGGAAACATTGCTATCCCTTTAGTCTCTCCACCTCTACCCTAACATGGTGTAAAAACTGTCTCTTAGATAGGACACACAATGTGTCAAACATGCTACTCATCTTAACTACCCATGACCATCGGTGGCCCTCAGGGCTCAATCTTGGGTCCTCTCCTCTTCAATATTTTTATAAACAATCTCCATACTGCAGTGGGACAAGTTTCCTGATTCAGTAAGCAAGCAACTCCATTTTAATCTGCTCAGCTCTAAGCATGCAATCACTACAAACTGTTACACAACAAAGAAATGCCTCCAGTGAATCTTTTCTGTACCAAACTAATCTTCTGAATCCCAAAAAATCAAAACAAAATTTCCACTTTTCATCCCAAAACAATAGTCTTATCACCTTTAGTATATCATCCATGCAAAATACTACACTCAAGGTTGTCATTCATACATACTAAGTTACTGGGGGCCATCATAAATGATAATCTAACAAAAGGATCCATATAAAAGTAGGTCTCTTCTACAAAGTCTCTCTCTCTCTCTTGCTCTGTCTCTGTCTGTCTCTATCTATTTCATCTTTCAATCTAAAAAGACAACTGCCCTCTCATATCTATTGTCAAGTCTCTCTTGTGCCTCTCCCCTACTCTTAAATGTCATTTCCTTCCTCTTAACAAAACTGGAACAATGTTATCATAAAACAGCAAAATTTCCAACTCACCTTCTAAGTAAAACCCATCATTGCCCAAATAATCTGGGTGGAATTCCCCAACTATCAAAAATACATTGCCCAAATAATCTGGGTGGAATTCCCCAACTATCAAAAATACTGTTGAGTTAAACTGATCCAAAGTATAGTTCATGACTCAAATAAATGTCCAGCAATGAATACAGTAATGTTATGGTACTCTGCATCACTAAGAGTAAAAGAGACTGCCAGGAACCACCATGAATAAATAAAATAAAACGATTTTATTGAACGAGCGCTTTCACGCACACACAGGTGCGCTTCATCAGGTTACAAAGTCACATAAAACCATTGCAGTTTATATACAGGAAATCATATCAATTAAATGATTAATTAATTAATCAAAAACTATCTAATTGAGACAACAGTCAATCTACATTTAAAAAGACAGACATTGCATTCTCTTTAGTATGGACTCCATACATATAACCTTTTCGCGTCTATACTAAGGTATGTATGCTCAATCATTCAAATATATTCACAAGAGCATGCTAGTAAAATTTTTTTTTCAATCAAACACGTTCAAAGACTATCATATGGCTAGTGAACCAATATGTTATTGAGGGCCATTTATGCATTCCAACCATTATTAACGGGTCCAAGACACAAAAATGCCTCATACTGCTTCCGATAGTAAATCTATGCAACATCCGCTGGAACCATTTGGTAACGAAGCAGATATATGGCATGCAAATTATGTCGTTACATATTGGCCTCGTTGTAGACATTATAAGTTAACCAAGACTTACACGAGCCAGGCATAAGAATACTATTTAACGGAAACATTAAACATTATACTGAGACATTACTATTGCTGACATCCTACCTGTCCTTTTTTAAAATATATACATTGTAGCTGACTGAAAATTAAAAGACTAAAAATAAAATATGTTAACCAAGACCTATAAGTTCTAATTTATAGAACAAATCATTAAAAATATTAATATATAGATGTAAATATTTTCTCAAATATCTAAAGAATATATACGGGCTCTAGCACAATACTAACAGCCTAATGTTAATCACTATACATAGAAACATATAAATGTTACTATTCAAGGAGCCACTACAACACATCACACTGAAAGCATCATCACTAAAACATATCTTTTCATGTTTAAATGTGTATATAATTCAATATTCTCATACTACTTGTACCGGATGTTGTTACGTAAACTGTTTTAAGTACAATGTTTCAGCTTATTAAACATAGTTGCCACTATGATATCATAGGCGTTAATACATTATTAATAATAATATTATAAGAAACAATAAGCTGAAAGCTAGCATAAGTTTATGTTAAACATCTCATAAGAGATAACAATTGACCAATCATATCATGAACAATGAGTAATAAAATTCAGAAGATTTTTTAAAAATATATATATATGTATAAAGGTGACCTACAAATATGGTCATTGTTGAAATACCAGAGTTGCTTGTTAGGCAATTCATTGTCATAAACCTAAATGAGAAGTGCCTGATGTATTATAAACGTTATATATTAACCTATGTAGTGACAATATAATATAATAATATTGGAGGACAGGACCAATTGACCAATGTGGCAATAGATCAGGATGTTCCTAAAAGAGCAGGACGAATACTGACCACTGTATTTAGTCCCGGTGGAATATGGGCTTTCATTCTCAATATCCATCTCAATTCAAACATTTCAATGGTACCTACATGGTCCCCTTCTCTCTTGTTCGGGTTTACCACCTGTAGGACCAGAAATACAGTGCCCAAATAATCTGGGTGGAATTCCCCAACTATCAAAAATACTGTTGAGTTAAACTGATCCAAAGTATAGTTCATGACTCAAATAAATGTCCAGCACTGAATACAGTAATGTTATGGTACTCTCCATCACCCAAACAAATGTTCATCACTGAAAATAGTAATACTATGGGACTCCCCATCACCAAAACAAATGTCCAACACTGAAAACACTAACTCTATGGGACTCCCCATCACCTAAACAAATGTCCAGCACTGAAGACAGCAATGCTATGGAATTCCCCATCACCTCAATAAATGTCCAGCACTAAAGACAGTAATCGTATGGCACCCCCATCACCCAAACAAATGTCCAGCACTGAAGGCAGTAATGCTATGTTACTCCCTATCTAGATATCTCAAGTATAAGGACACCAAACAATAAACATAGTGAAGCAATGTATTTCTGATATATCACCAAATGCTGGAATGTTCTCCCACAAGACCTAAAACAAATCATACATCCAAAATACTTCACCTTTGGATTCCAAATGCTCCTGCAAATCTTCTCCTGGTTAAACATTGTTACAACGCTATCCATCTTTCCTGTATTTTTAATGACCTTTTGGTCTTCTTGTATTATCTAAGCTGCAGGGCTTTAATCAGAAGACCCAATAGCTTAGCCACACCTAGAAATTCTTACTGGACAGTCTGCTATTTAGTAATAATGCCCTACACATTCAAATGCATCTGTCTATTAATGTAATGGAAGTTCTTAACATTATTGTTTACTTAGTAAAACTGAAATGTAACTCCATGAAATATAATGATTTCTAGGATCTATCTTCTGTTTTTTCTTTTGTATACTAATTTTTGTATTTTCTATCTGACAGTTAACATTTGTTGTTTTACATTATATTATATTGTCTGACACCTTGTAAGATTTGCTAACTGTGGAGCCTTTTTCCCTGGGCCTCCACTGGAAAGTGGCCTATCATGGCCCAGTCTAGCTTTTCTGGTGAATAAATGCTAATAAATCATCATCATCAACCTATTTTTTCCTCATTTTCTACATGGGTTTATTGTGTTATGTCAAGTCTCTCTTGATGTGTTGTCACTCTCCCACCTTCTTCCACACTCATGCCTGACTATTGCAGGTCTTCTCTCACACAATCCATCTATCTCTTTGCTGGACATCCTTGTTTCCTCTTGCCTTTTTCCTATCTGTCCCAAAATTTCTTCACCAGATTGTCCTCTGCTTTTCCTAACATCTTTTCGAATCACCATTATCTGTTCTCATTGACTTTATCTGCAACTGAAGCTACTTGGGCTTCTGCTCTAATGCCCTCATTTTGTCAGCTGTTCCACTGTGTTCATGCTACCATCCATCTCAAGCACTTCATCTCCATCACCTCAAGCTTCCTCAGCTGTTCTGCTTTCACTGCCCATGTTTCTATACCATACAAGCAGTACTGCTCTCACCACTGTTTTCTGCACCTTACTTTTCAACTTCTTTGGCATTCTTTTATCATATACTATACCTGGCACTCTGTGCCAGTTTGCTGCAGCCCCTCTAATTCTAACTTTGACCTCCTTAGTCAAAATTCCCTTCTCTTCAACCATCCCTTCTAAGTTCTTGAAGCTGTCGACTTGTTCCACTATTTTCACTTCTATTTCATTTCTCAGCTTCATCTAATTCTCCATTTGCTGCCATTGCAATTCTCTTAGCTATACTCAGTTTCAAACCATGTGTCTTCAGTTTTGCATTCCACTGCCCATCCTTTACTGAAGTTCTTGTTCAGAGTCTGCCTGTATTGTCATATTGTCAGCATACAGCAGCTTTGTTGATCTGTCCCCTCCAACCTGTTTGCTGATGTAGTCCTTCTCCAGAATGAACAGCAGTGGGCTTAGAGCTGAACCCTGATGCATACCCACTCCCACTGGGAGCTTCTCTGTTAGTCCGAACACCATTTGTACTTGAGTCATTGTGCCCTTGTACATAGTCTGCACTAATACGAGCAATGTTTCTTGGATTTTGAGCCATCTCAGGACTGCCCAAATCAGCTTTCTTTGGACCTTGTCATATGTTTTCTCCAAGTCTAGAAATGCACAGTTGGACTCTTTCCTCATCACTTGCTTCTTCTCAACTATTTACTCACTGCAAACATCAGGGCAGTTGTAGTGTAGCCTGATCTAAATCTGAACTGCCCATCTCCCATCAAACTTTCTACTACTCTGCATATTTGTTTAGCAAGCCCCTCCAGAATTTGCATTCAGTGTGACTGAAGCTTGATACCTCTGTACTGCCCACAGTTGTGAATTTCTTCTTTGTTCTTCTACGCTAGCACTAGTATGCTTATTTGCCAGTCATCCGGGATCTACCTTTCTCTCCATATTGCTATGAATATTCTCAGGAGTCATTTCTTTCTTAACAAACTCAACATCTTGATTATATTTGCACTGACTTCATTTCAGCCTGCTGTTTTCCCTGACTTTATTTTTCTAGCTGCTGTTCTTACTTCTTCTAGGGTTGGCTCCCCTTCTTTGATTGCAGGCTGTGTCTGAGGTAGTACAACCACTGTGGAGTTTTCTTCATTCAGAAGTTGCTGGAAATATTTCTTCCATCTGCCTTTGAAATCCTGTGAACTGGTGAGCAGGTTGTTGCCGGCATCCCTTATGAAAAGTGTCTGATGACAAACTTTTTCATCTTTCGGTCTTTGTCTTGCAACTTGACTCTGTTTCTTTCGTCCATCTACTGAGTCATTTTCCAGAATCTGATGCCTTGTTCTTTGTTTATGAAACTGCTCTCTTAGCCTGTTTGTTAGCCAACCAGTATGCCTTCTTAGCCTGGTCCATCTTTTCTATCTCCCACTTTCTCTTGCAGTCTTTCTTTCTTTCGATAACTTCTTGGACTTCTGCATTCCACAACTGGCGTTACTTATGTACCTTGCTTCCATACCTGGCTAGGCCACATATCTGTTCTATAGTCCTCACAAAAGCTGTTTTCAGGTGCTACCATTCTTCTTCTTCAACTTCACATATTTCCTCTTCTTCTTGAGGTGCTAGAGCCTTGAGTATTTATTTTAACTCTTGTGCTTTCTCTCCGGTCAACCTCCAGGCCTTCAGCCTAGTCTCTGTTGACCTTAGAGCCTTTTCTGACCACCGCCTGCAGCTGATTCTGGCAACCAGTAGTTTATGCTGAGGAATGACTGTTTCACTGGGGGTAATTTTGTGATCACTGGTTCTATCCCAGTGCCCTTTCTTACTAGGAGGAATTCTACCTGAGTTGCATGTTGACTACTCTTATATGTTATCTTATGATGTGTCTCTTGCTGAACCATGTGTTGGCCACCATCAAACCATTTGCCAGACAGAGGTCAAGAATGGCCTCTCCTTCTTTATTCCTGTTGCCCCACCCATGTGTGCCCAGGAAGTCCTAATATCCTCTTCTGTCTGTCTCAATATAAGCTTTTAGGAACCCATTATCAACACTGTCTTATGTTGTCCTACTTTATCTAGTCAGTCTTGCAGCTGCTGCCTGAATGTATTCTTTTCCTTGCTATGACAACCCTACTGAGTGGCATAGATCACTGAATAGTGCCCTATCCTTACACTAGACTCCGATTGCCATGTGTTTGTCACTAATTCTAATGACACCCCTCACTGTCTACTGAAGCTTTTCCCCTCATCACAACTCCCACAACATTTATAGTCTGTCTTCCTCCTGAGTAGAAGACTCTGTATTCCAAGCCAAGTAATTTTACTGTACTGTCCTTCCATCTTGTATCCTAGATACGTAAGATGTCCAGCTTTCTTCTTACCATCATGTCACCCACTTCCAAGCTCTGCCCTGTCAGTGAACCTATAGTATACTAAGTGTAGCAATCATTAGTTCATGCTTGGCAAGTTGATTGGTTTTACTTTCAAAATACTGCTACAGGTCTGGAAAGCAATGACATTTAGCAGAAAAGCTAGTCAGTCCTTCGATAAACTTTATTTCAATAAAAATAAGCAATTTCATTCACTTAAACCATATGTGAACTTCTCCAGGCTGTTCACCCACAGTAACAGTTACTTTAGTTATTTTGTAATTTGTGTCATGAAATCAGAAGTTTGTGGTTTTACATTCAGCTTTTGCTCAACAGAGCTATCCCAGGTAACCCAAGCTGGGAAGTTGGACACTGCTCAACCAGTAGCTTATTGTCTTAGGGCTGTTAGGCCTTTATGGCAGGCACACACTGGCCAATAGCAGCACATAGATCCCTCTCACTGTTAGCATGTGTTGCTGGTGTAGGTCAGAGTAGCCAAAGCCCTCCATTCATTTATCCCTAGTAAATAGCCATGCCCATTTTTAGTGACATTAGTCAATGTGACTAAATGACCTAGACACTATGCGCAGTCTGTGATCCATGTTCTTCCATCTAGAAGATACTGGGCACCATGGTTCATACCCAAAGTGGTTGTTCTATACAACTCTTCCTCTGATAGTCATCATCTACAGTCCATGCTGCTACCCACAACTCCATTCTTGGGTGAGCTTGAGGTGGAAACATTCAGCATATTTTTGGGAGGTGGGAAGAACCCAACAGAAAGACAGGGAGAATGTGCAAACTCCATACAGACATTGCCTGGAGGTCAGTATTGAACCTTGTACCTTGTGCATTGGATTCAAAGACCTTAACCATTATGAAAATTGTGTCTACTCAATTTAAATAATAAATAACCAAAATTTACTAGATAAGGAAAAAAAGACATGGATGTTGTGCAGACAGTTCAGGGACAGGTATGAGGTCTGCAGGAAGTGAGTTTGGGGGGGTACTGTGTGTATAAGACTGTATGGGGTGCTGACTTTGCTTTTGCCATACAGACGCCAGCACAGTTAACCACCACAGAAGTGCTGCTCTGTACTTCACAGAAGTTAAATGTGATACATTAACATGCAAATTATTCCATAATGGGGTCTTTCTTCATTGTGGTCAATGTGGTTCACAAAATACCACATTGTGACCATTAGGCCTTTTTTTACAGAGAACACGTAACAAAAAGGTGCAACCACTTCACTGAAAAAGTAAAACCACAGACCAGGAACAAGGAATAAATCACAGCTTTAGCATATTCGTCAAAGACTTCATCAGAAATAAAACAAACTAAGACATTTCTACTTATATATCACAGTCAGTTAAGCAATTTGCCTCATTAATTAATTATCATATAAAATTCTCGTGAACTCATTTGTAAATACATCTGTTGAATCACATATATACTTAAAAAGTAAATACATTGTTACAAATACTTAAAAAGTAAATGCATTGATTAAAGGATTTATAAGCTAAAGCTGTGCTTTATTCCTTGTTCCTGGACTGTGATTTTACTTTTTTTACAGAGACCATAGGGCCTACACAGGTGACGTTAATCTTCAGGATCTTACAGAGATTACATGAAACTCGCTCGACTTCAAACTACTGCACTTATCATTTACTAACTGAAACCAGTTCTGCTGGAGATGGGCCATAGATGAAGAAAAGACTTTGGGCTAGGCTATCTAACTAGAAAGTAAAAGCAAATAAATGGATATGCAATATAATCACAAAGACAAAAATGTCTACTTATGAGATTATAAGAGTCTGCTAAGAAAACTGCAAACTGGCACATTTTGCTTCAGGAAGAAACAATTATTTGATTGCACAAAAAGACACAAAGAATAAATCAACTGATTAAACAATCCCAGACTTGATTGTTACAATGAGTAGAAATATAGCTTTTTCTAACGTACAAATAAAAAGTCTGGTCACACTTCATGCGCACATCCAAGAAGCAATACTTTTTGCTGATTTATTTTGTTTATAAATAATCAATATGGGAATACTTGTTTGCTTGTAAAATAGACTTCAAAATATTTAAAAATACTGGTATGTATGTGGCAGATATTAAAATCAATATTCATTTTGTTTTTCAGCTACTTCTGTGAAGCCTGTTATTACTTTCAGCCCAAAATATCCTATCTATGTGCCAGGGGAAACTGTTGATCTTAGGTGCTCAGTTTCCTTAGAGTCTGGAAAATTTAATTTAGTGTACGTGTTCTATAGAGGTGAACAGAAACTATATGAAAATCGCTCTACTTTAAACTACTGCAATTATAGTTTACTAATTGGAACCAGTTCTACTGGAGATTACGGATGTTCTTATGCTAACCATGATGGATCTGAATTTACTCTGATACCCAGCAAAACTCAGCAATTGTATACTTTTGGTAAGTAACGTCATCAATGACTGCATTTTATAAATTACTTGATTTATTAGTAAATATAAACTAAATCAAATGTTCATACAGCATTAGGGAGAAAGGCAGCAATGCCCTTAAGCTCATAGTAAAGAAGATAATGTAAATTTAAATTGACTAAATTGTCAAAGGTTTGAAGGTGCAACAAAGGTTACAAACAACCTAAAATATTTTATATGACAAAAGTATTTTAAGGAACAGATTAACTCCTCAGAATGGTATTTATAAGCCTTTAATGTCTTAAGGATCCTGATACTTATGAATCTTACATGTAAAATCTGTGACCTCTCACCAGTCCTTAATATATTATTAGGATGGCATTACAGCAAAGTAATCAATCATAGCTATGCTTTACTGTAATATACAAATTCAAAGGACTGTATAAATTAAGACATTCTTCTGCATTTTGCTGTCATTTTGCAATTCAAAATATGGTTTTGCTACTATTTGCAAGGTTACTATAATGTTGTTAGAGATGCCATAGAAACCTTATATCACCAAAATTAAAAATCCCCAGTATACAGTTCTAATGTATATTATTTAAGTTATAAGCCATGAGTGAAGCAGAGTTGTGAGATATTGCCCACTTGAAGAAGAACAGAATATAAGGATACTTGTGACCTTAGCCACAAATAAATAGAATGATATATAATTCTAACATCCTTTCTTTGTGATTATGATGAGCCTGTTGAAATTCTAAGGATTGTAAACAAAATACACAAAATAATGGGACTTGAAATGCCATTGTATGGTGGGTTTGTATATCACGCCTGACGCTGCACTGTTCTAGAGTTTTCTCTCCAACTTCAATGTATTACAACCTCAGAGTCAGTATATATAGGTAGCATGACCTTCTACATCACAGCCTAAGGGGACAAAGCCTCCTTTAAAAATGCTTTGAAGACATATCAGTGGGTTTCAATATTTTCTACTGTTTCTTTGAATCACATTTTTTCAAGTGTTACGATTTACAATTTCACGGCTTGAACTTCTGAAAGAGAACTATGAGATGCAACATTTTCTGAATACAATCAATTATTTTGTTTAAACCTCAATTTCAGTTGCGTTATTGTGTAGTAATAATATCCCTGCATGTGATTATGATGCACCATTCTCAATGCAGCATTTGTACTACCTATTTCATGAATACTCAATAATTCATAATCAATTTGGGACAATATTGAGAAAAGCAAGCATTCAGGGTTATGCTATTACATCTGGCTCATGCAACTATTAATGAATAAGAGGAGTTTTAAAATGAGCCCCACAATTATGAATGTAAAAAAGAAAAAAGTTACAAAGCAGGATCATTTAACAAATTCTTACACAAATACAGATCAAACGTATTCTCACTCTCCAGTAACATTTGAAT
Source organism: Protopterus annectens (assembly GCF_019279795.1). Lineage (NCBI taxonomy): Eukaryota > Metazoa > Chordata > Ceratodontiformes > Protopteridae > Protopterus > Protopterus annectens. The sequence continues at coordinate 146,518,081 of NC_056750.1, forward strand.
TTCATTTGGGATGTGGTCAAAAAGTACCATTAATTCTCCTCACTGTGTATTTGCTGAAAAGGTAATGAATTGCACAGTGCCCATTATATATGTGGTTCAGAATGCTTGTTACGAGAGCTTTTGTTTTCCTAGTGATATCTTTATGCTATCATTTGTTTGGCACACAATGAACCAGTACTGCTACAGTCCAGATGTAAAGCTCTGACTAGGCTTTGAATGTGTTGCAGAACAGTTATTGTTTCCTTTTGAATGATCTTGATGGACATGATCGCAGAAAAGAAAAAAATGAGAATACGAACTAAGAGCTAAGAGCTAAGGTAGTGGGTTTGTTATACAGCTTCATCTGAGATATGTAAAATATGTTTATGGTTTAATTTTAAATTAATTGCTTACTTATTCAACAAAATTTGCTGACAAATTTTGCTTCCAAAAATGTCTTCATCTACAGTCTAAATATGTTGGTTTATAACAGTTTAGAATTGCCGGTTTGCATTTTAAACTGATATTTCAATGACTGCACCATGATTCAGATTTGTAGATTTTGGATACATATTTTAGTATAAAACATTTGAAAAACTATCCCATATTATTTTATGTCTAATATTTACTTTTCATTTATTTTATTAATTTAGCTTTTTTAATTAATTTTGAAGTAATGATTTAAGTTAAGAAGCAAACTTATTTTGTATTTGCAGAGTGGAGTTTACATGGCTGTCTCTTGTCCCCCCAGACAGTAGTTGCTTGGAAACCACTTTCTCATTTTTTTGCTCATTCTTATTGAATCAAAAAAGATGATTACTTGAGACTACACTGCTGCGTCTTTAGGAGTTTCTTCTTTCCTGAATGTTGTGTGACTGTGGAGTCGGTATATATGCATTTTGAGGTGGGGGGATTTCCATTACTTTCTGATCTTACGTAGTGGAAGTATTTCCATATAAATGTTTCTCTCTCTCACTCTCTTGCTTTCTCTTGATGTCTCTGTCTATATGTAGGCGTCTGACACACTTTTGAATGGCAGTTTGTTCGAAAGTGTTTTCAGCTATGTAGAAATATCAAAAGCACTTATTGTCAAGTGCACTAAACATCAATGGCAGGAAGATCAAACATGAGGGATCATGGTAAGTGGGGGGTTTGTATGTGTTGTAGTGTTAAGATAAGGGTTATGTTAGGGGATAGTTTTAATGGTTTGTGTGTTTGTGTGTGTGTGTGTGTGTGTGTGTTTGTGTGTGTGTGTGTGTGTGTGTGTGTGTGTGTGTGTGTGTGTGTGTGTGTGTGTGTGTGTGTGTGTGTGTGTGTGTGTGTGTGTGTGTGTGTGTGTGTGTGTGTGTGTGGGAGAGATAGAATGTCTTGTGCAGTAGCACTTGTTAGGAAAAGGGTTTTTTCTTACCTAATGTGCAGGGTTACTCTTAGGGGTAAGAGTAGGGGAAAGATTAGTGTGAGCCTATATAAGTAAGGTGAAGTGCAGGGTGAACCCTAACCCTGCATATTAACTTATGAAAACCCCTTTCCCTAGCAGTATCACTATTTAGACAAATGTGGTCAGAGGATATTTTTAGGGTTTGGGTTTAGTGACTGGAAAAGGAAACTATTAACAGGTATCAGCCAGTTGTCAAGGGCAATAGTCTTATCTCAAACACAAGATACAAATTTCAACTGGATCCCCCCAGTATATAATCAATGGGGAAACAGAGTTAGATGGGATGGAATGCAGTGTGCACCAGCATAACTTTGGTCTTAGCTGGTTGTATTTCAAATGATTTCAGCATACCAGTCAAGGCTGAAAACCAAGCTGTGCCCCAATGCAGAAAAATGTGGCACAATCTCCAAAGCGGATGAGAAGTATAAACGAAAATCATCAGTGTATGACTGATAAAAAGTACTTCTCCTTAAAATGACTTCCTTAAGTGATAACATGTACATGGTGAACAACAGAGGAGCCAAACGTGAACCTGTAATCTTCATGTTTTTCTTTATAAGTGTATATAAGTGTGGTTTTTAGATTGTATTTTATTCCTGAATAAGTCAATTCTTTTCATGAAAGTGTGGAATAAAAGGTTGTGGTACGCTAAAGTGTTTCATCTACTCATTACTTTTGGCACTATTACATTTTTTTAGTTGTTTTATATACCACCAGTTGGATTTTACTAGAACCTGTAATCTCATCACATTCCACTCAGTAAGGAATTAATTACTTTAAACTGGATGCCACTTGCCAAGTATATCCTGAGAAGTAGAAGGCAAACCACTCTATGATGGTTGCAAATAACACACAGTGTAATTTCAGACGATCAGAAAAGCCTGAGTTCACCATGTAAAAGGCGACTGGGAGATCAAGTAGGACCCAGCAGAATATTTGCATTGATTTATTTCACCATCAGGAGGTCATTTAATCACTCTAATGAGAATTGTCTCCATACTGTCTCTCAGTCAAACATTAGACTAGCAAGGATCCCCAAGTCATGGGATATGAAATATGTGAGCAACTACAAAAAATAAATAAATAAATAAATAAATAAACATCTCAATAGACTTTCCAACAAATGGAATGTTTGAGACAGGACACTAATTTTCCAGAAGATAAACTTCCAAAGACATCTTCTTGAGGATCAGAGTGATAATGTCCTCTTTTAATAGAGATGAAATGAATCTGATCAACAGTAATATATGAACAATCTGAAGAATAATTATTTCTTGTGAAATGAGGCATGATCATACAAGCTTTACAGAGCCAGGATCCAAAGGAAAGTTCTAGTCTAGCCGCCCTTGCAGAGCATTTTAAGCATGGCCAGTTTCCATTTTTGTGCTCAAAATAACATAATCCATTTGATTATAGATTGGCTGCACCCATCCCATGGTTGATAATTATATTTTATTGCAGTAAGTATAACTGGGATCATATCATAGATAATTTGATGGCATACATTCATGGGATGAAGCATTTAGGAGTTGCTTGTGTTCATTTTTATTACAGGGGACAGTCCTGGGGAAAATTTTCTTAGATCCAAGTTGCATTTGAATATGGACAGGGAAGAGCTTTGTTTTACATGGACGAGTAGCCTGTTCTAGAGCAGTGATATCGTCTCTGAGATATACCTGCCCTTCCAAACCATTCTGTTGATGTTGCAGAACAGGTTTAGATCCTAGACTTAGTATTTGTGATTCCATTTAATTTGCTAATGTGCAGTAAATCTATCAGTATTGGGTTGGTATATGCCTTGTAGTTGGACACAGGTCATCTCTTAGTAATCTGTAGAATACTGAGTATAGTAACAGGGCTGAAGCCATATTAATAAGTGCATGGTAATTCATGTAATCAAAATCAGCCAAGCATAAGTTCATATCACCCATTGAAGACAAGCAGCAAAGTCCTAAACTCCAGGAATTTGACATTCTGTAGCATCACTAACCATTTTGTTTTCTAAATTCAGCTGGCCCCACCCTGATTTCCTTAGAAACCTCCCTGGCTGCCTGGGGAAAAAATCCTATACATTCCCTGGCAGAGCTGTCCTCTCTTAACATAACTCCAGTTTTAGTGCACAGATCCCTGTATGTAGTCCAGTGCAGCCACCATGTTACAACATATCCTTAGTAATTAAGATTTTTCTTAGGTACAAACATTCTCAAACTTCTAAATAAATACAGTTCTTTATAGCTTTAATACCTTTGAATATGCCTACTCTATGTATCTCTAGTTTTGAAATGGTAAAAAAAGTCACATAGAAAAGCCAAAAAGCTAACAACAAAGAAAAAAACTCCATGTCAAACAGGATAAGCAAACATACTATATCAACCAACAAGAAAAGATATAAACAACCCAAAATGTTTTGGTCAGCACTAAATAAACTACTCCACCCTGGCAAGTCCACCAGTCTCTCTCCAAAAACAAACAATACATCAGACTCTGACCCCGCACAGTTTAATTCCTACTTTATACAATTAATAATATCTCTCTCAAGCACTAACACTTCTGCCCCCTTGATCTACCCCTGTCCAATCAATACCACACACAGATCTTCAATTTTAGTCCAGTACCTACCTCGCTTGTAAGGAAATTGCTGCTTAAACTAAAAACTTCTTCTGTAGCTGCAGACCAACTACCATCAGACTACCTAAAATGGCTGCAGAAGTCATAGCCTTCCCTATGTCCATACAAATTAATAAGTCCATAGGAGAAAGATAAGGTCCATCACTGTGGAAAAACCTATATCATACCACTACACAAAGGTGGCACATCTACAGGGTTTAAGAACTACAGACCAATAGCGATTCCTCTCCCCCTCCAAAATATTAGAGAAATGTATCAATATGCAGCTGATTCAATACCTAACCTCAAATAACCTGCTGTCAGAAACACAACATGGTTTTAAGCCCTAGCACAGCACAACCATTGTTCTACTACATTTTACCAATATAACAAACTGACATAGAAACAATGGTCTGTTTGTCTCCACTATGTTCTTAGACTTATCAAAGGCATTTGATACCGTCTCTCACCAGCAACTGCTCATTTGATACTCCTAAACAGGACTTTCACAATACTCTTGTTGTGGTTCTTTCATTACCTATCTGGAAGGTAATAAGACATTAAATGGCAACAAACCTACTCATACTTTCAACCAGTTACTACAGATGTCCCTCAGGGCTCTATCCAGGATCCTCTAAGTACTATTTAATATATTAATGACCTCCACACCTCCACTCACCATGTTGGTTTAGTTCAGTATGTAGATGACTCAACATTATGTGTGTCCTCAACAATAAATAAGCTCCAAGACATTACCCAAAAAGCTTTCTCCTCTGTAGAAACCTGGCTCAAAAAAATCAAACTTCCTACTCAGCCCCAAGAAAACTAAGTTAATGTGTTTTGCGCCAATAATTTGTCAAAATCAAAATCAATCTTTTAGCATAAAGTCAGCAAATAATGCTGTCACTGAAACTGTAACTCACTAAACTTCTAGGCATTGTAATAGATGGCAATGTCAAGTCCAGTTATACCTATCTTGTATGGACTTCCCAAAGTCCATAAAGACCCTGTTTGTCCACCTATGTGACCTATAGTGTCAAGCAGACAATGGGCTATAGAGCCCCTTTCTATTTATGTGAAAAAAACTCTGCACTCTTTTTTATATGGGGCCATGCCTGTAATTAAAGATACTAAGAGCTTTTTGGAGGATCTTTTTCTTAAAGTCTTGGTTTTTGATAAAGATAAGAGTTTTTATTTTGTTACTATGGATATTGAATCGCTTTTTACAGTTATACCCAATAGATGGAGACTTTGTTTTTAAATGGGTTGAGCATGGTCCTGCATAATAAAATAGAAGTCATCTGCACCTTGGTAGAATTGATATTAGAAAATAATGTATTTGATTTTGATGATAATTTCTATTTACAGAAGGTTGGTGTGGCTATGGGCACAGCTTGCACTAATAGCTATAACAACCTTTTGTTAGCTCAATGGGAGTGAAATCAAGTGCTCAATAATGGTGTTTATAGTTCACATATAATTTTTTATAAACATTTTGTTGATGATGTATTTGTGCTTTGGGACGGTACATTGCAGGATCTAAGAGAATTGATTGATTATCTGCATACTACTACAACTTTTTTGAAATTTACCTATGAATATTCAATGGAGGGTATTAATTTTTTAGATGTTACTATTAGAGGGGATGATTTAGGATCCTTTAGGACAGAACTTTATAGGAAAGCTTGCAAGAAAAATTCACTACTTCATAAAACCAGTATGCACCCCAGATACATTTCTAGGAATGTGCTCAAGGGGCAATTTCTCAGACAGATGAGGCTGCATAGTGATGATATTTCATTAGAATGTGCCTTTTCAAGTTTGAGAACAGACTTTCTGAATGGGGGATATAGAGAAGAAGAAGTAGATGCATGCATAGCTGAGGTTCAGTCTGAGAGGAATGATAGTGATAGACCTTTCTTTTTGGGATAAATGACTAGACCCGAGAATATACACCCTCGAGTACAGAACAGACAATCAAGAATTGCACTTACATATTCCAGCAATATTAGTGCTATCTGTGACATTATTAAGAAAAATTAGCACATTTTACATGCATGTGATGAACTTAGAGGAGTTATTAGTCAAGTACCAATATTTTCTTTGAGGAATAATCTTTCACTGAAAAGGCAGCTTTGCTAGAGGAAACACTCTGCTATATTGTCACCAGTTTTATAATGTAAGGGTACTTTTTTCTTGCAGGAATAGTAATACTTGTCATTATATATTTTCAGGTTACAGGTATACCCATCCAGTTTTAGGTTTTTCCTGTAGAATGTTATTGCACTACTAAAAATGTGATTTACTATGCATTTTGCACTGTTTGCAGTACATTTTATATTGGTAAGACAAACTGGTCATTTAAGTAGGGGATCCTTGAACATATCAGTGATATCAGGAATAGTAAGATGAGTAGTGCACTAGCTTGACATGTCAATGATACTGACATTCAACACACTTTTAGATGTTTTGTCCTTGAGGTTCTACATGTAGATATTAGAGAGGGTGACTTTAATAACAAGACATTACTGTGACAGCAGACTTGGATTTTACATTTGAGAGCTGATAAACCCCTGCATTAATGAAATGGTTTCTTTGAAACTGGTTTTAAAAGCTCAATCACTTTATCACTGAGGCTTTATATATATATATATATATATATATATATATATATATATATATATATATATGGATCAGTGTCATTTCACCAAAAATCCATTTTGCCAAAACTGCCTGACATAGGGTCCAAATCGCAGAAAATTTATTTCACCGAAAAGAGTACTGACAATGTATCTGCCTTTTTCCCCACTGTAGTGCGATCTGAGAATGAGAATATGGAATTAGGGGGGTGTGGGAGGGCGTAGCCTCCCACCCAGTATAGTTTAATATTGTCTAGTATTGTTTTATATTGAGCAGTCCCTATTAAAAGGGTAAGTAAGTAGATAATAACCTCAGTATGTGGGGGGCTATGCCCCTCACACCCCCTACTTTAATATTCTCACTCCAAGATCACACTACAGTGGGGGAAAAGGGCAGATACACTGTCAGTACTATTTTTGTAGAAATGGATGTTCGGCGATTTGGACCCTATGTCAGACATTTTCGGCAAAATGGATTTTCGGCAAAATGACTTAGAACCATAGATAGATAGATAGATAGATAGATAGATAGATAGATATAGATATAGATATAGATATAGATATAGATATTTGTTTTAAGCTTAGTATGATTTCTGTGTTAGAGCACATATATATGTATTATTTCACTTGTATGTATGTTCATATGATGTTGCGTAAGTGTTTTTCTTTAATAATGTTATGTTTATGTTTTGCTCTTTGCTGATTAGCTATAGATGATTTAAATGCTCTGGTTGGGACATTTGTTATTGCCTGAAGAAGCAATCAGTGTATTGTGAAAGTGCTCACAATTTCTTTGGAAATTAAAGTTTCTTGTGTTTTTATTCAGCCTTGGTGGTCTTTCATGTTTGTTTAAAATACTGCAAGAAAACTCCAGTCACCACTTTCTTACTGCCAACTCTCTTATACACTGCTCCTATCCTAACAAACTTAAACAATACAGAAAGAAAGAAACTTGCCTCCTGCTATAATAAAATAGCTAAATTTGCCTCTAATCTCCCTCACTTTACATACCATTGTCAATGGTCAGAAGAGTCACTAGATATCTATATGAACAAACTGAGGCACAAGTAGATGATCTGAATTCTAGAATGCGACGTGATTCATTACTGAGTGACAAAATTATATGTGTTACTAAAGTGACAATGTAGAAAGTAAACTACTGTTACAGTTTAACTGTGGATTTGTTTAGAACAGCAAAATAAATTGCAAACAAAAGAGTTAGCCGGGGAGCTGGATGTGTAATAAATTAAAATTAAGCTAAAATCTCTTAGTACTAGAATAATTCTGTCAAGGTGATGTACAATGTGAAAATGCTTTGAACCTTATGTCAGCAAAGTGATCCACTGCTATGCTTGATCACAATAATGCAGTTAAAAATCAGAATAATAATATAGCTCAACAACTGCCATTCTGTTCAAGAAGTGATTAAAAATATGATAAGAAACCAGAACCAACACCTAAAAGAGAATGCAGGAAATGTGAATTACCTAATTTTTTTCTCAATCTTGCAAATCAACAGAAAAAAAAGAAAGGCTGAAAATTGTTCTGAAAGTGTCTTATATAAATAAAAATGTAGACCATTGACTTGCCGACTTAAATAAGTGTTGTACTCAGTTATCTCACTCTGTCAGAATTACTTATGAATATAGTTGATACATCAAGCACACACTGTTTCTGCACTTGGTACAGAAACCCTATAGTATTGTTACTGTAATCAACACTGAACTCAGAAGCAGTTTATAAATGGAAATAAGTATTTCATTTAAACTTAATACAATACCAGAATGCATTAAAAAAACTGGGTGTGAAAGGCACATTATCAAAGCTTCACTACAGGCTTATTCTGGTCATAGATTGAAGCATTGGGTCAGAAAGAACTGTGAAATGTATATGAAAGTGAAAGTATGATTTAGAGTTTCGAGTTGTACCAATACAAAAAACAAATATCTGGGACAGGTCAGCTCGTTAATAACTATGCATGTGGAATTGAATTCACAATGCAAAGGTGCAAGTTAAGAAAATTAGAACTCACCATGCAGTTAGTCAACATGATTTACACATTCATAGAGACCAAGATTCACATGTCTATGCAGAAAATGATCCACAGATTTGCACAGATTATTATTCCCATGTTCAAGACCCAAATGGTTAGCAGGATCACAAAGGCATTAGTTCACAGATTTGTGAGACAATACTGTCTGTTACATGAAAGTTTTGCAGTGATAGAATGTAAGCAAAAAATGTGAACTCTAATGTATCATCTTAGATATTTGGACAATATCTCAACTTCTTTACTTACTATAACAATTTTCCTACAATAGGGAACAATACACTGAGCTAAAAATGTTACAAATAAGATACTGTCAGGATGGCCAAACAAAAAGAAAAAAGGTGAAATACTCATCCAAGTGTACTGCACTTTTCATGATGAGATTTGTGTGTCACAAGAGCTGTTATTCAAATCCAAAAATGTGATAGTGACAAAGCAACTATGTAAAAAAATCTGGAAATAATGTATGCAGCACATTTGGACAATGTCAGCTGTTTACAATTTCATGAACATGATTTTTGGCCTGGAACCAAATGTGTAATACAAATCTGGAAATAATTCATAAGTTATGTGCAAGCATCCTTAGGTGTTGAAAAGGGCATACAACATGATTTTGGCCAGTTATGTGTCTGGTTTTTGAATGTAATTAGTTCTACTTCTGTGAAACAGAGCTATGAATGTGCCTGAATATTGCATGTTATTGCTTTTTGCTTAAGTAATTTACAGGGCAGCCTAGACATTGAAATGATCTGTTATAGATACTTTACTATGTGTGAAAGAAGAGCCAAATGTGTAGTTAAGGTTAAGTAGTCGGTCTGGTAGAAATTGATAAAAGTATTTCGATAGCTACACCCACTGGGGAAGCTGAGATATCAATATAATTGACTTATAGGGTATAAATTATTTAATTTCAATTCTATTAACAGACACCACCTACCCTTTTCTCATGAAAACAAGATTGCGGTCTCAGAGTAATTGTGTAAAATAGGATGTGATGCAGAATATTGAACAAGATCTTTCTAACATCAAAGAGAAGGTTACATCACCAGCTGAAGTAGCCAGTACAGAATGCGTATCCAGGAAAGGGTTGGATAGGGTTGTTGTTGTTGTTGTGTCTTTCGGCTTTTCCCGGTTAGGGGTCACCACAGCGGAACTCCAGTCCACTAATGATTGGCAGATAGGGTACAGTCTCAAATTTTGGAATCGTACCAAGAAATTATAGTATATAGGAAAACAATTAAAAGACAAATGGATAATTTCAGGTGGAAACCAATTATAGAAATATTTTGTTGGGTGTTAATATCAAAGGTGGAGGGTGAGACAGAAAGTAATGAGAAAATAAAGACTAAATTATGAGACAGGGAACAGGCCTTCTTGTATCTGACATCCAGTCAATAGAAACAAAGGATATAGGGTTCATCTCATCAGACTCCTCAGAAATGGAGGAGGATCTTCAAAATGAATCCTAACATGAGGTATTTGTAGTGTCCTTAGTGGCTGATGCCCAGAGAAGGAGAACATGTTAAAACAGTTGGAAAATCTTATCCATGGCAGGAATTCTGTTGATGGAACAAATTACAACAAGCCAGCAGAATGTAGAATTGATGTCTACAAACTAGGAGCAGACATAAAACATTTAGATAAGAACTTAAGGAACTTAAAGGAAAAAGAATGAGAGCATGAGGGGAAAAGAGATTGTGGAGATCCTGGTTTGGTAGTTAATGCTGAAAATGAAAACCATGAGATAGATGCTGCAATGAATTCAGTTTGCAGCCATGAAGAGAAAAAAAGCAACTCTAACTCATGTATGAAGAAGAAGAAGAAGAAGAAAAGGAAATGAGGTTGGAAGGAACAGAGAACATGAGTGTAGCTGTTACTTCTAAATTAAAAACCTCCCACTGAATTAAGAGAGATGGAAAATAGAAAAACATGAAGAAAATAAAAACAGCAACTGAGAAAGCTGTCTAAGAATTCAGATGTGGTATTAAGCAGTGCTGGATCAAAAATAAATACAGAATGGAAATGGAAGAACTGAATGAAGTAAAAGGGAACAATCATAGGAAGATGACTTAAATATACAGTGATGTGATTAGAAGAAAGTACAGCTGTATAAGTAAGGTTACCATAACAGAAGGTGTTCAAAGATCACTGCTTCAGTAGCCTTAGCTACATGGGTTATATCCTGCATAGGCTATTATAACCAACAAACATCCAAAGCTTCTGGGCACCTTCAACATGACCAAACCATCAGTCAGCAAGAGCTGAGCTGACTTAAAAGACAGGTTTGGGTGCCAAGCCCTTCAGGGCTTTCATGCCAACAGGCAGAGGGAGGCTGAGCCCTGAAAGTGGAATGCTGTCAAAAACAGAAAATAACTGTCCACAGCCTGATATAAACAACACACCAAAAAAAAGAAAGGGGTGGAGGGAGAGAGCGGCTACTGCAGCAGTGATAATTTGAACATCTGATGTTATGGCAAGTTTACTTGCACAAACAACCCTACTATGTTCTTCATATTGACTACCACTGCAGTAGCTTTAGTTATATGGGTAGATTATCCTAGCTTGCTACATTTCGGAGGTGGAAGAAGAGTGGTCCAGGAGACCCTGGAGAATGGTCCTAGCAAAGCCTTATCTAGACCTAGAGAATGAATCAAACTTATAGTGCTTTGCAAAAGTATGTACAGAGAACCAAGTTGCTGCTTCTACAATACTTCTAGAATCCATCTCTTTCCAAAAAGTCAGAGATGAAGTCATGGCCCTGGTACGGTGGCCCTTGAACCTGCCTGGAATAGTTTTGTTGTGGTGAGTATAACCATTTGGAAATATTCTGCTTTGACACATGTTGTCTGTTTTTTCTTTCCTTCACAAGAAATCAACAATTGATCCAAAGATCTAAAAGATGTGATTCTGTCAAGATAGCGCCTGAGTTGTCTGTGGACATCCAAGGTATGGAGTATCCTTTCTCCCTCATTTTTAGGTTCAGAAAAGAAAACAGGGAGATGGGTATTTTGCCTTTAGGATTAGTTCTCAAAGAAACCCTATCGCTGGGGGAAAGTGAGAGAAGGTTGATTCAGCATAAGACCTTGCAACCCAGATATGCTTCATGCAGAGTTTAGAGCAATCAATAGAACTGTTTTTAAGAACCTCAAGTCATCCAAGTTAGCTGGTTCAAATGGAGCAAGTTTCTGCTTCTCTATCTCAAAATTAAGATCCTAAGGTCACTGCTTTCCTTGGAGGCTTCCTTTGCAAAACTCCTTTCAAAAACATTTTAACATGAGACTGCACTGACAGATGAGGATCCATGGGCAGACATCCTGAAATGGATGATAAATGAACCTTTACTTGAGGTGTAAGAAAGACCATAGGATAGTAACTCACAAAACTATTGTAAAACCAGGGACCATCTAGCCCTGAATGGGTACTGGTTGTGTTGGCACCAACCAGAAAGCCTTCTCCATTTACTAATATATGATTTTCTAGTAGGAGGTTTTCTTGCCTCCATTAGTACCAGCTGCATGTCCTCAGTAAACAGGAGCCTAAAGGGAATTAAGGCCCTATTATCCAGGTAGTTGGCTAAAGTTGGTTGGGGTCAGGTGGGTGTATCAAACTCCCCTGATTTTATGTGAGAATATCCATTCTGTAAGGAAACTTGGGGTAACTGTCCCTAGCCATTTCCAAAAGAAGGAAGAACCATGGTTACCTGAGCTGGAAGGGCATCACCACAATGATCTTGGGGAATCCTTATTCATCTTCAGAATTACCGTAGAGATCAGTTGAAAGGATGGCACAGCATACAGAACATTCCTATCAAATGAAAAGAAAAGGCATCTGTCTTCCAGGTCTTTTTGCATGGAGTCTTAGAGCAGAATCTTGCCAGCTGGTTGTTCAAAGAGAAGATAAATAGGTCTACTTGAGAAGCTTCCCATAAATGGATCAAACATTGGAGGATTTCCTGATCTAGTCTCCATTTATGAGGGTCTGTCCTTGTCCAACTCAGTTTCTCTGACACTTTATTTGCATACTTATCAGTAATCTTCAAATCTTTATCAGAAAAAGTAGGATTGAATTAACTAAATGTTTAGCAGCAGTAGGATTAACTAAATCTATAGCTGCTGGGTCAGGTTTGGGAAGAGCATAGAGAAAAATTAAATGATTGAAGAACGTTATACAGCCTATCCTCCTTTTCAGGGGCAGCTGGCTGACTATCAAGAAAATTGCTGGTAGTAACATGCATATCTTCCAAAGTTAACAAAACTGGAGGGATGGGTGAAGGTTCTACAACAGCTCATAGCATTTTTTGAGGGACTGAGATACCTCAGTGTTCTCCCACTGAAAACACAGGCAAATTCTGGAAATTGTTTCAGAGAAAGAGAAAGCCCCACAGGGAGAATTATAAACTGAGCTCTCCTCTGAGTCAGAATAAGAAATTTGAAAAGAAAAACCTACATTTTTCACTATATCTTCTTGTCCATAGTCAGAATGAATCTTCAAGAAAAGAGGTAACCCTTGTTCTTTTACCAAAAACTACTTTACAAGAAGGATCAACAACCTGAGTTAATCCCTGAGCCAGACCCAGTAACTACTGCTGTCTAAGGGAACCTAAGGAGCAGTAGATACATGTTTAGTTTTCTGTTTCTTTTTGAGCAGCAATAAGGGGATCAACAGTATTATTAATGGCAGAAACAGCTTGCCCAGGGATGGGCACAACATTCTGACAAAACATGGAAGCCTTCCCTGTTCCCTCTCCCAAGGCCAACAAGAATGGCTCTCCTTTGTCCACTGAGTGGACTCCAGCAGCCGAGATGGATGTGACTAATCCACAGTCCCTAGTGACTGTAGGTGTTACACTAGAAGGATCCAGGTTAAAATATGAGTCGTCTGAGGTACAGTTAATGGCCACAGCAAAGTCACCTACCTGCAACTGAGACAAATTGCTAGCTTGTTGTGGGAGCAAAGGCTGTTTACTTAACTCTTTCTTTTAATGGCTGAAAGAAGAACTAACTGTAACACCAACAGTCTGTCCATGGTCGGGCCAAAAATTACACCTCTTCCCCAGAGGAAACAAGCAACAAAAGCCAGTAAAACTTAAAAGTCACTTTTATGATATAAAATACAGTAAAAAGTACTTTAAAACAATTTGCCAGGCCAAAAATGTAAAATATTCACAATTTCTGCACAGAAAAAAATGGTCTTCAATTACTTTAAACAACTTTCAAACTGACAAGAAAAAAAAGCACTCTCATTTAAATGTACAGTAAAGTACTCCATTAAAATACAAACTCCTAGTTTTAAAACCGCTTTCATAAACAGGAAGGTGTTATTAAACAAACAATATTTTAAAATGGTTATTTTTCCCCAGAGGGAACTTATCTGCCCAGCAAAGGAACAGCACAAGCCAACCGTCAATCCTCAAAAGCTTCTGAGGAGTGTACTTTTCAGCAGCAAAAATCTCTGGAGAGCTTGGCACCCAAACCTGTCCTTTTAGTTAGCTCAGCTTAAGCTTGCTGTCAGTTTGGGTGAATGGAAGGTATCCTGAGGCTTTGGAAGCTGCCCGGCTGTTATATCCTATGTGGGTTATAACCCATATAGATAAGGCTACTGCAGCCGTGATCGATATAATGAAAAACAATAATGACAAGGGTTAAAGAACAAATCCCTAAAACACAGAGGGAGAGGGAATATGTCAAAGACTCAGGAATGATACTCATCAGGGCAAAGAGACCTACAAAAGGTAAAAGAAGAAAGGTCATTGTCAGTCCTAGTGTTTAGGAAGTATGTGAAGATGTATTCCTGTTCTGCGATCTAGGCAAAGAACAGGGACATACATTTGTCTGAGAATCTGAAAAATCTGGCTAATGACAGGGGGGAGTAGTAAGTTTAAATTTAACAGTTATAAGTGAAGATTGTGAGATTTTATCCAAGTGCAGAGTTTTCATTTTTTTTCTTCCACGTTATTTTATTTTTGTTTGTTGGTCTGTTTGCGTATTTATTTTTGTTAATTATGTAGGTCATTTGGTATTTAAATCCTATTCAGCCACAACCTGGGTACAGTGGCAGTTACAACAACACAAAGATGTTCACAATATCACATGGCAATACAATTATTACAGAGCATAATGTACACATACATACAGAATTTTGGGAAAAAATCCCTTAAGACATTGTTAATCCACAACTGAACCTCAGAAAATAATCTTAAAGGCATTTTAACTTACCATGTTTAGAAGCACCGCTTATGAAAAAAGTCTAAAAATCTGAAATATATTTACATCTATGTATATGCATTATCTATAAATGATTGTTAAGGATTATTTTGACAATGCACTCTATATTAACAGCAGTAATGTATGGGCAGATAGCATTATGCTGAAGAGAGAATATCTATCCATTTTCCATAAAAAACTGTGTCAAGAATTAATTTTTTGGTATGTAGCAACCTTTGGTCTGAATTTCGTATAGTCTGTTATTTTTTAATGTTTCTATAAGAGCTGGTTCTAGCTTATTAAAACTCCTTTCACCAATATCAATAAAACTTTTTTGGGGTCATCAATGTATTGCTTATTTTGTTTTTTTCCTTTATATTTATCTGCATATCTTCTAAATTTTTCCAGCCTGTGCTGATATCTTTAGTTTATTATTTGCAATAATGTAAGATTGATGCTAGTCTGTTTTGATAATATGCATTGCTTTTACCACTTCTATCCAAGTATTTTTGTTCATCAGTTCCCTTTTCTATATTTTTCTATATTCCTCTTTTACATTTTTCTAACATTAATGCTTATTGCTTTAATTGCTTTATAGTTTTCTCATTCAATGCTTCCATGGTGGCATTTTATTTCTTCCTTTCCTTCCTCTTATTGCTCTGTGTTTTTGTGGTAAGACTTTATCTGTTATTGACCCATCACTTCTTTGCATCATAGTCACCACTATTTCCTGCTCCATTCCTTTGCTGTGTAACTTCAACTGAACCTTTGTTTTTACAGAAAGTTCCAGAGCATCATCATGTGACAAGTCTTCAGATGCCTCCCACTCTACCTGTTTCTCCTTAATTTGTGGATTTATTGTCCCAGCATGCTGTGAAATCATCTGCATTGGATTTTCTGTACTAAATCCTTCACTTCACTGTTAATTTTAACTTCAGTTTCTGTTTGTTTAACCTCTAACTTACTAATCTTCTGTTCTACATTCTCTTTTTCTCATTTTTTGTATTGTGCAATTTTCCATACCAGGGTGCCTTTGCCTGTATTTCCCTTCAAATAATTTTGGAGTGGCTTTTTTGTATTGATTAGTTTGTTTTTCTCTTTTGCATAACTATTATACAGTATCAAATCTCTTTTTCTTGCCTATGTCTGTGTTTCTTTTTTGTACATTTCAAAAATATCTAGGTTTTGTTCTTTATATTTTTACACATCCTCTGTCACTTCTTTTTCCAGGCTGTCCTTAGTTTCTTCGTCTGTGTAATATTTTGCATGGAACTGTTGCATTAATGGATGCAACTTTTCATTTGAGGCTTTTGGCAACCTTTCTTGTACAAGTATTTTTTTTCCTCTGATTTTTTTTTAAATCTTTCTGAATATATTCTATATGGAAATTCTTGGCTTTTTGCATAATAGTAACAATTCATAATTTCTTCCTTATCCTTCATAGTCCACTCTGTCATCTTTATGTATATTTTTTGGCCTGTCCATTTTTTTTTTTGTTTACTTGTTTGTTTGTTTTTTTTTTTAACTAAAACTTTATTCTACAACAGAGGGGCCATCCTCCCCCTCAGCCTGCCTGGCCTAATCCCATTGTAGGAATGTTCCTTATCTTGAGGATTTTACATTAACATTTCCAGTCCTGGCACCAGTGCATATACCAGGACTGGGCATTTATTATCCTGGGACCTGTGCATCTTGCTGTCTATTTTTTACTTTTTAACATACTACTCTTTCTCTATATATATATGCTATATAAAATACAGTACATATATATATATATATATATATATATATATATATATATATATATATATATATATATATGTATATATATATATATCAATTTCTCTTAGATAGATTTCATAAAAACAGGATCTACCACATGAAAGTACTCACGAAAACATGAGGATGAATTCAGTTCCAGCAATATCACTCTCCTTCTAGGTTCATAGGTTCATAGGATGATACTAGACTGTTGACCCGGAGGCCCTTATAAGCCTAGCCAAGAATTTCGCCCATGTTCCCTCAAAGTCAGCATCTGTTTTCCCTGTCTAGCAGGGACACAGGTGGGATCCCAGGGGTGTATTTTCTGTTTCCCATCCAGTCTTCCAGCTTCCTCTTAAAGAGGGCTAGAGAGGTACTCTGCTTGACATGGCGAGACAGTCTATTCCACAGACAGGGGAGGCTTTGGGGCACAAATTTATCCTGTCAACAAGTTCTAGTAATGTCACAGACCAGGTTAAGGCCTTACATGTGGGTTGCACGAGTGGAGTTTGTCTTATGGATATGCAGCAGCTCCATCAAGGCTAGGTCTGAAATGGCCTTGTATGCCAGACACAGGTCACCTCTGAGCAGTCTGTATGAGACTGCATCTCATACAGATTTCATCATGCTGATTTCATCATCTCTCCATTCAGACTCCCCCAGACTACCAGAAATGGAACTTTAAACAAGTCTAAATGAGGAAAGGTAAGTTTCAAGAAATCAATCATTCTTTTCATGTAGTTAATACGTTCAGAAAATATTTCTCTAGTTCCATCCCATGCAATTAAAATATGATCAATAGAACAGTAGTAACAAATAAGTTGTGGTTTGAATCTCGAGGTGTAGATCCTTCTGTTCTCCAAATATGCAAGTGCAGTCCTTGCCAGGCTGGGGGAGGGTCATTACTGACCCCATGGCACTTATATAGTTTGCTTGCAACAGGTACCAAAAATTGAAAGTAATTATTGTTGTGTACTATGTCTAGGAGTTCTCTGATCACTCTTATCTCAGTGGGGTCAGTGTCTGTCTCATTTTCCAATTTAGAGGTAATTCCCTGCTAGTAGAAGTGATGGAGGAGAACTGTCTAAAGTGCTTTGACATCTACAGGCACAAAGTGTTCTCATTCACCTTAATGTCTTCGTTTTGAAATCAAAGGAATCCAAAATAACCAATTGTGCTTTTCTAGACAGTGATTTAAGATTGATTTCTAGGTATATAGTCATAGATTCTGTAATTGAATCCTAACTTGCAATAACTGGTCTGTCTGGTGGGTCTTGTGCGGTTTTGTGGGGCTTTGGAATACCAAAAAATGTTGGAATTTTATAATAGTCTATGATAAAAAAAATATTTAATCTTTCTTAGATGAAATGTTGGTCTGCCAGTGTTTTGAGCCTCTTAATCTAATTGTAAGCATCAGTAATGTCCTGCAGTTCATCTATTTTGTAATACTTTTTATTTGCTAACATATTGTTAATTTTTTATTTGCATCTGTTTTTGTCTTCAGTAATGAGCCCCTCTCCCTTGCCTGTGTTCATAATCTGAAGTTCTCTGCCCTTACTAAAGTTCTAAGGGCTTCTAGCTCGTCACATGTCATATTATAGTGCCTTTTCTTAGGTGGCTTTGTTAGGGCTTTTCATATTTCCTTCTCACACATATTCACAAACGTCAGCACAGTGTTGTATAAGAGTGAGCTGAAGTCAACGGGTTTGGACCATTTTCTAAATTTTCCTTCTTTCCATTAAATAAAACTTTTAGGTACAGATTCCAGGTGAAATATTTTAGCTCAGTGACTGTACCAATTACATCTGCCTCGCTGCTTGGGACAAAAGTAAGCCCCTTGCTGAGAACTT
Source organism: Protopterus annectens (assembly GCF_019279795.1). Classification (NCBI taxonomy): domain Eukaryota; kingdom Metazoa; phylum Chordata; order Ceratodontiformes; family Protopteridae; genus Protopterus; species Protopterus annectens. The sequence goes on from NC_056750.1 coordinate 146,536,608, forward strand.
CCTCTTCTGTCTAACAGAGAGAGAATAGTTCTTTGGGAAAGGTTTAGCACCTGGAATTCCTTGGTATTCTCATTTGGGGTGTGCGCGTCCTTCTGTTATGTACTTTAAAAGTGAGGGTGTCCTAGTTTGTCTCTTGATGTCTGTACTTTGTGCAGTTGTCAACATTTGAGCCTGTTTCCTTCCTGTTACTTTGCTGTGTTGTCCTCATTCACCTATTTAACTCCACCTAGTCATTGCTGTTGCATGATTTCTGTCATGAATTCATTTGGAATTTATTTTCCTTTTTGATTTGTATCTGCCCTGATGCAGGAACCTAGTACCATCATCCTAATGCACATCTCTAAAATACGAGGCACCTGTCAGCTGAATATTGGTTGTGGAGATGGGTTTGTTTCTGCTTCTATACTCTTTTGGAAAAGGGTCCTCTTTACTGGCATTTTCTGTGTGTTTCACCATTCTGTGGAGGATTGCATGCTTTCACTGTTAAATTTGGTTTGTCTCTTCTTTCCCCTTTGTTGACTGTCCTTGTGTAGCCAGCTACCTGCTTCTCTTTAATTTACTTCTCTTAACTGGCGTTGATCTCTTACATTGCTCTTTGTTCTGTCATGTGGATTTTCCCATGGAAGATTGAAAGGTATCAGTTGTATCAATCAGTGTTAAACTTACACCCAGTTGACACTTTGCAGGAAAGCACAAACCAAAAGGGGATATGCCATTCTTTTTTTCCTTAGCCTTCCTCATACACCCTAGAAGGTACTCTTCCAGCTTGCAGATGCAGATGTTTGTTTCAGATTATGTTGCAAAAACTTAAATAAACTTGTTTTACATCTGAACCTTTATTTGCAATGTGAAAGAGCTCATCTGGCTATTTTATTCTTAGACATTACTGTTAATTTCTTTTAATCTACATTTTTACATTTTAGCTATGAAAAATTAAAACTATTTAGCTACTCCTGCTCTTCAATAAAGCAAAACGTTTATCTTTACACTTTATCCAACACAGAAGGCATTCATCGTAAAGCACAAATCTGAAATAGTGTCTCAGATTATAAACCCATGTGGCAAATCCCATTTCTAACCAGCATCCTAGTCATGGGTGAGTCCATAGTGAGACATACCAGTGCTCCACTACCCAGGCTGTGCAAGGAGAGGACAATGGTAGGTTTCTTATCTGGTGCCAGGATTTGCCACATCACCCATGCACACAAGTCTGAATACCACAAGTGCTTCTATGGCACTGCCATAATACATGCAGATGGAAATGACTTGAGGCATACCTCCCTGGACAACATAGGATCATAGGAGGTTACTAGGCTAACGGCCCCAGGGACCTTTCAAGCCTGGCCAAGTTCAACCCATGTTCCCAAGGGTCTCTGAAGAAAGGCATGATGGAACTCTTGAAATATATTATTGTGGCTGGAATGAACCTATCCTTAAGCAGCATTCTATTTTTACCAAGAAAGATGCCAGAGTATGAGCAAATCATTATTGACTTTGGCAACTGGCTTAGTTTCTAGTGTCATTCGACCTGGGGTGAGAGCTCAATATATATCAGCCTGTGAACATGTGGTAGACAAGCCAAACTGCTTTGCCAGGGATACTCTGTACCTGTCCCACAAAGCCCATTGTGTATTGACTAAGACATAATCTACTTCATTGTGCCCTTTTCTTAGGCAATGCCATTCTTCTAAACCTTCTAAAATAACAAAGCAAACCCAGGATGATATAAATGTATTGCTGTTCAATGCTATGAGCCTAAACAAAAAAGAAATCCACACAGTACAAGTTCTCCTCACCCTAATTAAATAAATCCATTAAAAGAATGTTCAGAAATAGCACTGATCACTGTGTAAAGCATGTACAAGAGCAGTAAATCAAAAAAAGTATCCTTAGCTTAGCTTGGATGGCTCAGGATGCAGTTGAAACACTTGAAAAACATTGCAGAGTTCTCTGTACATGATCAAAGAGGTTTGCAAACTTGCCTGATTAATAACAGAGAGAAAAAAAACTTGTAAATGGACTCCTATGCTCTCTAGCCAATAAGCAACCACACTTTGAGCTCCCTGGAGTACTTCCCAACTCAGAGCAACCAGATTGTTACATTCTGCCACAAGATGTATGATCCTCGAATTTCTTAATGAAAAAGAATAGCAAAAACCGCTCTTAAGTGCAGATTAAACAACAAAGAAAATATTGTCATTTTATATTCTCATACATTGATTCCCTTATTAGTCGTTGTAGTGTTTCCTTGTCCTGTGACTTCTTCCATTAATAGCTTGTCCACTCCCACCTTCCTTATTACTGTTTTGTGCTCCTGCACTCGTAGCTTAAGCCTCACTGCTGCATGGTCTGATCTATGTCTCTCCTGTATGTGTATTTCTTCCATTATTTCTATTAGGTTTTTCTTCCCTAAGAATCTGTCTAACCTACTGGCCTGTACCAAAATATTGCTTTTGATGGCATATTCTCTCTCATTTTGATACCTTTTCCTCCATATATCCAGCCACCCTCCCTATTTTTTCCTTGGGTTACTGATTTGTTCCTCTTTTTGTTACATTCCACTCTTCCATAAACCTCTCTTTTTCCACTTCTGTGGTGACATTGTAGTCTCATTCCATTACCTGCATGCCGGCACTTCTTGTCTGTGCCCATTTAACAAAACATTCCTTTAGAATTCTTCATCTCGCTTTGGTGCATATATGTTACCTATTGTCCAGCATGTATATTCTACCTCCTCACTGCCAGATGTTCCATCCATTCATCCACCTATCCCACTTCTATCATCTTCTCTGTGGTTCTCTGAAGCCCTGTATGAAATATAATTGTTACTCCTCTCTTTCCTCCCCTGCATTGTCCATTTCTGCCCTTGGGTTGTCATAACATAGTATCTTTTCCTCATCTCTGCTTTTCAGTTCTGTTATTTGTAATAGAACAATGTCTCCCCCATCCTCTTTCACTTTTCTTGTGTTCTCTACTTCCACAAGGAGTTGATGAACCCCGAATTGTCCCATGTAATTTATTGCATATTCTTTGGTACTTTTGCCCACCCCTCCCTGCCTTCCCATTTGCTGCTATACAGTATGTTCCTTCCTCTGGGCCAACTCTCCTAGCTGATCACTGTGTTCTTCAGTACCTGCCTACACTTGGACCCCTCTTCCCATCTCAAGCCTCTGTATTCCCACCTTTTGACTCCTGAATGTGCATGGGTATGCCCTAAACATGTCATGTAAAGACCTTCTTTAGTTCCTTTCCAGTGTCTCTCACACACATTACATTGCATGCCAACCCAGTACTGATGTCACAAGCCTTGTATATTACAGCATTCCCCTGCATCACCTCTTCTTCATCTAAGGTTGCTCTCTCCAAACATGTCTTCTAGGTGATTGATACCTTTACTACCTGGGTTGTTTAGCTGTCTGTGGTACCTTTGTTTAAAGTTTTGAACATCCTCCATATTGTGCAGCCTGGACCATTCCCCTGTTGTACTTGTATAATAGCAAGTTGTTTCAGCCATGCAGCTCTTCAATTCATGTGTAAGTTCAATTAATACCTCCAGCATATACTTCCCTCTCTCATAAAGTGTTTTTGAATTATCAGTGACCAGTTTTATGAAAAGCCCTGCAAATGGGATAACTTTTAAGTCTTTTTGCTTGCCATAGTATTTCATTTTACAGCAAATGAATGGAATCAAGTCAAAAGATGCTTGAGTCCACTTTCTAGTGTTGCTTTCCACCATCCCACTCTGTTTTTCCTCTGCATTATTGTTTCTCATTTTCCTGGTATCACACATCTCTAATGCAATAGCTGTATTACAAATTGCTCCAGCTCACTCTCTCATATTGCAATTAACATGATGTTATGCTTTGCTGAGCAATTTTCAAGATCATTCATCCTTTCTCCCTGCCTTTTTATTATGTTAGCTATTTCCTATATACTTTGAATATATTCCTGCAGCTTAGCTCTAATTGCTGTTTTATCTTCCTCCAGATCTTGCAGCTTCTTTCCACTTCTGTTTTTTGAACTTCTATTCTTTGTTTCAAGGAGCTTACATACTGGCCTACTATGATGATCTCTTCAAAGAACATGCAGAATTGTACCTCCTTATTTGCAGCTTTGAATGCAGCCATCTGGTTTCTTTCTGTGTGTGCACTGGTGTAGATGCTGCTGCTGATGATATAAAGAAACCTTATCTAATGCGCATGCCATAAACATGCGCGCGCGTGTGTGTGTGTGTGTGTGTGTGTGTGTGTGTGTGTGTGTGTGTGTGTGTGTGTGTGTGTGTGTGTGTGTGTGTGTGTGTGTGTGTGTGATACCATGAACACTTGCAGACTGGAGCAGATGGCATGAGAAAACCTGATCTAATTTGTATTTGTGTGTGTGTGTGTGTGTGTGTGTGTGTGTGTGTGTGTGTGTGTGTGTGTGTGATGTCATTTACATCCATGATGCTAATAAACTAGAGGGCACTGTGTACTTTCCTGCTGTTGGATCTCTACTACTATAATGCAGTTTCTGTAATCAGTCCAGGTATACAGTACTGTTGTGTCTGATTGACATGAGCACTGCTTGTTATTCATGCCTTGGATCTCTTATGCATGTTGATTATGCATGAGCTGTTTGTCTGGTGCACATAATGTAAAATAACACAACACAGTATAAGAATACATAATATAACAAAGCATAGTGTATTATTAGAACAGGAAGTCCTCAAAATAGCAAAACTTTTACTTGTCATAAAAGCTGTTATAGACCTTAACCCCCTGGTATCAAGACGTGTTTTAAACTTCTCGACATTTAGAGGTACTCGGATGGAAGAAGGCATGTTGTTTCATTCTAATGTGGATATTAAAGTTATTCTGAAAGTCCAGTATTTTACTTCCTCTGACCCTGACTGTTTACTATAACCAATAAACCCGAGTATTCAAAAATATAATTTTCTCTGTCTACTAAAATCAAATTATCACTTATTCAGTATAACAGACATCAGTTAGGCCTCAAATTCTTCTTGTAAACCCTTTAAGTTACACCTCTAAAATCAAAACACACACAAGTATTTTCTCATATACATAAACACTGTCAAACCAAGTACTCAAAATAGAAACACTTTCATGCAGACCCCCATCCCACATCCCATAATTTATTGCTCTCAACCTAAGGTTACTGCTACACAGAGGAAGACAGTAAGATAAAATGTACTCATCCTTTCTCTGAGTCAGAATAAACCTAAACAGAAGTCCTATAAACATTGCTACCAATTACAACAAGCAAATGGACATTAAGAAGCAAATCGAGTATCTTAGCTCAGACAATTAAAATATGAGGAAAAATCACCTTGAAGGATTTATATTCCCTTTTGCTGAATTCATTAGTATTTTCTTTCATTAATCAATGCTTCTTTTTCATTATTAGAGTCCTTTTCCAGATGTTCCAAAATCAATCCTTTTTCTGTGTTCTAATCTATTTGCACTGGGAATTCATGTATCTGTTAGGATATTTTAGAAGGCAAAACAGTGTAAGAAACTTCTCTGTGTGGAAGATTTTCAGTCCATATATTTCTAGTTAATCACTGTATATTAATCAGATCAGACAATAGTAGTAGAAGTAGCGAACGTGAACTCGTCAAGTCAAAAAGTAATAATAGAAAATATTAATTCTACAGCATTACTAAGTATTCAAAAGTAATCCAAGCAAGGCAGGCAGTCTGTTTCCAGTCGAAAATCCTTTATTAAGTACACAGATAAGCGATCCAAGTAAAACAAAAATAGAGTAATAATTTCCTCACAAGCTTTCTAAATATATATATATATATATATATATATATATATATATATATATATACTTTTTATCAAGCATGGGAGTGATTTATTGTGCTGTAAAACAAAGTGTTATTGGTACACATGTTAAATTCAAATCCCTTCCCCCATCAGTGTGACATTCGAGCTGGTCCTGCCCTACCTAGTAGCTGTCATAATAATATATAGCCCTAATGTACTTTAATGGTACATCTTATTTAACCAAATTATTAAGTAGATTATTAAATCCATGATTTTATACAAGGCAATATACTACACCTTGCAGCTTGGAGATTTTATCACTTAACTCAATCAAACAACCCCCTTCCTGAAGTTTACCTCAATCAAACAACCCCCTTCCTGAAGTTTACCTCTTCCCATAGCTGTACATCAACCACTTTCTTAGAAATGCAGATTTCCAAGGACACCAACAATAATAGAATCACCACTGATCTATTCAGAAAACCAACGAGGGTTAACTTATTACTCCACAGTAAAAGTCTACATCCTACAAAAACCAAGTATAATATAACGGAATCCCAGGGCTATAGATTAGCTCGAATTACCACAGAGATGGAACCATTTTTGAGAAACTTGAACAACTTAGAGAATGATTTTGTAGTGAGAGGCTATGAAAGTCAGATGTTAAAAAACATCCTGGAACCCATTATAGAACTGAAAAGGACTGAAGCACCTTCACTCAACCTCCCCAGTAGAAAAATGTTAAGTAATCCCACAGAGAATAACAAATGCAAAAATAGCTGCATCCTGACATACACTTTGGATTATCACAGTATCAAAAAATATTATTGAAGAAAACTGGGACATTGTCACAGGAAACCCTTTTCTGATTAACATCTTAGGTGAAGCCCCATCATTTGTTGATAGGAAGGCCAGGACTATTAGAAGTTTTGTTGAATTTAAACCTAGACCATGTGAGAAAAGCACTAAAAGATGTGAAACTAATTGTACATTTTGTATATTTATACAGCAAGGTGATAGTTTTTATTGCCCTTATTTAAAGAAGATCATTAAAACCAGTGCAGGGGGTGATTGTAACACTAAAAAAGTAATTTACAGGGCACAGTGCAATGAATGTGATGCATTCTATGTGGGCAAGACTGTAAATAAACTCAAGCGAAGGATTTCATGTCATCTGTCAGAAATTCGCTCTGGATGTAAAAATAATGCACTAGCCAAACACCTTTCTCTTCATAAAAGACAAACAGGTTTTAAGTTCCAGATCCTGGATCGCATAGACATGGGTGATCTTGAAGGAGGCATCCTGAATATTCTGGAGAAACATGAACTCATGTGGCAATTAAAGCTGAACTCTTTTAAAAAGCCTGGACTAAACTACTACTGTTCAATTAAAAGTGCACTGGAACTTAGAAAATTGCCACATTGTTTACATGACTAATTGTATTTTATTTTATTTTTTTCTACAAATTGGTTTTAAATACCATTTTAAATCATTTGAAATTTAAGTGTATATTTTGCTTCCATTATCATACATATATATATTTTTTTCTGGTTCTCTTTTTTCCACTTTATTCAAAATGATGGTAATAACAATACTAACTAATTATACAATTATATAGGTTTTTAGGGTTCTTGTACACAGACCTGAAAAAGTCTAGAAGGACGAAAGCGATCTTTGTTAACAATAGGTTAGGAAAATAGAAACTGATTTTTACATGCAAAATGTATATGTATATATTTATATATAATTGTTGATCACAAAATGAACTAAGGTTGATATATTTCCAGCCATGTAGTATATTGCCTTGTATAAAATCACGGACTTAATAATCTACTTAATAATTTGGTTAAATAAGATGTACCATTAAAGTACATTAGGGCTATATATTATTATGACAGCTACTAGGTAGGGCAGGACCAGCTCGAATGTCACACTGATGGGGGAAGGGATGTGAATTTAACATGTGTACCAATAACACTTTGTTTTACAGCACAATAAACCACTCCCATGCTTGATAAAAAGTATATATATTTTTAGAAAACTTGTGAGGAAATTATTACTCTATTTTTGTTTTACTTGGATCGCTTGTCTGTGTACTTAATAAAGGATTTTCGACTGGAAACAGACTGCCTGCCTTGCTTGGATTCCTTTTGAATACTTAGTAATGCTGTAGAATTATATATTTTCTATTATTACTTTTTGACTTGACGAGTTTACGTTCGCTACTTCTACTACTATTGTCTGATCTGATTAATATACAGTGATTAACTAGAAATATATGGACTGGAAATCTTCCACACAGAGAAGTTTCTTACACTGTTTTGTTTGTAGACCCACTACACTTTAGCGGGTTGTTTTGAGACTTTGGGGATACCACGGAGATTACTTGTTTTTTGATATTTTAGAAGGCCAAACCTCATATAATCAAAATCCATTTTTACAAAATGAAAAAAGCGAAAGCTTAAATACCCAAAAGGCGAATTTTTTTCCCAGGGTAAGTAAACACCTGCTCAAACTTAAATGAAACACACACCAAAGTAAGTTAAACCCACCTGGGTGGGGGGGGCTATACCCCCACACCCCACCTAACTATAGATACCAACTCCGGGACTGCACTGCAGTGGAGAAAAGGGCATGTTGGGCAAGTGTTTACTTACCCTGAGAAAAAAAAAATACTGTCCAGGTATTTCAGCTTTCGCAATTTTCATTTTATTTATTTATTTATTTATTTATTTATTTATTTATTTCCAGTTTGATGACCGGGGAGGTCCACTGGGCACAAAGAGCCCATTTTCAGTGGAGGCCCGGGGAGAAAAGCTCCAATAATACATAGTACAAGCTCCATAATATGAAGTACAATACATAGTGGAAACAGAAACAAACTAAGCAAATTTTACATACAAAATAGCAAAAACTAAACAAAAGTTAAACAGCAGCTTGGAGAATGATGTAAAGCATATTTACATGTTTAGTGGTTGAGAACAGTAGTACAAGGTTAAATTAATACAGAGGTTTAAATCATCTGAGAAAGATATAGAAGTAACATTAGCATGGGTGAGTTCTTTATGCATGAATGTTAGCATGTTAAATTAATACAGAGGTTTAAATCCTCTGAGAGTGGTATAGAGGTAGCATTTGCATGAAGGCAGTATATAGGGTTAATCAATAGTGTGTAAGGAAAAACAAACATTGTGTGTTATAAAGTATTTATGTATTAAGCAGGTTAGGTAGGTGGAGTGCAATTGCATTTCCATTTTTGGGAGAGGTAAGAATGCAGCTGGGTTTTGAAGTGTTCAGAGTTCTCAGAAATTCTTAGAGATGGAGGGAGAGAATTCCATTTTTTGGCAACAGAAAAGGATAGGATGGGACAGTTTGGTTTATAAACAGATATTAGATTTTGGTGGGTAGACCTTAGAGTTCTGTTTGTGGTGTATAATGTTAATATGTTTGTTAGTGCTGGGCATATAGTTGGTTTGAAAATAAGCTTGTGAATGGTGATGAGTTGGAGGTAGTCAAGGTAGTTTGGGAGTTCTAGCCATTGCAGCTGGTGGAGAGGTTTACAGTGGTGAGTGGAGTATTTGGAAGTGGTGGCGAACTTTGAGATTTTATTGTAACAGGATTCTACTTTAGAAGAGATGGAGGAAGATAGGTTGGTTAGTAGGGGGGCACCATACATTAGTGAGGGTAGTAAGCAGGTAGTGGCGGGGGTCTGTCTTGTTGAGGGGGGAGAGGAAGTGGGAGTTTCTGTACAGCATGCCAAGTTTCTGATGGGTTTTCTTTATATTTAGTTGAATATGGGTATCAAATTTTAGGTGTTTGTCAATAGTAACTCCAAGAAGTTTAGCAAAAGTAACAACTGCTATAGTGGAGTTGGCAAGGCTTGTAATCTTGAAAGAGGTTTTGTCTAGGTGGATAGATTTTGAGGGAGAGAATAGAAGGATATTTGATTTGTTGGCATTCAAAGACAGGTGATTTTGGAGCATCCAGTTCTCAGTAGTTGAGAATGTAGTTTGAGTTTTTGTTTGGAGCTCAGGGAGGTTTGATGCAGAGCAAACTAAAAATGAGTCATCTGCATATTGTACTATCTTAGTGTTAGGAATGGCTGCATGGAAATCATTAATGAAGATATTGAAGAGCATAGGGCCAAGAATGGATCCCTGGGGTACCCCGGTTGGGGTGGGAAGGAAGGCTGAGGTGCCAGTCTTCCATTTTACTGCCTGAGATCTGTCAGACAGTTAGCTCCTGAACCAGGTAATGGTGTTTTGTGAGAGGTTAAGATTGGAAAGGTGGTGAAGAAGGTGGGTATGGGAGACTGTGTCAAAAGCCTTGGAGAGGTCAAGGAAGACTGTGGATACAAGTTCTCCGGAGTCACAGGCATAGTTTACAATGTCTAGAAAAGAGAGAAGAGCTGTTATTGTGCTATGGCCAGGATGGAACCCAGGTTGCATTGGGGTAAGGAGTTGGTTATGTGTAATGAATGGCATGAGCTGGAGGTGGATGCATTTCTCAAGAATTTTTGAAATAGGGTAGAGAATCGCTATGAGTCGGAGGTTGGAGATGTTATTATTTTTGCCTTCTTTATGGAGGGGTAGGATAAGGCTGCATGCCACAGTTTTGGGACATATGATTCTTGTATGGATCTGTTGATGAGTATGCTAATGGGGATGGTGATGCTGTCTGCTGCAATTCTTAAGAAGAGTGAGGGGATATTGTCAGGGGCATTGGAGCAAGGCTTAAGCTTAGAGAGAAGTATTTTTTTATATGAGGTGGGGATGGGTTTGAGGTAGAATATGGGAGGTGAGTTTGAGGTGGAAGGTTGGGCAGAGGGTTTGATTTGGGGGGAGGTGTTGTTTGGGAATGTTTTAGTGAGTTCTGCTATAGAGTTAGCAAAGAAGGAGTTGAACGGAGTAGCTATTTATGGGTCAGATTTACTAGTGTCAGGGCAAGGGTTGTTTTTGGTGCCTGGGTTGAGAAGTGAAATGATGGATTTCCATAATTGTTTGGGGTTAGAGGAGTGGTTAGACTGGAGTTTGATATAGTATGCTTTTTTTGTCTTGTATGATATGTTTTTTGGCTAAGTTGCAGAGTTATTTATATTTAAGAAGGGTGTCAGGGTGCCTATTACAATGGCAGAGTTTCCAGGTCTTGTCCCTTTGTTGCATGAGTGTTTTGGTATCTTTACTAAGCCAAGCGGCGGAATTGGTTTTTATACATTTTACTCTTGGAGGGGCTTGGGGGTTAAGAGTGTCTAAGAAGGTTGAGTTGAAGAATTTGACACCACTATCCAGAGGTAGAGCTTTTAGAGTGTCCCAATTTATCAGTTTGAGAGAATTGGAAAAAGTTGTATGTTTAAAGTTGTTGAGTTTCCGAGTATTGATATATTGGTGTAGATGAGGAGAGGAGGGGGTTGCTCTATGGATAAAGGCTGGTAAGTGATCACTGATAGAGTCTGGTAAGGTGCCAGTGTGGGAGATTTTGTTTGGGTGGGAGACAAGGATCCAGTCCAGTATGGAACCTGGGAGGTTATTTTTATTAGGTTTGGTTATAGCACTTGTGAGTTGAGTGAAATTACATAGATTGATTGAAATGGTGGGGTTATTGGCAATAATTTTGTTCCAGTCTACATTCACATCTCCTAGGATGTATGTCTCAAGCTTAATATTATATGAGGCCCATAGAAGAATTTCCTCAATTATGTTAATATTGTTTCCAGGGTGGATATAGAGGGCTGTAACACAAATGTTTTTCTGGTTATTTAGTTTGAGATTTCCTATGACTATTTCAGCGTTGTTGAACTGTGGAATAGGATTTTGGTAGGGAGTGATGGAGAGTAGGCTAGAGTAGATTAAGGCTACTCCTCCACCCTTCTTTTTTAGGTGGTCTTGTCTAAGTACTTGAAACCCAGGGGGTAGTATTTCAGAGTCTGAAATGTTGGGTTTTAGCCATGTCTCAGAGACAGCTGCTATATCAGGTTGGGTATGGGATAGCCAATCATGGGCTAATTTGTTTCTTAGACTCTGGGTATTGATGGTCAAGATCTTGAGGTATTTAGGGTTGGTAGTATGGGTGGTAATGCGGGGAGATGGATTGCTGCTGGTAATAGGTCCTGGGTTGGGGTATATGTCTCCTGCTAGGAATAGGAAGTTAAATGGGAATGAGAGCAGGGGTTTGGATTTGCTCCTAGAGTTTGGTGGGTGGTACAAGTGTGCTTTGGGAATATGACATTTCATTGAAGAGGATAGGAGTTTTAGTTTAAAGCAGAGAAGTGGTTTGGAAGCACTAGGGAGGAGGATATAGTATGGAAATAAGATGTGACAGAGTTATGATGTGTGTTAGGGGTGATGGTGGGGTGAAGAGGGGATAGGAAAGAAGGGGTAGTTTGTAAGAGGAATAGGAGGTAGCATGGTATAGAGGTATGAGGAGTAGTAGGCTAAGGGAAAGGATGAGAATGGTTTGAAGAGACATGGTGTGGTTTAGATATAAAGGAGTAGATGGGAATTAGGTGTTGATGATGTAATAGGATTATTGGTGACAGTGTAGGAGGGAGGAGTATGGAAGTGTATCTAGAGCTTTAAGGATTAGGGATGGGGAGGGGTGACAGAGTATTGGAAGATTGGAGGGGAGGGGATAGTGAGGAGATGAGAGTGGATTGGGTGAGACAGGGGAGAGGGGACTTATGACTAGAATAAGTGTAGGAGCACTGGGGGTGGGTGGGAATTGGGGGTAGGGTAGGGGAGTGAAGTGAGCCAGCAGGGTGAATGGAGCAGGTAGAGCCAAGGAGAAGGAAGAAGGCAAGACTGTGAAGAACAATCTGTGGTTAGGTAGGTAAGCTCAGAGGTAAGGAAAGTATGGATAATGTAGCACTTGTTTACTGTAGTTGTTGTATGCATCACATAACACAAGTCTCCAGCCAAATTCCTTGTAAGCATAACAGCATATTTAACAGCAAACAATTTATGTAGTAGAATCAGTCACAGCTTCAGTTAGTCCCTTAGACTATTGTGAGCATAGCAGCATATGTAACAGTAAACAGTTTCTGTAGTAAAAGCAATCACTACATCAGTTAGATCCCTAGACTAAATAAAGTTAGCTAAGTATTTCATCTTGCAAAAATGGATTTAGATTATATGAGGTTCGACCTTTCAAAGTTGATCCATTTCAACAGAGATCATTTTGAGAGATATTGTATAAGAAAACATATTTATAGCATTAATACAACAGGGTTGAGGTGAGAAAAGAAGACTGTTGAAATTTGACAGATGTAATTGAATGCTGAACTATGGAGCAAGAAACAGAGGTGTTTGTTGAGTAGATGGTGAGCTCAACAGATGGATCTACTTTGAAAAGTAGAACCTCTGCCACAACATGAATGATCCTGGAACTTCCTAATGTAAAAGTGCAGCAAAAGTAGTTTTCAAGTGCAGTTTAATACCAAACAACTAAGTCCCTAGAAAGCCTTCTGGCTGATGAAACAATCTCACTTTAAGCCTCCCTGTGTGTTTTCTAACTTGGACAGACCAGGCTACCTCACTACTATCACTAGAATAGCAGTCTCAGTCTTCTTAATGTAAAAACACACTTTAATTAGCCAAGAATGAAAATGTGCCAACAAGCTACAAGTAATTGTTACTTTAAGCCCCTCATGTGTTTCCAAACCTGGATAGACCAGGATACCTTTCTGCAGGCACTAGAATTGTAGGCCTAGTCTTCTTAATGTAAAACAAAACACTTTAGTTATCCAAAAGTGAAAAGGTATCAAAAATAAATCAGATAACTAGCTACAAATAATGGTCACTTTAAGCCTCCCTGTGTGTTTTGCAACTTAGACAGATAAGACTACCTCACTATTGCCCCTAGAACAGGCTTCTCATTTTCATAATATAAAAACAGACTTTGAAAAGATATCAGAAAGAACTCAAATAATTAGCCACAACAAGAAATTCTCACTTAAGAAATCCTGTGTGTATCCCAATGCAAGCAGAACATGCTACCTTTCTCCTCCCACTAGAATTGTAGTCTCAGTCTTCTTAATGTAAAAACACATTTTAGTTAGCCACAACTTAAAAGGTACCAGAAACAAATCTAACAACTAGCTACAAGTAATTAAAAGTTGATTCAAAGGCAGACAAGCCAGCAATGAGGAATGCCCACAATTTAAGGCAATTTCAAAGTACAGTACCAGTCTAGGGGGGGGGGCTTCCCTGTTTTATCTGCCAGCACCCAGTAAGATGAGCAGAGGAGATAAGAATGGGAGGAGCTTTCAGTGCCACATATACAGAAAATGATACTGGGTGGAGCTTCCAAGGGTAGATATACAGTAGGAAGCAGGCAGCTCAAAATCCTCAGAGTTTAAAAGCACAACAGGAAATGAATTGGTGGGAAGCAAAGTAGAAAGATAATAAAAATGCAATAAAAATAAGAATCCACTCAGAACACCTAGACACAGCACAGAAATCATTTGAAAAGCACTGAAGACTATCAAAATGCCTTAAATTAACAGCTTTAACTTCAGATAAAGAGCAAACACTCCACACAAAACTAATTTAAATGGTAACATAAGTGCAGTATTTTAAATGTAGTTTAAGACTTCCCTGGATACAAAATGTGATTCAAATGCATTGCAAGTGTCTAGGCTTCCAGCAGTCCCAAGACTAAGATGGCTGACTTCTTGTGCAATATAAATTACTGTGAGGCTGGGTTAACTGCCACAAGGTCTAGTTACAACTTACCCAACTGGCCAAAGCTGACTTTTTAAGTTTAAAAAGTGACTACACAATACAGAATTAGGGGAGCAATGCTGATAATCCACTTAAGAACTCAGAACAAAATAGCAATGGATACTTTAAACCCAAATCAATAGCTATAGCTACAGATTGAGAATAGAGATAGTAAAAATGTAATAAAATGAGAGCTCACTGAGAATACTTAGGCACAGCACAGAAACCACTTGAAAACTACTGCAGGCTATAAAAATGCCTTAAATTAATAGTTTTAACTTAAGATAAATAGCAAATTCAATGCACAAAACTGATTTAAATTTTAAGATAAGTGTTGTATGTTTAAATGTAGTTTAAATGTTCTTCCCTGGATGTGAAATGTAGTCTAAGTGCTTTGTTTTCAAACTTCTAAGCTTCCAGCAGTCCAATGACTAAGATGGCGGTCTTCTTGTGTAATATAATATACAGGGGGTTGGGTTAACTACCACAAGCTCTAGTTACAACTCACACAACTGGCCAAAGCTGGCATTTTAAGTTTGAAAAAATGACTACAATTGATTAAGCTAAATATATCCTGACTTTTTACTTGACTGCATGGGAACAGTAAGCTATCAGTTCTATAATGTTAGTACTGAAGGTATTATAAAGTAATAACATGGCAGTGAAGTATCCTCCTATGCTGCCAATAGCATGGATTTGACTAGAGTTCTGGATAGCCCAAAGATGACAAAGAGACATACCCCTCAATTGTCCAGAATTCTGCAGGCTGTCCAGATTTCTACTTTGCATTTATTGTCCATTTCTCATAAAATGTGTGTTTTTCTGGCAATCCATTGAGGATTGAAGTCACTAAATAATGACAGACATTTGAGTTTCAGACTTTATATAATTCAAATAGTACATACTAATCCAAAACCTGTTATTCTATTAACTTTCTAACTTTGTAAGAGCAATATTTCAAATCTGTTCCTGATTTTGGGATTTTATCCCCCTACTATTTTTAACTTTGTCCAGAATTGTTCTGTTAAGAAGTTGACAACAATGCATACAGGAGCAGAATCAGTGGCGTAACTCCTACTCTGTGGTATTGTGGGGAAGGGGTAGTGCTAACCATTTATATTGCTGATACTTGGGGGTTGTAGGAGGAAATACTGAAAGTCATGTATAAGAGTATGCATACTACCTCTGTTCTTGCTATCACACATGCTTGTGCACAGGAGTGCTCACACTACCTTAGTTCATGTTATTAGACATGCATATGCACAGGAGTGTTAAAACTATCTTCATTCATGTTATCAGGCATGTATGTGCACAGGTTTGTTCACACTATTGTCTTTCATATTATCACACATGCCTGTGCACAGGCATGTTCACGCTACCTAAATTCAGATATCAAGCATGCATGTGCACAGGAGTGTTCACACTTCCTCCATTCAGAAATCACACACTCACATGTGCTGGAGGTTTCACACCACCTCTGATAGTGATATTACATATGCATATACACAGGAGTATTCTCACTATCCTGATTCATGATATCACACATGCATGTTGCACAGGAGTGTTCACACTACCTAGGTTCATGATATCAAACATGCATGTGCACAGGACTGTTCACATTACCTCCATTCATAATATTACACATGCATGTGCACTGGAGTATTCGCTCTACTTCGATTCACAATATCAGACATACAATTGCACTGGAGTGTCCACACTACCTTGGTTCGTGATCTCATACATGAATATGCACAACAGTGTTCACAATACCTTTGTTCATGATATCCTACATGCACATACACAAGATTGTTCCCATTACTTCCATTCATGATAGTAGACATGCATGTGCACTGTAGTGTTCACACTACCTCCATTCATAATATCACACATGCATGTGCACTCGAGTGTTCACACTACTTCCAGTCATAATATCACACATGCATGCGCAGTGTAGTCATCATACTACCTCCATTCATAATATCACACATGCATGTGCACTCGAGTGTTCATACTACTTCCATTCATAATATCACACATGCATGTGCACTGTAGTGTTCACAGTACCTCCATTCATAATATCACACATGCATGTGCACTGGAGTGTTCATACTACCTCCATTCATAATATTGCACATGCATGTGCACTTGAGTGTTCACACTACTTCCATTCATAATATCACACATGCATGTGCACTGGAGTATTTACACTACCTCCATTCATAATATCACACATGCATCTGCACTGGAGTGTTCATACTACCTCCATTCATAATATCACACATGCATGTGCACTGTAGTATTCACACTACCTCCAATCATGATATAATGCATGGACAAGCACAAATTCAGTATTATCTTTGTACCTGGGACTTGGCAGGGTGGGAAAGGAGGCAGCATCTAATGCAGGATAAGAAGAAATCTGTCTGTTCTAAAAATACAATTTGAAGCTGTGTTATGCTGCAAGTCATCTATTGTGATCATGTTATGTCATCACAGTTGTTAGCACTGTGATCAGTGACATTACAACATGAACCATTAAGTCAAGTACAATCAACTGTAAATATTATTGAAGACTGTGACACCTAGAATAATCACCTGGTGGTTAGTACTTAAATAATGGGGTGGGCTGGTAAATCAGAACAGTGTGTCAAATCCTTGATATGTCATGGCAGGAGGATGAGGAATCAGAGAACAGAATGAATGTGGGAGGTAGGGAGAGGGCTAGAATCACTGGGGAGCCAAATTTATCAAAAACAAATTGAAAGATCCTGATCTGCAAGTCAGGGAGTGAATGAGCCCTAGATGAAGGTATTAAACCGTGATTGCTTCAGCCATCTACTGTTCTACTGTTCTACTGCACCTGAACATAGAGTCATAACTAGGATGGAATGAAGATGGTGGCTACCCTGGGTGCAAACTATTATGGGGCACAATAGTTAGGTACCAGTGGGGCAGGAATGCAGAACTGGCATTCATTTGTGAAATGTCAAGGATATCTCAACTTTATAAATTAATGCCAATATTGCTGAAGTGTTCAGTTGGTAGTGATTTAACTGTAGCAAGATGCTTGTTTCATAACACCAGAGCTTTTTTTTTGCTTTTGTGTAATTTTTATTCACATCCTTGAGAAGACTTTTTTTATTTTTACATCAACTTTGAGTTGATGTGGGTGCCAGTTTGAGAAACTGCATAGGGTGTCCGATGACCTAGCTACAGCTCTGCCAGAAAGGAATGGTCATTAGAAGTGATTCTAAATAAGGTGAAGGGGATCAGGGATGCCCAAGTGAAAGTGTCATTAGCCAACAGACATCATCCAGTGTGTACATTAGTGTGGAAGAGAGTAATTAACCAAAGACAAATGCATTGTTATGAGATATCAGGAAAGTGGATTACGTCAAGCTGAGGGAAAGGGTCAAATATAAAGGGACTGAATGCAACTCAGAGGGAAATGGTTACGTAAAAATGAATGAAGTACATGGACCAGATGTGCTCTCTCACAAGGTATTCATGCATCTGACTGGTGTGCTAGAGGATCTCCCAACAGAGAACTTTAGCAGATAATTGACAAATGGCCATTGCACAAGTACCTGTGAAGTTAAAGATGTCAGTGTGAAATCATTGTACAATATGAGGAAACAGACTGAATCCAGGGAATTACAGGCCTTGCAACATAACAGCAACAGGGATAATTGGGGATAATCATGTATACAATCTTAAGTAGAAAGAAAGATGCATAAATAGGAGAAAATAATCTCTACAATATAGAGTAGCATGGGTTCAGGAGTAGAAGCAGCTGGCAATCAAAACTGGCCCTGTGTCCAGTACTATTCAGTGTGGTAATGTTAATTTGCAAAATGTTTCTTGAAATCTTTCATGAAGGAGAAATCACCCTGTCTTTTTTTTTTTTTTTTTTTTTTAAGTTTATGCTTTTTTTATTGGGTTAGCACTCCTGAGATTCGCCATTTTACAAAAGGGATACCATGAGAAAATCTCCAGAATAACTTCATTTAAAATTACAATAAATGACAGCACTGTTTATATAAGCATGCCATTTCAAAAGGAACTGTGTACAAAATTTCACTACATTAACTCTATCAAAGAAAGTTCATCAATAAAGATCATTCGTTTGGAAAATGAATTATGATGCTAGATATGATGCTAGATATAATAAATACAGGTGTCATTCACTTAACATCATGTCCATTCTATTAGCAGTCTGAGGAGATCAACATGTAGTATGCTCACCTTTAGTACAGAAGTCTGAGGGTTCTGTTCCAACACCAGATAGTTGGATTCATTTTCCCATACGTACATTGCAGTAGAGCAGAAAGGAGATGCTGCACTGCTGAGTGTGTTGTCCTTTGGATGAGATGTTAAACCAATGCCTCATCTGCCTGACTTGGTGAATCAGGTGGAGGAGTCCTTTATTATCATTTTCATTCATTTTATACCATATTAAAAGAAAATTTTAAATCAATTATTTACACGCTTATTTTTTTACATTCATACTTTAAATTATTTATAAGTTATCAACACAGAAGAACTTAACTAACAATTCCATTTCTTTCATTTATTTTCTTTTATAGTCACCCTCTGTTTCCCATCCTTTCTTCCACAACCACCTTCTTATTTCAGCTAATACATTATCCTCTTCCATATTCTTGTTATATAACAAATTCTCACAAATTGTTTTCCAAAGCACCCACATTGTCTCAAACAGTGGTTTATCCCATATATCAATATCATATGTCTTTACTTATCATACTTCTCATATAATATTATACTCATATTTATACATTTAAATCCTTCTCATCTATATTTATTTTGAAGCTTTTCCCAAGATTCTTTGTTTTTTGAAATACTAAAACAATGCTTTATTGTTTATTCTTTACTACAGTCAATTCATTTTCTTTACTCCATCAATGTGTATTTCATATTCCCTTTCACTGGTAACTTGTCCAATAAAATTCTCCACAAAAAATCCTCTGCTTTATAAAAAATCTGACCTTTTTCCTTTTACTGCCTCTTTTCATCTTCTTTTAATTCCTTCCATGAGTACACAAATCAAATCTATGATCGCATTAAGCCATTCTTTTCTTTTCCCATCAAACTCATATACTTTTAACTGTCATAATTTCATTTTATCATATTTCTTTTCTTCAATCCTGTCCCTTTTTTTCTTTTCTTTCCCCTTTCCTATGTATTTTTATAAATTTCATGTAGCATCTTACCTGCCATTTTTTTGTCTTTCTTTTACCTTTCTCATTACAAAAAATAAATTCTTAGATGCTAAATCCACCAATGGATTTTTTTTTAAAAAGTCAAACCACCTTCTTCTATTTTTATTATAAATTATCCATCTTCTCACCAGGTTCAGGCTTGTCTCTCAAATGAAGTTAACAAAATTATAACAACTTTTTTCTTCTTGAGTGGGAAACATATATATCTTCACCTAATATGCTAGTTATCCTAATATGTAAGTATTCAACACATATGCCTTTTTCAGAAATGATGAATGAAAACTTTTCCACCAAGCTAATATTTTTTTTATTTTTTCCAGTATCTTTATTGACTTCAAACAAAACCACAAAGAGAGGAAAGGTGCCAGAAAAAATGAAACCTTAAACCAAACCAACTGCCCAGTACCACAGAGGTAGTAACAAAGACATAAATAAATCCATGGCTTGAATGTGTGAAAACCACTGTTTAATCAAAAGAAATTAACGCTTAACATTATTATTGTGTTTTTGTCTATACAGGCAGGACTTCATCAGATTACACCATATTGCAAGCGTCTTACAGTATTTATTCCCCTCACCAATCAACTTAATAGAATAACTAACTACAACAATTAAAATGTTACCTAAAATTCCTGTGCATACCCAAAGAACAATATATACTTCTTTAAAACATATACACAAGACATCATTTTCCATTAGAAAAAAAATCTGAAAACCTTTTTTTAAAAAAAAACTTTCAAATACATTTTATTGAACAATATATAAATGTTCCCTAATAATTAATTGATTAGTTAATTGACTTATTACATTTCCAAACTCACAAAATGTAACTCTAAAAATCTTTGGTTTCTTTCTTGTGAAATATATTCTATTTATTTTTTTCACTCGCCATATTCCTTATACTTAATTTTGTTTAACTGCAGACAGCTTTTTTTAACAGTTTTTAATACTTATTACAACCTCACTTATCCATCCTTTATTTTTTGTAATAAGAACAAAATCATCTGCATATGTCATACATATTGGTAATATAACATTTCCTTCCGTCTCACATCTTACTTCAATTCTATATGTGAGTGTGCATATATATACATATATATATAAAACATATACATATACATATATATATATATATTATATATATATATATCTATATATATATATATATATACATATATATATATAAAACATATATATATATATATATATATATATATATATATATATATATTTGTACTACTGCATTCATTACTAATACAGATAAGTACATACTCATTGGACATCTCTCTTTTACTCCACTCTTAATACTTATTTGTTTTACATCCATCCATTTATCATAACTTCTCCCCATGAATTGTCATAACATTTATTTATTACACTAAGATTTGTTTTCTCCTATGCCATATACCTCTAAAATCTGCCACATTGCTTCATGTCTCATTTTATCAAAGACTTTAGCAATCTCACATGCTATCAGTCTTGCTTCTTTATTTTCCTTCGGTATCATTTTCGGTATCATTTTTACTACATCTTTCACTGTAATTAATATATCATTCACTTATTTTCCTTTTGAACTGCAGATCCCTTCTCCTATTACCACTCAATACTTTCTCCATCCTCTTCTCAATAGCATTTTTATAAATATTTTATAGTCGATATTCCCTAGTGTTATTGACCTCCATTTTTATGTCTTTTCTTTCATCCTTTTTCCCTATAACTTCCATTATTTCACACATAAGTCTTCTTCCATTATAAATTATTTCATCCTTCATTTAATATTAAAACTTCTCTTTTTGTCTTTATTCATTTCCTTATAATGCATTTATACCATCCAATACTGGAGTGGATTCATTCTTACCTTTTTTATAATGTTCTCTATTTCTTCGATTGTTATATCATTTTCTGAAGCATTCTTTACTTTTTCAGATATTCTTTCATTTTCTGTTTATCTAAAACATCCAGTTCTTCTTTTTCATACAGTTTCCTTCAAGCATCTATACCACCTCCATAATATCTTTTTGTTTGCATTTTATCCAAATTTGTCATGTAAGCTAGCATCCATTATGTCATTTTTCTTCTTTCCTAAATAAAAGGAAACCTCCTCTGTCTTTATTTCAGAAAAAAAAATCATTGCCTGTGTAACATAGTTTTTGTTTTTTTTCTCTATTCTTTTCATACAACTGTTTTTCTTTATTTTTGTCATTTCCTTGTTTTAGCTCTTTCTCATAATGCCATAAAATGTCTTTATATTTCATCTTATTTTTTGTTATTATTTTTTTCCACTTCTAAATATATTTTATACTTCGGCTTATACATTACCCACCACTGTCTCCAATTTTTATAAAATAGTCTCATTGTCATATGATCCTTCCATAATATTTATTTTCTCGAATCATTTATTCCTACTTTTTAAACTTTGCAGTTAATCTCTTCATCCCCTCCTTTATTATTTCATTGTCTTCCCCTATTCTACCTCATACATTTCTTTGATCTGAAAACTCTGACATCTGTACTCCCCTGTTATTTCTTTCATATATTCAGCATAAACTATATAATCAATCACAGTCTTAAGCATTCTCCTTTTATATGTACATTCTCTTTTCTTTCCTATTTTTTAAATCTCTGCATTTTATTAACTCCTTTAACATCTTAATATACTGTGTTATTTTCCCCTTTTCTTTTTTGAGGTAAGGTTACAATTAAAATCTTATGTTATCACAATTGACATGTTTACTAACCCTTTATTTAATGTCATCAAACAACTATTTTCTCTCTCTCATATTAGTATATACATAAATCACTATTAAGCTTATACATTTTTGTCTTATTTTCATATCACCTATTCACTACCCTTTCTGGTACTACTATTGTTACATCTATAATTCTTATTTCTTCAATTTTTATAAGAATTCCTATTCCAGAACATGTCTCATTTCCTACAGACCAGACAATTTACCCCACCCCCAACCCCACCAGCATTTTATTCATCTTTTCTTCTTTGTTACATCTGCTACCTAACAAGCAGAAACATCCATATTTATTTTTTACACCATTCCACCATCAGCAAACCTCTTATACCATTTCTATGCTCTTCACATTTAATGCTAAAATTCCTATATTATCCTTTTTCTTTTTTGTAAGTGTTTTATTTTCAGAGTTTATTTTTCTTTTTTTTTTTAAGTCTACCATTAACTAATTTTCGTGGGTCTATATTATATGAAAGAAAGTTCATATAATCAAACGCTCTAATGAGCGAAAATTCCAGACATCGAGATGCATGCTGTGGGATCACAGTACAGTGAAGATTGGAGTATTTACCCTTTCCTTACTGTAGTGCGATCTCAGAATTGGTATATATATTTAGTGGGGGCTGTGGGGGGGTGCAGCCCTCCACAATATTGTTTTCGAGTTTCATAATTTTCGCTCATTAGAGCGTTCAATTATATGAACTTTCATTCATATAATATAGACCTATTTTCACTATCTTGTTCTTGTTCTTCTCCTGTCTCCATTTTTCCCTCTTCCTCCTGTTCATGTTGTAAAATTGCAAATCTGTTCCATTCCTGTGTATTAATAACCTTGCTTCAAGCTGTTATTTCTTCTCTAACTACATGTTCATTGTGTAGTCTTTCTTCAGTATTCCCTGCACTATACAACTTTCTCTTTCAGCATCTTCTGTAGCAATATTTTCCAATGTTTGCCTTTCTTCTGGCATTTCCTCTTCATCTACTCTTTCCTTTTCTACTATGATACAGTACTTAAATGATTGTCATCCTCACAAAAATAATATGCTTTGGGTTGGCCATGGTACCTTAGTCTTACCATTCACAATTACTATATGTGTAATATGTTGAATTTTCCCATCATCAACATGCATTGTTAATCATATTTTCCAACCTCCAGTCCATACATTTCTTTCTTCACATATTTATATTTTTTTAACTTCATATACTTTACTACATAATAAAAAAAAGGTTTTAATTCATGCTCACCCACATCTGAAGTCCTAAAATGTGCATTTATTTTCTTTTTTAGTTGTTGTTCCAAGCTCTAAAATAGCCTTTTCATGGTGCTGCTCTATTTAAATTTTCAGTCTCTGTCATAACTTTTTCCAGCAAACTAAAGTTACAAATGTCACTTCACAAACAATTTCAGCTTCCAAATTATTTAATTCTCTTATGTCTTTAATGTTAATCTCTAGCAGTAAAATAATACTATCCATAATATCATACCTGTACATACTGCCATAGTTTTCACTTTTTATTTTTATCACTAATCGTCTTCTGTGTGGCTGTCTAAGTTGTCCCCCTCTCACTTTCTTTGTCTGTTCCTCCTTGCCATGAATTGAGAAAACTGGCTAGCAGTAAAAACAATAAAAGGCATCCAAGAATAAATAAATAATGAACAATTTATTAGCGCTTTTGTTTAGTATAGTCACCAAACTTCTTCAGATAAACCTCCATATGAATTACTACTTAATATATAGCAAACATATGACATCACAGACACAGCAACCAATAAAAATACTGACCAACAGTTTAAAAATTTTAAAGGAATAATGCATTTGCTTCACTATATATTTAAATATCTAGACAAATAAATAAATGCTATCTGTCATATGCCTTCATTTATAAAAAAACTATTAATAGAAATCATTTGATTTAACCCTGGGGGGTACTAGCGTTCAAATAAATTTGCCACCAGGTGTCTTTATTTTCTAATAATAATTTCCATGGTCCCCCTCTGGGATCCTTTTCAACCTGATAGACAACAGAACATTTAACATTATTATGTGTGGGATGTGTGCAGGTGTGCTTAAATAATGCATTTGTATCCTTATTGTGAGAGATGTCATACATATGCTCGTAAATTCTTTGGGGTAGCTTGTGCTCTGTCTTGCCAACATAAAATGATGGACGTTTTGTACAGCAGGTGATATACACTACTCCTTGTGTATAACAACTATATCTGCCCTGGACTGAAATATGTTTGCTACCTATTTTTAGGCTAGACCCACAAAATACATATCCACACTGACTGCACATACCACAGGGGAAACATTCTACCATTGTTTTTACCAGCTGACTGTCTCTCCAAAATATTTTTGAAATTTGGACCTCTCCTATATACAATGTTAGGGCTAATCCCTAACTTGATAGATAAGCCTTCTTCCATGGTGATAATGTTCCAATTCTTGGATAAAATATCCATCATAATTTTGCCATTATCTTGAAAGGTGGTAACAAAAGGGCAAAATATCTCTCTTTTTCTATCTTGTGAACAAACTAAATTACTATTAGTAATGATATTATTAGTATCTTGCATATTATTATCTTCACATTCCATGCCCGATGTTGCCCTCTGCCTAGATTGATTCAACAGTGGAATATACACAACTTGTTTACGCTTGTGTATGACCTCATTACGAATCTGGTTGACCATTCTTCTTGAGTATCCTCTGTTATAAAACATATTAGACATAAAAGGCACACTCAGTAATGAAATCATCATAGTCTGAAACCATACGGGCAGCTTGGACCATCTGGCCCTTAACTACTCCACATTTGACATGAGCAGGATGGTTACTAGAATAATGCAAATAAGTGTTCGAAAATGTTGGTTTTCTGAAAATGTTAGATTTTAAACCTTCTCCATTTTTTGAAACCAACACATCCAAATATGCCACCTTGTCTACACTTACAACATGCATAAACTTCAAAAATCTTGTTGTCTGATTAATAGTTTGGATAAATTCATCTATTTTTGCCATTGGCCCATTCCATGCAATAAACAAATCATCCAGGTATCTTACATACATACTAATGTATGCATAGTATGGACTCGGATATAAGTATTCCCTCTCCCACCATGCCATAACAATATTGGCAAATAGGAGGTCACAGGCTGACCCCATGGCTACACCTTTCATCTGCCTGAAATAGTGTCCTTCAAAAAAAAAAATATATAATTGAAGCCCAACACCAAGTCTAATAACTGACAAAATACATTAATTTTGTCTTGGTTCAGGTCCATTACTTCATGAAGGCATGTACCAAACCACTCTTTACCTTCTTCATGGGGAATACAACTAAATAAACCCTGCACATCAATAGTAATGAAAATACCATCAGAGAATGGATACAACTCATTACATTTAGTCAAAAAGTGCCAGGAATCACGACAGAGGTTAGAAATTTTACTCATTTCAGGTTTTAGTTGTCTAGCCAAGAATTTAGCTATATAACTAGTTTTAGATTTTCCTGGGTCAACAATGGGTCTTAGAGGGGGATTAATTACGTTCTTATGTATTTTGGGTACTCCAAAAATCACCGGTTCTCTCAGCCATTCATTGACCATATAGTTGTATTCACGTATAGTGATCTGCTCTTGACTTAACATGTCTGATAATTCCCAATCAATTCTTTTATATCCAAGATTCACTTCATTAATAGATATTTGATCATAAGTACCACTATATAACATTTGGAACATTCTTTGAACATAATCATCATATTGCATGATCACCATACTACCACCTTTATCTGGACCCATAAATCTGAGATCACTGAATAATTTAAGATGTTCAAATAAATCTTTATCTTCATCAGACATATTTTCTCCACCATTAATCTGTGAAAAATAATATCTGAAATCTAGTTCACAAACAGTTTCGAACTTCTTTAATAAAGGATGTAATTCTGGATTAAAAGCACTAGGAATTCTTAAATTCACATCTGTTGTCTCATTATTATCACAGGCTAAATTTTCATTGAAAAACAAGACTTTCAAGTTTAAATTTCTAACATACATTTTAAGGTCTAAAATTGACTTGACTAAATCAACTGGCTTACTAGGAACAAAGGTATATCCCCTACTAAACAAATTTGCCCATTTTTCATTCATAGGTACTGGGCTGTAGTTATATATTTTAAAATCATGCATAGTATTTTCTATAATACTACAGCCAGTATTAACAGTCACCTCTAATATCTGTTGTTCCAATTGTTGTTTCTCTGTTGGTTCCGAGTCTAGCGATTGATTTGTGGATATGGCTCCTGGTTCTGCTGTCTTTGGTTCCACAGTATCTCCGACCTCTGCACCTCTGGTTGGTCTAAAGGGACCACTTCACCATCAGAATCTTTGCCCAAATCAACAGTATGCTGTTGTGGCCTATTATTGGGTTTGTTGTTCACTTCTCCCAATGGAGGCAAGGGATAAGCTTTGCCTTGTACATAAGCTGCTTTATCTCGGCCCAGTTTTTTATTTTTCCTACTCAGGATGTGATTACACAATATGTCTATGTCCTTAAAAATCGAGTCATATTGGCTTTTATAGCAACTAAACAAAGCATTGCTATTAATTTTTCCATCAAGTTCTTTGATTTCCACATACAATTTATCCATAGTTACACCGTTATGTTTGATCAGGAGCTCCATTAACTCACAGCCGTGGTGTAACAATGAATGTTGCACTAACCCAGTTGGGAATTTCCATAACTGAAGTCCTTTGGGCACTTGTTGGAGCATTAAACATTTTTTGAAGTATTTATTTTCTTGTTGCAGTGTTGCGAAAACTGGTAAGTGGATATTTAAAATCATCCAGTAATTTATCAAAAAAAGTGTCATTACCCATAGCTGCAACACCAAATGGTACATTCCTCTGAAACCAGGAATCTAATGAAAAATCTACGGAACTTGAATGGTCATTAGATTTTCCTTCGCCCTGTAATCCACCTTGTCCTGGTTGTGGAAAAGACCCATTAGGTTCTGCATTAAAAATCTCCGGAGTATTCATGTAGTCCCGGCTACTGGAAGCAGTCAGGATGGACTCACTCATTCTTGGAGCTAGCTGCTGAACTAAGGAGGTTAAATTGTTCACAGACTCATGGAGCTGCTGAAATTTCCATCAGAGTAACACCTCCCGTAGTATCGTTTGAACTGCCCGAAGCCATAACAATTACCAAAACAAAACAGAAACAGCAAACCAGGAATTGAGGAAACTGGCTAGCAGTAAAAACATACCTTGCCATGCTGCATCTGCATAGCTTCTTCTTTCTTGAAACAAAAGACCCTTTTGCAGAGTTAAACCCTTAAAACTGACTACTTCACCACCTGAGAATACTTCGTGTTTTTCATTCATCAGCTGTTGCTTCTATTTCCAACCTCTCCGTTTCTTCCTCCTATAATACTTTCTTCTCATTGTCCCTCCAATGTGCTTATCCCTCCTTTGGGTCGGCCTGGTTCATCAAATCTACCAGCACTTGTGTCTCTAGTCCTCCAGTATCTAACTCTGTAACAGTTACTTCATCTCCTTCTTATTTCAGTAAGTTTTCTCCTGCTCATCTCTCGCCAGCTCTGCTGAACTCTCCTCTGTCTTCAAATTCCTGGGACTGCAGTAGCAGCCCTTCAGTGACACCTAGCATATTATTTATTTATTTATTTATTTACAGTTGTTTACTGGGAAATTACAACTGGACACAGGTCCTTTTTCAGTGGAGGCCTAGGGCGAAAAGCTCACAGAACAATAAATGAGCAGCAGAGTACATGAAGAACAATTGGATATACACACAACAGTAAATCATAAATACTGCAGCAAACATTAGCTATACACACAATATGAAACATAGTAATGATCAGATATACCAATATCTAGCTAGAGGCTAGGAATAAATGTAGGATGTTTATAAAAATAGTACTAAGCTCAAACGGATACTGTTCTAAACTCATATACCTAAATCTTATATACAAATATTGCACTAAACTCAAGCAGATATAAAGCAGAAGCTCCACACAAAGGTGGAACAAGCTAGAAGGGCTAATGGGATGGAAGGGGAAGATAGAGGAATAAGAGAGGAGACTGAGTGAGTAGTATATGTGCTAGTGAGAGGAAGCTAAGTGTAAGTCAGTTGGATATGTATTTGGAGTTGAGATGAAGTGAGGTAGTTAAGCATGCTATAACAGGTCTGAGAGATTGAGTGAGGAGGGAAGGGAAAGGTAAAGGGTGAGCCGGAGCCTGCAGAGGAAGGAATGCAATGTGTAAGTCCCTCTAGGGCAATGGCCTCTTTTCAGGCAAGATTTGTGGTACTATTCATAATGACTGGAGGAAATTTTGCCAAAGCACTTGGGAACTTCCCCTATTCTTTGGAGGAGAAGAAGTAAAGCAGATCCTGAGAGTGTTTCACTCCTTCTCCTCCAAAGAATAGGGGAAGTTCCCAAGTGATTTGGCCAAATTTCCCCCACTCATCATGAATACTACCACAAATCTTGCCTGAAAAGAGGCCATTGCCCTTGAGGGACTTACACAGTAAACAGATAAATAAATTCCTGAAGGCAGGCATACCAGATAATGTAAATAACTTATACTCTGCTATTATCCATAAGACTGCTAAACTCTTTATGGCATAAACACTTTATATATTAAATAATTCCTAAAATCATTATTACATCTTTAATAATGTTCAAAGTTCCACCTCTGCACAATCTCCAAACTTTATAGACAATGAGTCTAAAAACACCTTTTGCATAAATAGTCAAAAACCTTTCTTGCACCTTTCCCTCAACATGCATATGTGCACATTCACACATTTATACATGCACTTACATGGAAAACTACAAACCTAGAACCTTTCAAACTGTAACTTGCAAAACATTTAGGAACAATCCAGGAAGCTAGTGAATTAGACTAGATGTGGATTTGGGAAGCTCAGTAAAATAGCTATCATAAATTAGAATGGAACCACCAGCCTACTATGCAATAGTACCTGTTTCACCTCTCCTGTTACGTAGTAAAATGTGTACACAGCTACTGACATGTAACAAGGTTGGCCATGTATGTGCTCATAGAACATGTAGAGAATCTGCAGTAAAAAAAGAAATATACCACTGTTAAAAATTCAACATGTAAGCACATTCCTCTGCAATATATCAGAACTTCATACTATAAAGCTTGATATTTGAGATTCCAGTGTCACAAGCCGTCAACTATACTGAAGCTCAAATTTCTTAGCATTATTTTCTATATATAAAAATATTATTTTTGAACATGTTAAAGGGTCCTGACTGAAATATATTTATTTATTAACTGGTATAGAACACTGATCCACTTGGTCCATTTCCAGACACCATTCTATTGAATTAATTTTACTATCTTCTATATATAAACCAACATCCAAATAATAAATTCTCTGCAGCTGAAACTCAGATGTGAAACACAAATCATAACTATTAACCTCTAAATGATTGAATAATTCTTTAAATTCCATTTCTGAACCCCTTACTATAAAACAAATCATCTGAATATCATTTTCACATAACATGTGATTAAAAATATCTATTAGAATACTAAATCAACAAAAATATTTGCATATGAAGGAATAAATGTTGCTCTCATTGCTGTACCACGTAACTGTCTAAAAAAAATCCATTAAAGTAAAAACAGTTACTGTTCAGACAGAATTTAGTAAGGTTACTGTATATGCAACTGCCTCCACATTTGTTAAAACACATTGTATAGTAGTAATTCCCAAATAATTTCTTATAGAACAGCAGAAGTGTATCGGTACCGATTTTGTAATGAGGTCAATATGTTCTCAAATGGAATGTCCGAGTCAACTTAAATAAATAATTACATATCATTAGACTGCCTGAATTAATTAATCAGTGATCAAGATGAACATTATAGTGTACTATTATCAGTTTATTTCCAGCCTGTTGCTAAGTCAGCTTCAAGTAAGAGGTTATTTCTTGTTGAATTTCTAGTCACACCCTTCTCCTCCTGTAGCTTGAGCACATCACAATCCATAACAAAACAGTTTATTTTCACTTTTGCATTCTATGGATACTGAAACAAGGCTTTTCAGTAGTTTTAAGATAAGCCTTAAAAAGGCCAGTTATCTGTGAGCACTGTATCATTCTCCTTAGCCCTTTTCCAGAGTTTGCAGTTTATCTAGTAATTTCTCTTTGCTCAAATGATTACTCCAAAATACTCTTGACAAAAAAAGATGAAGAAGAAGAAATAAATAAAAGTAACTAGTTCCAATTGATGTTTCTTGCCTTCCTCCTGTAGGGACACTGCTACAGGGGGAAGATTATTAAAACCCACATGTATTATTGCCTGTTTTTCTTCCTTGCAACAACAGTTCAGTCAATGTTCCCTTGTATTCTGAATTTATGCACTGGAATGCAAAAAATGATCCTATTCTCAAGTGCACCTCTGCATATGTTACTGTCAATATCTCTCAAGAATGAATCCCCAGCTATCCAGAATTCATCTTTACATTCATTGTTGACACATTTTCTCTGTTCGTCATTATCAGGTCACAATTCCCAGTTTTCTCTGGATAAGCTTGACTTTCTCATACAGTTCTACATGCACTGGTCCTCCACAGTGTGGGCTATCACAGAATTGTGGTCATTAGGTGTGGATGAAGTGGCTTACATTACCCATGACTGAGTAATGGCATAAGTTAGAAGCCTGTTCATATTGCTGCTATTTAATACATATATAGTGTTGCTGTAAATTAGAAGTTCTGACAAGAAATGGAAGTGTTTGAAACTGCACACATTAAATACTTCTTCTTCTTGCTGTTTCGGCCACTGCTGCTAGTGGTTGCCACAGCAGATCATCTGTTTCCATTTCTTCCTGTCCTCTGTATCTTGCTCTGTCACACCAGCCACCTGCATGTCCTCTCTCACCACATCCATAAACCTTATCTTAGGTCTTCCTCCTTTCCCTTTACCTCACAACTCCATCCTTAGCCTCCTTATCCCAATATACCCAGCATCTCTCCTCAGCACATGTCCAAACCAACGCAACCTCCTCTCTGACTGTCTCCAAACTGTCCAACCTGAGCTGACCCTCTAATGTACTCATTTCTAATCCTGTCCATCCTCATCACACCCAATGTAAATTTTAACATCCTTAACTCTACCACCTCCAGCTCCGACTGCTGTCTTTTTGTCAGTGCCACTGACTCCAACCCATATAACATAGCTTTTCTCACTACCATCTTGTAGAACTTCCCCTTCACTCTTACTGGTGCCTGTCTGTCAAAAATTGCTCCTGATACTCTTCTCCACCTTGCCTGCACTCTCTTCTTCACCTACCTTCCACACTCACCATTACTCTGAACTGTTGATCCCAAGTATTTAAACTCATCAACCTTTCTCAACTGTACTCCCTGCATCCTCACCATTCCACTATCCTCCCTCTCATTCACACACACATATTCTGTCTTAGTCCTGCTGACCTTCATTCCTCTCCTCTATAAAGAATATCTCCACCTCTCCAGGGTCTCCTCCACCTGTTCCCTACTCTCACTACAGATCACAATGTCATCTGCAAACATCATAGTCCACGGGGACTCCTGTCTGATCTTGTCTGTCAACCTGTCCATCACCATTGCAAATAAGAAAGGGCTCAGAGCTGATCCTTGATGTAATCCCACCTCCACCTTGAACAGATCTGTCACTCCTACTACAGACCTCACTACTGTCACACTGCCCTCGTACATATCCTGTACCACTCTTACATACTTCTCTGCCACTCCTGACTTCCTCATACAGTACCACAACTCCCCTCTAGGCAGCCTGTCATATGCTTCCTTTAAGTCCACAAAAACACAATGTAACTCCTTCTGACTTTCTCTATACTCAATAGGCTCAGAGTAAACATCACATCTGTAGTGCTCTTTTCCGGCATGAAACGTACTGCTGCTCACTAATCATCACCTCCCTTCTTAACCTTGCCTCCACCACTCTTTCTCATGACTTCATGCTGTGACTGATCAGTTGTACCCCCCTGTAGTTACTACAGCTCTCCATATCATCCTTATTCTTAAAGGTCAATACCAATACACTTCTTCTCCACCCCTCAGGCATCCTGTCACTTTCCAAGATATTGTTAAACAATCCGGTTAAAAACTGCACTGCCATCTCTGTTGAACACCTCCACGCTTTGACAGGTATGTCATCTGGACCAGCAGCCTTTCCATTCTTCATCATCTTCATAGCTGTCCTTATTTCCTCCTTGTTAATCAATTGCACTTCCTGATTCAGTATCCCCACATCATCCAACCTTCTCTCTCTCCCATTTTCTGCATATTTTAAATACTGCTGCCTTTAACACTTTTACTCTTTACATTACTACATTATGGTTAAGAACTGGAGTCACTTACTTTTTCTCTTTAATTGACAGCATTTTAAAGTTACAAGTGTAGGAGTATTTCACTGGCAGTGGGAGGGGGTTGGCAAGTCACCACTCCAAATTTATATGTACCGACTGTGTGGTCCCACAAACACAATGAATGGAGAAAGCTCTCAGAATAAAGCAATCACTGCTGGTGTACACATAGAAACCAGTGGCAAATTTACTTGGGGGGGGATCTAAGGGAGCTAAAGCTCCCCATTGTATCACTTATCAACTATAGTTCGGTGAAATTGGTTTAATGACTAGCCAACAGGACTAACCATGTAAAATGACTTGATTTTCACAGTTAAACAATACAAATGTGTTTAGTTGCGTTAATGACTTAAACTTTAAATGAACAAAAAAAATGTTTTACCACTTTTTTTTCCAGTTCTTTAAGTCATTAACTCAGAAGTGTGGTTAACACAGCTGAACTCTTCAAATGCAAGGATCAAGTAATTTCGCAGAGTAACCCTGCTGTGTAATTATTAAACATATTGCTCTGAATGGGATTAAAACAAAAGATTAACACTGAGAATGTGGGTGGCAAGCGCTGATACACAACTTTATCTATCATCTGATGTCGGCTTGTCATCCTGCATTATGGAAACTAGCCTAAAGGCTTACTGTAATGCAGCATATGGACCCAGATAGCTGTCTGCTGCATGAACATACCTCTCAAATGTCCAGATTTTAGCCTTCTATTTTGGGTCTGTTCCTCATAAAATTTGTGGTTTTCTGGCAAATCACTGAAGACTGACGTCACTAAATAATGGCATACATTTGAGTTTCAGACTTCATATCCTTCCTTCAGAAAATGAACATTTAAAAAAATCTATCAGTTTTGTTAAATTTATAAGAGTAATATTTAAAATCTTCCTCTATTTTGTGTCTTTGTCCCCCTATTATTTTAGACTTAGTCCAAATTTTTTTAACCAAGAGGTTGAAAGGTTACATGCACGAATGGTGAGTTTATTGTTAAGGTCACCTGCACCTCCTAAGGGCAGCAATCACAGAACCCAGGGGAGGCTACAGTGGCTCCATTTAGATCTGATAAATAAAGGTAGGGGTATGGGTAAGCACACATTAATCTCCTTAGCGCAGCGATCTACAGTTTTGTTTTCTTTAATTCTTGTTAAAATTAATGGGCCAATTAGGCACAGTTTTTTACAGTGCTCAACTATTCCCTTATCATGAAGACCATGAATGGCTAGAGTTGTAAAATCCAAACAACTAGTGGATGAATACATTATTTGGCTACTACATGTTAAAACAGAAAAAAAAAACAGCAGCAAACATCCTACCGCCAAAAGCAGTACTGCATTTGGCCATAGAACATTTGCTGTTGTATTCTTTTTTCCTCTAACTTGTAGGTGAGGCTTGTGAGCACAGTTGAAGTGCGAGATCATTTCTTTGTCAAAGCTAATCACTCACATCATCTGACTGTTTTTCAGGAGCTGCCACTGTAAGGGTTGTGTTTCTTCTGTGGTGAAGTAATCAGATTACTATGTTCACAGTCAGCTTGCTGGTAAATCACAATGATGAATAATTTGGGCTAAGGAGAAGATATTTTTTTAATCTACAACCTCTGGTTGATTCAGTGAGTAATATTACAAATGTTATGAAATGTATCAGTACAATTTGTAGCACAAGGTCTTGTCCTATGTGATGATTGGTGTTATTTTTAACTTGTAACTCATTAATACCTTTGTTGTGTGGAATGTCACAACTCTAGCAGTCTACTCATAGTTTGCATTCCTGACCATTTTCTCAAAAATAGAACTAAAAATATTGTGGAGGGTACAAAAAGATATTAAAACTGTGCAAACACCAATGCTATCCGTGAGAAATATTCTTTACAGTGATAATAGTCAGTGCATTCATAGTATTTCCTTAAATACTATATGAACTATAATGTGCTCAAACCCCAAGTTATATTTGCTAAACTTTCACAAACAAATTTTTATATTTTGGAAATTGTCTAGACATATATTGTTAGAATATTTTTTTAATCAGACACAAACTTTCACATAACAACATATGCTTAATACTTAGCAATATAAATAAAAAGTATTTCAGCTTTTCCTGGTTAGGGGTCACCACAGCGGAACTCCGATCCTCTCATGATTGGCAGTAGAGTTTTTTATGGTGCCAAGTTGCCAGCCCAAAACCCAGCCTTCAACGAAGGCACGCCCATTTACACTCACACCTACCTGCATGTCTTTAGCTTCACTCGACCACGAGGAGGACATGCAGACTCCACACAGAATGTGCTCCAGCTGAGAATCGAACGGGAGAACCTCTTGCTGTGAGGCAACAACACTAACCGCTGCACCACCGTGGCCCTAATGTATATCTCCCAAGATGTGCAACTTACAGCGCAAATATCAGACAGTTTTCTTAAACCAACATCTAAGGTTTCACCTGATGGCATGCAATAGTTTGTAAGTCAATTGTTTATTGAAATATTAAATACATTTGGAAATATTGTGTTTTTTCATAATTGCTAACAAACAGTCATCATATATCAGGTATAATGTGCTATAATTGGACATTGACAATGAATTTCCCCATCTCCCACTACGGCATATCACACCACACTTCTCAATAATATGTAGGGATCTCAGCTATGAAAATACAAATAGAAAAATGTAAATGTAAATAATACATGACAAATAGTTATTAATTTCTCAATCGCAGCACATCCCAAATTAGCTTGATGTTATTTTGTTAATTAATAATTATTTACTAATAAATTAATAATAATTCTTTGCACCTTCTAATACTGCCTATTATTAGCTGGTAAGTTGTTTAGTTAAAGAAGCGAAACTCAAAAAAGTTATGGATGCCATAAAGAGCTATGGGTGTGCTGAGTTCAATAAGACAGCTGAAAATGCATATTCACGGCTAGTGGGGTTTTGGGTTTATTGACTTGAATGTATCCATAAAGACTTAAAAGTCATGGACATTCAGAAGCCATATTGCTGAAACACTTGATGTCCTTAAGGGGTTATCTGTGTCAATTATAGCAAGTTACAGTTCTCCACACAAATCCTGCAGTTCATAAGTGCCTATCTGAATACTGTTTCCCAAATATGAGTGCTACCACACACCAGATTGTTCAACCTTCAAAATCAAGCCCAACAACCAGTGGCATAGCTGGGGGGTGGGGAGGTGCAGTCCACCCCAGACGGCACTTTTGGGACTGTTACGTTAATAATTTAACTAATGCCCTGTTCTTCTAGTCCAGTCACATTGCATCTGTGCATGTGTTGTCGCACAGATGTCCTGGTCTTCGTGTCCACCTGTGCAATTTTAAGTTTTGGGAATTTTGCTCCTTCACAGGTAAGTGTGTGTGTGTGTGTGTGTGTGTGTGTGTGTGTGTGTGTGTGTGTGTGTGTGTGTGTGTGTGTGTGTGTGTGTGTGTGTGTGTGTGTGTGTGTGTGTGTGTGTGTGTGTGTGTGTGTGTGTGTGTGTGTGTGTGTGTGTGTGTGTGTGTGTGTGTGTGTGTGTGTGTGTGTATGTGTGGGTGTTTGTTGGGGGGGTCTATACTTCTCAACTACCCCAGACCAACAAGCAGTGGATATAAAAGGGGGATGATAGACACAAGGGATACTTTTCTGCATTCTAATCACCAGAAAGGTGCTAGAGAAACTTGTTTTGCAGTATGAAAACTATATTGGAGGGGAAGCACAAGACACCAGGAGAGTGTTTCTGCATATTATTGTAATCCACATTAAAATGCAATAGGCCAATTGCATTTGGATAATTTTACTGAACAATAATAAGTATGGAACTCAAATGTCTGCCATTATTGATTGACTTGAAAGCTCCATGGCATATGGGGGCCATGCTGAAGTCTTATGGACAAAGCTGGAGGGAGACACTAGAAGGCACCGGGGACTGTTTATAAATATTACCCTAATCCACTTAATGAGTTGCTAGAGCAACAAGACTTGCATCCTCATGCATTTTCTGAACAATAAGAATAATGAAAGTCTGAGGGCTGGCATTATCGACACACTGTAATAACAATAAGAATAATGAAAGTCTGAAGACTGGCATTATCGACACACTGCAATAACAATAAGAATAATGAAAGTCTGAGGGCTGGCATTATCGACACACTGTAATAACAATAAGAATAATGAAAGTCTGAGGGCTGGCATTATTGACACACTGTAATAACAATAAGAATAATGAAAGTCTGAGGACTGGCATTACTGACACACTGTAATAACAATAAGAATAATGAAAGTC
This sequence comes from Protopterus annectens, assembly GCF_019279795.1. Lineage (NCBI taxonomy): Eukaryota > Metazoa > Chordata > Ceratodontiformes > Protopteridae > Protopterus > Protopterus annectens. The sequence continues at coordinate 146,573,782 of NC_056750.1, forward strand.
TGAGGGCTGGCATTATCGACACACTGTAATAACAATAAGAATAATGAAAGTCTGAGGACTGGCATTACTGACACACTGTAATAACAATAAGAATAATGAAAGTCTGAGGACTGGCATTATCGACACACTGTAATAACAATAAGAATAATGAAAGTCTGAGGGCTGGCATTATCGACACACTGTAATAACAATAAGAATAATGAAAGTCTGAGGGCTGGCATTATCGACACACTGTAATAACAATAAGAATAATGAAAGTCTGAGGGCTGGCATTATCGACACACTGTAATAACAATAAGAATAATGAAAGTCTGAGGGCTAACATTATTGACACACTGTAATAACAATAAGAATAATGAAAGTCTGAGTGCTGGCATTATCGACACACTGTAATAACAATAAGAATAATGAAAGTCTGAGGGCTGGCATTATCGACACACTGTAATAACAATAAGAATAATGAAAGTCTGAGGACTGGCATTATTGACACACTGTAATAACAATAAGAATAATGAAAGTCTGAGGGCTGGCATTATCGACACACTGTAATAACAATAAGAATAATGAAAGTCTGAGGGCTGACATTACTGACACACTGTAATAACAATAAGAATAATGAAAGTCTGAGTGCTGGCATTATCGACACACTGTAATACTAATAAGAATAATGAAAGTCTGAGGGCTGGCATTACTGACACACTGTAATAACAATAAGAATAATGAAAGTCTGAGGGCTGGCATTATCGACACACTGTAATAACAATAAGAATAATGAAAGTCTGAGGGCTGGCATTATCGACACACTGTAATAACTTGTGATTTGTAAGGGATGTCAGAGGTAACATCAGGCACAATTTGTAAACTCTGGGACAGGTAAGAGGTATGGCGGTGTGCCCGATGAGTGTGTATATTTAATGCGTGAGGGATGAGATGTGTTGATTAGGTCCTCTAGACAAGGAATGAAGAGGCCATAGGGCTCCTGCCAAAGCTAGAGAGTACCTGGATCTAATCCCCAAGAGAATTACACTGGTGCTTGTACTAACACAATGCATCAGCCATCAGTGGTGATTACTGCAAGGGCAGCAGAAAAGCACTTGTTCGGACTTGTGGTAACCACTGAGCAACTGAGAGACATGGACATTAGCTGACAATGAGGATTTTCTTCATTGTGGCTGATGCGTCTGTGAATAACTGTTTTCAGCAATCGCTCTAACAAGATCTTTTTGCCACAGCCTTGCCACTTTAGGCCGGTCCTGTCAAACTCCTGCCCTTAGTCCTCTCGCTATGGGTACATTGTGAATTATCTATGAGATTGCAATGAAACATCATGATTATGCAGTGGCATTATTTTCAAAAATGCCTTATCTTTCATAAATAATGTACTTGGGTGGCTTAGCAAAGTATGCCTTGAACATATTGACACTTTCCCATGAAATTAGATTATTGGAGTGGGTACTTGGTTAATCTAATTATTTCATGAGATAGAATAGAGTGCAATACCTGAAAAGTTCTGAATATGTCGGTGTTCATCTTCTTACATCTGTTCAAACATCAATAAATTCCTTCAGTTTGGTGGCTACAATATTTATCGTTGAGCAAGATTTAATTTGGGTTTATCATTTTTTTCCTTTATTTGCGCCTCCCGAATGTATTACAGATGTGCTGTGCTTGCACACATCTGTAAACGTACCAATATTTCCCAGTGCACCTGTTGAATGTAGTTGCTGCTCCAGCTTTATTTCTTTAGATATGTTTTGTAAATATTGTTGCTTTGTGGGCTGGATGGCAGTAATTTAATCAAAAAGGTTTGCAAAGGTAAATATTTTAATTTAATTTTCTTTCTAGTAGAAAGTTATTTAAGAAAATAGTTGGTGAGTTTTTCCACAAGTAAAATTAATTTGTGGTTCAGCCTGGTTACTGAACTTGTTTGTCTGAGGTAATGACACATTTGTCACTGTAGCACTAGTAGGCATGCCAATCAACAGTTTGATTTTTGAATTTTTAGTGGGTGCAATTATGTTTTAACTTCATATATTTGACCATAATGAGAAGGCCCTGGTGGCTGTAATTGGTACTTTTTTTTTGTTACAGGGCTAATTTTATCCAGCCTGACAAGCAAACCTTTGCAATTATAATGAACTACCTAGTCCCATGGCACACAGGGCTGGAGCCCAAATGACCAGTGTTTGCTATCAAGTATGCATGTTGGTGGGAGTAGGTAAGGGAGGATGGAAGTGAGTGACCATTATCTGCTTTGCCTGGCCCAGGGAGAGGGAGGTAGTTCTGGCTCAGCAGGTGGGTGACATCTAGATGGAGCAGTAGGTATTGCATCTGCAAGGCTGGCGATGCATGTGTGGGGAGGCATGCAGGCTTTCCATGATTGGCTGCACTACTGGGACTCTAGTGATCCACAGCAGAGATTAGGAACTCCAAAGAAAGAGGGGAATTCAACAAGTCTGACAATCTGGCCCACAATCTACTGCCTGCTTCTTACCTCTCTGAAGGATCAGATGTGCTGATTAGGTCCTCTAGACAAGGAATGAAGAGGCAATAGGGCTCCTGCCAAATCTGGAGAGTGCCTGAATCTAATCCCCAAGAGATGAATGAACAGGCTGGTTAGGTAAGGGAAAGAGGGCCACTGGGCAAGACCTGGTGGATGAGGGAGCAAAATATGTTGAATTAGGGACAGATTCTAAAAGACTTTATGCTCTGGGTAGCATACTACCTTCAGCATTCCCATCTCTCCTGATTTTGAAAAGGACTTGCAGGATTCTTCATGCAGCATATGCTAATGTGAAATCATATATTTCTGTGCCTATATTCTAGACACAGTATACCATTACTTCCCTGATTACAGTATGCCAATTAATATATGTTTTCATAACTTGTTACCCACTGAATGCAGTAGGACATTTTGGTATTGATTTGATCTTCTGATTTTATTAGCAATGGAACTGCAGTCACTACATGGGAAATCTCCCTGCACTTGCAGTAACACTTCTAACAAACAGGAGGAGCACTCCTCAGGGGCGATACAATATCTGTTCTGGAGAGACAGCTGTATGCATGTGCTGTATTGATTTACCCACAGTCATCCTGTTTTTACACAGGAGATAATTGTAAATGTATTTTACGACTCTAAATGCTATGTGTTACAGCTGTGCACCATCATAACATACTGCTTCTTGACTTTCAGCAATTTTGCCAAATGTATGGTGGAGCTTTCCCTATCAAACCTGCTGTGGGAATCACAATATTTGTAGTGTGTTGGGGACTATGCCTGGGGATCTGACAGCTTAAGAATACACCATGAGTGGATAATGAGGTTCATTAGCATAGATTCTGTCTGAATCCTATTACATGTCCATGGTGTAGGATGCCTTCTATTGTACAGCGATCCTGCTATGGTGTACAACATTAATTAAGCATTCTCTGCCCTCTGTATCAGTGTTGTATTGGGGGAAGAACAGAGTAGCAAGTCCATAGCAAAATTTTATGGCAATTGAGGCCATCCCAAATGCTACACTGGTTCTTTTGGAATCTGGTTCACAAAGTCAAAATCTTTGGCTAAACCAAAACACTGTGCAACAAAATGAGTTTGCTGAATATATAGCTCCACTTGCGCAGTCATAAAAAGATACAAAGCTATTTAAGCAAAGCTTTCCAAATTTAAATATATGTTGGCTTACACCTATTAAAGATCTGTAAAATGTTTATATTTGTGTACACACACATGCACACAGTGCAGTCAGGTATACCTGGTGGTTAGTGTTGCTTGGGCTCAAACACTGCACCTTAGGTACAGGAAACAAGTGCCTGAATTCTCTACCCATACCACCACTTGTCCTGTCCAGGTTTTCACAGAATGTCTGGAATGTTTGGATCATACTTTTGGTCTGTTACTCTTAAAATGTGTGGTTTTCTGGCAAATCAGTGAGAACTGAATTCACTAAATAAAGATAGCCATTTAAGTTTCAGTCTTCCTATCTTTCAGGAAACGCATGGTAACACAAAACATTTTCTTCTAGCAACTTTCTAAGATTATACAAGCAATGTTTAAAACGTGTCCCTGGTTTTGGGCCTTTGACCCCTCCCCCCATAAATTTTGGCTTTTTCCAGATATCTTGTGCCACAAAGTTGAGAGATATAGTTGAGTGTCAAGTGGATTTTACAAGGAGCTGAGAGCTTCAGGAAAGATAAATTTAGTGCTGCTGATGGCAAGTCTGTTTCCATTTAGTAGCCCAATATTTAGTATGCTTGTTTGGGGGGTAGAAGGCTGTGGGTTCTACTCCCCATATCTCTCAACCTCTTAGACTAAGAAATCTGGACACAGGCACAAATAATGGGGGACAAAGGACTAAAAATATGAACACTTTTTAAATATTTATCTTACAAACTTAGAAAGTTGACAGAATAACAGGTTTTGCATTAGCATGAATTTTCTGAAGGATATGAAGTCTGAAACGCAAATGTGTGCCATTATTTTCTGACTTCAGTCCTTGATTATTTGCCAGTGATTTGTCAGAAAACCACAATTCTATGAGAAACAGGCCAAAAATATGAGGCAAAAATTTGGACATTCTGCAAAAATCTGGACAGTTGAGAGTTATGCTACTCCCAGAGTATGTAGATGGATTGCTGATACTGTACTGTGCTGTATTTTAAAGGGAGTGGATGCTGCAGTCCTGAGAATGTCCTCCTTTGGAAGACATATCTAGTAACTATGAACCTGATATCAGTTTGCCATCCATTTCCTGTTGCAATATTACTAGCTTATCATTTTTTTATGTAATATAGGCAATTTATTCTTCAAGGGCAGCAGGTACTTTCTTTGCAGATAAAACAATGAAATATAAAGTTGTTTGCCAGCAGCAACCTCTTCATTAGTTACAGATCTTATTTGATTGTGCATATTTACTGATATTGGTGGATAGTAATAACAGAAGTTTGAATAGACTTTTATGATGGAAATGTTCTGAATTGGGCAGTTTTGTCATTATTGTGTCATACATTTTGTTTCATTGCTTACCGAAAAAATGTTCAAATCAATACATTTAAAACATGCTCTAGCAAGTGTGCTGTATTATGCAAGGAATATGATTTAATACAATCAGGAAGGTGAATCAAAGAACACATGTATGTTTGTGTAGTACTAAATATGTGTGCAAGGGGCCTATGATTTGAAAACAGCCCAAAGGTAAACTTTATCCACCAGTGTCCAGATGCATTTTCTTTGAATGTGGGTTTCAATGCTCTTTCAATGAATGTGAGTTTCAGGGGCAGAGAAGTTTTAATGCCAAGTCTGTTTTCATCGTGAGACTATATTGCTTTGTTTAGCAAGATGTCTATCAGTGTTTGTGCTATAAAATGTAAAAGTTTTAAATGAAATCCAAATAATTATTGTAGCAGTAAAGCATAAACAGTATGCACATTACAGTGTTTATGGTAAATAGGGAGAAATAGCCAAGTAAATGGGTTCTGGAATAGCTGCAGGGGGAGCTGTGAATGGGGGCTCCATTTGACCATGATTTTGTGAGCGGGAGGGGCAGCACAAACTCTAGCTATGCTACTGGCAACAAGTACTATCTTATCAAACTCCTCCAGCCAAGTTGATTTTGCAGTTAATAAATAATTTGTGATTGGTGCGTAGAAATTCAAAGAAGCAGTGGTGAGGGAAGGAACTAGCAAGGTCAGAAAGTGTTAGTATTGTAGATAAGAGGTGGGGTATAAAGCAGATTCATAGATAATTATATACATGAGTACCATAAGGTTTATATTAGAAGTATAGAACAGAGGATGAGCAGTGCCACAAAACTATGTGTGTGACTGGGTGGCTGTTGTATTGGTGAAGGCTGGTTGTGGGGCATAGGATTCTGAATGAAGAGAAATGTTCTGACAATACTGCAAGCTGAAGATAACCATAGCATTTATCCAGGACATATATAGGAGAAGGTCCATTGATGGGTGAAGTGTTAGCTGTGTTTTAAATGTTTGCATTCTGAATGGATTTCAATGATAGTGAGATGTGGTTTATATAGTTTAGCTACAGTATTTGAATATAGAGAGAACCTGCAATATTAGACAATTAGTTATAGTGATTAGTGATTTGTTTTTGAGATTCTAAAATTGTATTAAGAAGTAGCAATTTATTAAGTGAATGGCTGGGTAGTTTTCTGGTTATAGAGAAGTAGCTGTATTGCAGCTAGCTAACAAAGAGCTATGTGATGTGATGTTTCTAACCAGTTCTCTAAGAGATAGGCAGTGGTGTTTTCTACTTGTATAGTTTTCTGTAAATTTGGCTATTTTATTATGACATTGCTACAGTCTGTGAAAATGCAAATTTGAAAATTCAAAACTTGCCAGTATCCTTTTTTTTTCCAGGAGGGCTATACCAATCGGTTCCCTATTAGAAGACCGAGGACGCATTCTTTCGAATGCGTCTTGGTTGAACTCAAAAGCCTGAAATGGCAAAATATCGAAGCGGCTTTCCCTGGGAAAGAATTTGCTTGGCCGTTTTGTTACTTTGCCATTTTCGGCACTGTAGAGTGGTCTCGGAGTTGGTATATTTAAGTAGGGGGGGTGTGGGGGGGTGAAGCCTTCCACTTAATGAAATGTTTAAAGGTTTTTTTTTTGTTGGAACAGCAATTTTTTTTCCCTAGGAAAAAAAATCACTTTTCTGACAGTTCGATGTTGTAAGCTTTCACTTACATAGGGTCGATCAATCACTGTTCACTTTTTTAAGCATTCAGTGATCTAATATAGACCCTACCAATCAATCCCAGAGTACATTGAGGGATATACCAATCAATCCAGGAGTACATTTGTGGATACCAAAGAAATCTAGTTTATGTTTAAAGGATTATACTGATTCACAATGATTAGCATACAGGGGTAGTTTATTCCAGAGGTTTGGGAGGTGCTGCATTATGAAACTCTACCTCCATCATATTTTTTTTGTATTTGTTGGCAAAACCTTAGGTCCCTAGTTTTAGTACTAGTGGAGATATTGGAGTTGCAGAGAAACAAGACTTCCAGGACAGTCAGGTCTCTAATGGCATTGTAAGTGAGACAGAAATCTCCAATCAAAAGTCTGTAAGACACTGAATAAAGGGCTATACCTTCCAGCCTCTCTGTAAACTGAGACTTCTGGTTTGCTAATACTTTGCATCCACAGGCTCAATACAATTACTTTGATGTTTACTAACTTGAGTCTACAGCTCTCAGATTAGGCTTACCATACGTCCGGTTTTCCCCGGACATGTCCTCTTTTTGTGCTCCTGTCCGGGCGTCCGGGCGTTTTTTTTAAATTCCCGAGATTTGTCCAGGTTTTACACACCCGAGGCAGAATTCAAATCTACGCATGCGCGGAAGGTAGAAGAGCTCGCGAGAGTCGCGAGAGCGGCGAGACTGTATTTGCACGGCGGGAGAAGTGCAGGAGGACTGACTGTCTGTATGTGTTAGGGAGGAGGCGAGAGGACTGACCCACCACGACCCAGCACAGCCGATTCTCATCATTACAGAGTGAGTGAGTCGGAGTCTCCGTTTTGCTATTACAGACTGTACTTTCGTTACCCAAAATAATTCTGGTATGTTTTTTTTTTTTTTTTGTGAGTTATTGATGGTGTGTGTGTGAGTGTGTAGTAGTTAGAAGCTGCTGCTGCCCTATTTTCAATTTCTAGTAGGCCAGAAATTGAAAATAGGGCAGCAGCAGCTTCTAACTATCAATAACTCTCAATAACTGCAAAATACTGTAATAAACAAAGCGGACTCCGACTCACATGGCGGGAATAGATCATTGACAGAATCTATTCCCCGCCATGTGAGTCGGAGTCTCCGTTTTGGTTTATTACAGTACTTTCGCTACTCAAATTAATTCTGGTTTCTGCCTGGTATGTTTTTTTTTTTTGTGAGTTATTGATGGTGTGTGTGTGTGAGTCAGTGTGTCTGTAAAGCTCTGTACTTGAATGATACTGTGTGGCTAGGCCTAGGGGAAGAATTGTGAGGAAGATCCTAGTCTGAGGGCTAACATTTCAAATGTAGCACATGCCTATGCCAGGCGTATTCTGAATAGGAGTGCAGTTCTTTCATGTAAGGGGAAGTGACAGCTATGTCCGTCTTTTAGTGACTAGCCAGGACATTCTGTGATTTGTTTTTCTCTGAAAGCAATGACATTTCATAGAAAGAGATACTAATTAAAGCAAGTTTTAACTAGAGCGTCCATGCATCAGTATTCACAGAGGTTTGTTTGTATTGTTACAAAAATAAGGAAAAATGATACGCATTGTTGTATTCTGAATGCTTCTAGGAGTGAATGAATGACTGTAGGATTCTTTGGCAATGATTTATTCATTAGGAGCGGACCAAGGTTGTTGCTTGTTGTTCTTATTCTTTTAGACTCAGCGAACCAGAGAGAAATGATATTCAGTTAAGAGCTAAGGCCATGAATAGGAAAAAAATGTTTGTCATCTGTTTTTTTGAAGGATGTTTATTTCTTATTTGCTTTCTTAGAATGTTAAGTATTCAGAATTCACAGCATCATCCCACCGTAAACAATGTGTGCTGCTCTCCACTAAGCTAAATGTGTTTATAACTTTTCTGTGTAGACAATGATGTATTTCTGGAGACTGTTTGTTTTTTTTTTAGGTTCCTGTAATCTGTAGGTTTAAAAATCTTCCAGTTGGTATGCACGTTATTTGTGCTTTGAACGATAGTAACTTATCCGTGCTTAACCATGCTAGTATTTTAAGTGAGCGTGTCATTCAAGAAGTGATGTTCCACCTAGTCTTTAAGAAGATGACATTTAACTGTGTTAACAGTAGGTTGAAAATTATACTAAAAAAGTATTATTTTCATGATATGTAGGGTTTTACTGATAGCTTGTATAGCATATGTCCAGGTCTTACCCCTAAACATCATGCAGTGTGTAAGGCAGTATTGTGTGTATGGTATGCCTTTCCAAAAAAATGTCAGATGTTGCATTCTGTGGGAGTATGTTGTGTTTAAGCTTGCACCCTTAATAAAAGTAATGACCCTGTCTTCCACACCGGTAGTGTATGTAATAATGATTCTTTCACTTCTCCTTACCCATCACATCTAGGGTTGCCACCTTTCCAAATGCCCAAAGTGGGACATTTGTGCTACAAACATCAGATTTTGCAGGGAAAAACATACCCACGGCCAGTACAAAGGACAGAACTTCAGTTTTTTTGCCTGAATAAAAGTCTATTCTTGTAGCATTTTAGTTCCTTATTCTTTTTCTTATAACATTTAGGTGTTTCAGATACAGAATAACTGTTTTATGCAACTATGACATAAAATATAGAAAATAATTTTGTCCTAAAATCTCAGGACATTTGCCATTTTTTCACATTTTTTGCAGGACACAACTGCCCAAAGAGGGGACTGTCCCTCGCAAAGTGGGACAGGTGGTAACCCTAATCGCATCTGTTATTGTCGTCTTTATGCCATTCTGTGGGTGATAATGAAAAACACTGGACTGTGTGTAAGTGCAAATCAGAATACTGAGAGACATGGTTATGTAAAGACCAGTGCTCTCCTTCGTCATCTGAAACTGTTACTGTCGCTAAATATGATAAAAGTAAAAAGCTTTTCATTATTGCTAAGCATATCTCTCGGCTGTCTGTGATATTAGTTAGAAAAAAATTTAACACTGGAGTACGCAACATGCTTTTTGTTTTATCATGCATTTTTATCAATGATTTTCCAGAAAACCACACATTTTTATGAGGAATAGACCAAAAAGGGAGCAAAACTTTGGTCGTTCTGCAAAAGTCAAGATAATTAAGAGGTATGCCTACCAGGACTGAGGCCCCCAGTCATTGTTAACTAAGCTTAGCTAAAGCTTATATTTAATATATTTTCAGTTAGCGGAATGTAATCCAAGTTTTTTTTTTTCCATAGGGGTTAAATGTATTATGTACTCTGAAAACAAAAATGCAGTGTACATGAAGCCACTTAATTTTCAGATATAAAATGAGCAGTGACTGATTGCTGTGCACATGCTTAGACATGTTAAGTAAGAGAGCTCAATTTGCAGCAGTACTCAGTACACCATATTGCCTTAGTTTTAACTTAAGACTTGTTACCTAAATTAATGGGGCAAAATGGCATTTCAGAGTCCTGGCACAATGTATATAGATGAGGTAGCTTATTAGAATTTTTTGACTGTAACCTGTGGCATTTGACAGCCATTTTTGACACCTGTCTAAACAGTTGTCAAACTGTAGAAGTTTTGTTCATTAGTTTACTAATTGAGCAGGATGGTATGAGAACTGACAGTGGTGTGATTTTAGTGAGTAAGGTGCAATCTGGGCAAACAATGAAATAATGCAGTGCCAAACAGCCAAAATAAGGGCAGATTTAAAATAATTATTTTTGCAAAGTTTGAACGCGCGTAGGACAGGATTGGTGTTCGGCACATCTCTATCTTGGGCCATTTATAAAACCTTAAGTCTCATGCTTATGAGTATTGCTGTTGCATTTTCCACCTAATGACCTTGCCCAGCACTGTGCCTGCTTTTGATTCAGGACAAAGACTGTAAAAATGGAAAACAATTGTAAATGCACCATTCCAAAAGGAATGCAAGACCCTTGCATGTTTTCTAGCAATTTTAAATTTCTGGCCTAAAAATGTCACTTTCTTATAGATAACAATGTTTTTGACCATCTTCTTTTTCCATGTAGAAGGAGTGGAAAAAAAAAACTTCCATTAACTGTTAATTAAATATTAAAGTTATATATTATAAGTTGTTTGATTTTAATGAATAAATAATTGACGTTAAGTGGCAACAGTTAATTATTTTGATTGTTAATTATGTTAGGATTGTTATTTAAACTTAATGCTTCATTCTTGTAATTGAGATCTGAGGAAGTGTGGTTTTCCACGTGAAAGCTCTCATCTGTCTGTTTTACTGTCTGTTATTAAATTGGATTTTACAATTTTTACCATCGTGGTGGTCCTTCCTTGCTTGCTTTGTGGTACTGTTAATTACATATAAAATAATGCATTATATCTTCTCTATTTTTCACACTGAATTTTTGCTACTTTTTTTTTTTTTTTTTTTTTTTTTTTTTTTGGTCTTCACCTAGTGTAAAAGACCTTTTGCCCCAACAAAGAATCTATCGTCCTCTTTTTCGTGTAACCAAATATGGTAACCCTATCTCAGATGTGTGTACTGGATTGAATATGTGCAGAAATATTGAGTTGTGTTATGCCTAACTAGGGCCCTCTTTTCTCTTGAATTACATATGTACCTGTAATTTCCTGTTTTGTTTTGTTATACTACAAATAAAATAAATTCTTTACAGCCTCAGTGAATGTTTCTGTTCATGACTTCATTAATGCAGTAAGCTTTCTGTTTACTGATTTTGTAAAAAACAGTGTTCAACTTAATTCTATTTCTGAACAAAAGAGAAATGGTGTGAAGTTCTGTTACACCTGGGATAGGTGTGTACCCTCTTCCCATACTGCATTACATGTTTCCCTTTCCTTTCCTCCTTGTCAGGCAAGATTATAAATTCTTAATTCTCAACCATTTTTGTTCATAGCTGGATTGTTGGAGTAAGTTTACTGTTTTGTGGAAACCAATGGTCAGTTTAATATTTCTGTACCTCTCAGCATCAAGAGAAAAAGAGGGTTGCATTTTTATTTAACTTAGGATGTGCAGAACTGAGTAATAAGTAGAGGTGATGTTTAGTTGACAGTAGCTCCCACATCCATACCTGTTCTGAATCCGCCATTGGATACTGTATGCACCACTAGTGTTTTCCAAAAGTAAGTCATCATCAGTGCTTTAATTCTCTCTGTCTTGTGTCTCAATCACCTGAAACTTGATAAACAGGAACTTAGCAACTTACACAGAACCAAAAAACTAAGATATTCTAGTACTATGAATTTTGCTGGGGTTCTTTCATGCTTTAACAGCCACTTGTGAATGACAAAGGTCCTGTAGGCACTACAGTGATATAAAACTCAATAGTCATCTTGTCTCGGTCAGGCAAAGGGAAAGTATATACTGTAAGCCTTCCAAAGAATCAGCAGTATATACAGTAATTGCGCTCTATGCTTGAGCATTATTGTGTTATTATAATTAGGTCATAATTTTCCCCATAGCCAGACACGACTGTATTCCTCAATCATATCTTGTAAGATATAACAACACTTGCCCCTTCAGCTGCACATGTGCAGAATGTTCTGCTTTTCATTTTGCCTAGCATTGATGAAAATACCACAGTGCCTTTATTGGTGCTAGTACCTTTCATCTTTTCCTTTTTTTGTCACAATGAACAAATAAATATCCTTGAGTTTTCAATGCTCTAACAGAATGCAATCTGTGGCTTACAGTTATTGGTTAAGGATTTACCATTTCATGTCTCATGCCTATGTGATCTCCCATTGTGGACACTTGTCATACATTACACAAGCAATAATGCCTGACAGGGTGTGTGTTAATGTGTAATTAACATCCACACAGGCATGGGTGCCAGAACCATAGACCAAGGAGGGAGGGGAGGCAAATCATCCATACCACCCAACTGTCCCAAATTACTTCTTTATTTTTTAATTATTTCCGTTTTTCACGCTTTAACTGACAATGATATCAACTCGGCCTGTTGGAGTTGAGTTCGCAACACACATATTTCCAGTTGGTTTTAAATGCTTTTGTGAGCAGGAATGGACAGTTTTATTTAGCTGCCGCTAGAAGGATTTATTTTCAGAAGCTGCCTGGGTTTACTCAGAGGGCTGAGGATGGAGTCTGGACTGGCTGTTGGGATCTACTGGGAGATGTACCACACTTGCAGAGTGAGTAAGCTGCTGGGTGAACACAGAGTGTGTGTGTGTGGGTGTGTGTGTGTAAATGCCCCCAACAGGATACATCTGGTGGCTAGAGGTACTCAGGCTCAAACCCTGTACCTTGGGTACAGGTAAAAAGAGCCTGATGTCCCTAGCCACCATCACTTGTGAATTTAAGCCTCACATTTTTGTTCTTTTTCTCTGTTTTTCAGGAGTGGCAAAACAAAACCTTTTATTCTAGCAATTTTCCAAGGTTATAAAATCAGTATTTGAAATGTGTCCCTATTTTGGGGCTGTATTCACCCATTATTGGCTTTGTTCTGTATTTTTGTGCTAAGAGGTTGAGAGCTATGGTGAGAAGTGAGAACTGAATTCATTAAATGATATCATAGCCATTTGAGCTTGTCTTCCTGTCTTTCACGAAACTGCTGGTTTAGCTTAGTTGTATGTTGCTCTGAATGTAGTGCACAGGGTTCTGGGTTTAAGACTTGGCAGTGAAATGCTGTTTTAACACAACATTTTATGCAAGCAACTTTCCAAAATTATACAAGCAATGTTTAAAATGTGTCCCTGTTTTTTGGCCTTTTGACCCCCCCCCCATTGAAAATAAGTTCAAGAAACTGTGCAACATGTCTATGGCTTGCACTACTGTGTGATTCTGTATTTATATATTGTGTGTAGAAGTAGACTGTTATCATGGAAATGTTCTGAATAGGGCAGTTTTGTCATTATTGGTGCATGCATTTTGTTTCATTGCTTACTGGAAAAATGTTCAAACATTAAATTTAAAATGCAGTTGTGTGTGGAAGTAGACTGCTATCATGGAAATGTTCTGAATAGGGCAGTTTTGTCATTATTGGTGCATGCATTTTGTTTCATTGCTTACTGGAAGGCTGTTCAAAACTACAGATTTAAAATGCATTCTAACAACTGGTGCTGTATTATACAAGGAATATAATTTAATACAGCCCAAAGGAAAGTGTGAAAGGCTTAAAATCATGGGCAAATTGTAAGCTTTACTCTTGTTACCAAAGCAAAGGATGAAGGTAAAACAGCTCACACCACATTACCTTGACCTGGCCAAGTCTTTTGATATAATCTCCTACTCAGGTGTAGCACAAAAGATGAATAATCTAGGAGCAAACACTTACATGACCAGCTGCATTGCCAACTTGGCTCACAGGATGCAAGAGATCAAAACAGGGGAAGACACCAGTCACCAATGAAGTCCCCCAGGGTTCAGTGCTGAGACTTTTTCTGTTTGGCAGCTACATCTCAAAAGTAAAAGGAAATACCAAAGAGCTTTGGGCAGCTAAGTTTGAGATGACTGCAAGCTAGGAGAAGTTACTGAATCCCCAAATGACTTAACCATCATTCAGGAAGGTTTGTCCCAAATAATAACTGGTGTCAAAATCATGACAATGCCCTCTGAGAACTAATCCAATTGTTTGGCATTTGGGAACTTGTGTGTACAGTGATCTAACTTTTGACCAACTTGTGCCCAGAGTCATAAGAAAGCGTTTCTATATTGCACAGCTTATAAAACAATTGATTGTGTCTACATCTAGAGATGTTGTTGTCCCCCTTTACAAAGCTCTCATTATGTCAATCATTTTGTATAATGCCCGCTTTGGCATGTATCTGTCCAGTCCCATGCAACAACTGGAATACCTTCAGAGATACCTTACTAAAAGGATACAAGTCCTAAACAATAGGTCTTGCATGGACCACCTCAAAGATTTATTACTATACTCAGTATCCTACAGAGTGCTTAGAGGTGACATGTCTGGCATACAAAGCATCCTCTGACATAATACAGATGGACCTACTGAACATCAGCAAGTCAAATGGCATCAGAAATACTCAGTACAGGTATCTAAACTGAATGTTGTGGAGAGATGGATATATATCACAGAGGCTACCACTGTTCTGGAACAGGCAATCCATAAAAATAAAGCAAAGCTCATCCATCCATATTCAAATGCAACTTGGATCTAAGGATGGATAATAAAAAATGTACTCCAGGATTTCCCCTCATGCCACTAATGGATAGAGGCAGTTCCTCAATGCTGCATCCCTTACATGGCCCCCTCAAATTATCTATGGTATGATCACAGTTGTTCTCACTAGGGCTAATATACAATTATCAGCCATGGGGATTGCTACGACCAATCAGAAAATGTTAATTCAAGCACCAAAAGGGAATTGGCTAAGCTTAAAATGTCCTCCAAGTTAACATATATTGTGGTAGCAAATAGTTATAAAATAATTACCCTTTTTAGTTCACTAAGTGCCCCTGTCACCCTCCACCCCCCCCAGTCTTTAACAGCTTCCGGCACCTATGCACCCAGGGGTGTTATGCAGCCTGATGCCACTGGTGGAGGGCCACTAAACCCATGGAATGGCATTAATTACACATTAACATACACCCTGGGGGGCATTATTGTGCTTAGACAATGGGCTCTCTGTAAAATTGTTGTGTTTTACTTGCTTATTTATTTTTTTAAGTACTATATTTTTTATATATTTTTAATGTAAAATAGTTCCTCTGCCTACTGTTTTAATCTTGCTGTAGTATATGTCAAATGTGCTGGAGGAAGTATTTACATTAAGTATATATAAAAATAATATAGCGCTTAAAAAAATAATAAGTGAGTGAAACACAACAATTTTAAATACAGCCCATTCTCTCTCCCATACACACATACACACCCCAAGATTCAATAAACTCCATGCAGGAATAGTATTATTCCTCCACGGAGTGAATGGTGTCCACTTTCGCATAGCCTTAACAGCAGCGCACTTTACATATTAATGAAGGTGCCCTCCTGATAAGGGCTTTGAGAACACAAACACTATTTGGTGCAGGAGGCATGTTCCAGTAGTGCTCGCACATCTAACATGCCCCCTGCACTCTTTCTAAATAAGAAGGAGTAAATTGTTTACTGCCAGTGGGTGTAGTGTGTTCTGTGTCTAATGATTAAATAAAAGTTTGCCAGACTAATATTGATCTACAGGATATGCAGTAGTAAAGCAGTCATATAAGGGAAATAAAGACCTATACCACCAACTATTGTGTTTATTCTAGTATGTTGTCGTAGAAACAGAATTTGTACAGGTTCTTCACAGCAAATATGGCTTTGACAGAATGAATTAACTGAAGTTATTCTGAGAACCGGCTAGTATGCAAAACAGTAGATTGTGGAGCTGTATAATAAGATATAAATTAAATATGAAATATGTTATGCACAAAGATTTAAACCTTGAATAATAATGTCCAATGTATTATAGTGTGTCCCCTGCTGCATTGCCCTGTGTTAACCTTTCCTTTCCAGATTGTATTATTTCCAAGGATTAATACACAGTACACTAACTATCTGTCATGCATGAATCTCAGGATTACAAGGTCACAGACTGTCTAACCCACAAAGTATTAGGCTGAAAACAGTCAAACTAGAAACAGCAGTTCTCCAGTAGCTCAGTGTGATGAGAAATAGCCTTGTTGTTCATTTTAGCACACCGAGACATGGTTCCAAATCCAGGGAGTGATACTGAGATGCGTGCATATATACACATAAGAAATCTTAAGTATTTGTAGAAACAGTCAGATATTTTCTCCACAGGTTTTAGAGGTAAAGAATTGTTTGTAGTAGCTGTATGAAGGGTATACCAATACACCGTGCAACTGTCCCACTATCCAACCTCATGCCTGCAAATGACAGCAAGATAGGTACATACACAATGCCCTCTTCCGATACATGTCTCTCAAGTGTCATGCTGTCACAGCTAGTGGTCATTGCTGCCAGTCACCTTGGAAACAGATAGGAATCCAGGTGAAGTATGCCAGTAGCAGACTCAGAACATCAGTGCAGGGTACCCCTTCTTTGTCAAGTATATAATCCTGACATGTACAAACCCTCTCCAGTAATGTAGCCATAGTTCTCCCAGTCTTCCCCATACCATTACAGGTTTACAGTCTAACAGGTATGTATGTGCTACAGAAGCTATGGGCCATAGGCAGATGTAAAGTGAGGAAAGAACTGTATAGTATTCAACAGTACTGTTGTGAAAAATAGAAGCCAGTACAGTTGTTAATGGACTTTTTTCTCTCCCACCATCCCTCATATGCATCAATAATTATTATTCATATGCTACGGGTAGGTTGTTCTCAAAATCTGTTGTTGGGACATGTGTTTTATTATTGTTTTTATATATATATATATATATATATATATATATATATATATATATCTATCTCTATATATATCTATATATATATATATATATTAATTGGTTGCATATTAACATACCTTGTTCAAATACCATTATTGGTGGCCTGTTTCCATCAATGTAACTTGGATGTCATTAAAATGCTTACTGTTGTTTCATTTATGCATGTGTTCTATTTGCTATGCAACTGTTTCATATCTGTTGGTTTGGGTTAATTGGAACACCCACGCATGTTATTATAACTAATTTTGAAATGTTTTGTTCATGACTAGCCAATGTATATTGGAAAACCACAACACCATAGCATGTCTTGGAAGGCAGATCCCAGCAGACCCACCTGGCCCACCTCATCTGGCTGTGGCACTCAGCCCCACCATGTCTGGGACCCACCCTGGAACATCTTACTCTGGTGGTCCTACACCACCATCAGGTGGAACTGCCTCAGAGGATGGGGCCTGTCCCCCTCTGGGCATGGGTGCTGAGAGGAGCCTGTCACCTGCAACATGTTCTGGGGTATGATATGCAGTGTCATCTGCTCTGAATTGGATGGAGAGCTGCACCAGATGGAGGGCATTGTGGCACACCTAGAGAGGTAGGCTGCCACTGTTGTCCAGGCCACAGCACAGTCACCTTTGGGGCCGTGAAGGTGCAGTGGTGACTGCCCATGGGTGGGGACCTCAGTAACACTGTATCCATTTGGGGGCTCATGGGCCTCTGATTCCCAACCATCCTCCCTGTCCAAGGTGTTTTCCCCCTCATGTGTCATATACCACCCCTGTCGGCTGTCTTGTATGTCTTTTCTGTCTGTGAATGCAACCTATCCTACCCAACCTACCCCCCCAACCATACCTGCAGCCCTTCCCCAACATCCCACTCTCACCTTAAAAAAAGGCATCTGTCCCACAAAATAATTGTTGCCCCATACATAGCTCTACATTTTTCCCCCATGTTCAGTGACATAAATCAATCTCCACCCAAAGTACTCTACAAATGTATGTTGCCAACAACCCTGCCTGTGAGGTGTGAGGCTGTAAATTCCAAGTTTTCCACATTAGTCACAGATGTTGGTGCAGTAGAAATATATACCTATGGTCCTTTCCTATACTCATCCTGCACATCCCTAGCTGCTTTTCCTAATGTTTTTACCTCCTGCTTGCCCCCATTTCACCACTTTCCTATCAACTTTTTTTCTTTTCTTTATTTAAAATTAACATGGGTGTAAGAGGGAATACGCACTGCTAAGCAAAGCTCAGAGGACTTAACCATCTGTTAGCATCACTTAGCTTCATGCAAAACCAAACAAACCTGCTTACAACTGCTTAAAAGTACTTTAATTACTCTTTCTTCAGCAGCCCTTGTTCTGCCTAACAACAAAATAATCAGTCCTGCCAAGGCTCTAACCCAGGACACTGTGCAATACAATCACATCAATGTACCACTACACCATCTAACCCAGGACACTGTACACTACTATCATAGCAACATACCACTACACCATCTGAGCTGTGAGGATTTGTAATGCTTTTACAAACATATCATTGTGGTCATTTAACATCAACACTACCAAGACTTGAACCCAGTACCCTGTGCACTACAATCACAGCAATTTACCACTACACCATCTGAGCTATGGAAATTTCTAATGCATTTACCAAAATATAATGCACTATAGTCATTTAACATAAAGGAAAAATACACATCCCTGGCAAGCCTTAAATCCAGGACCCTGTGCACTACAGTCACAGCAGCTACAACTACTCTACATGAGCTGTGAGAATTACAAATGCTTCAGTAGATATATGATGCAGGATGGTCATCCAACACTAGGTAAAAACCTGTGGAATTAGTACTGTTATAGCTTCACAGGTAAGTTCATAGGTAGGTACTAGGCTATTGGCCCTAGGGCCTATATAAGCCTAGCCAAAAAGGTAACCTGGCTTTCGCCACCCAAGAAAATTATTTTTCTGTGCCCCTGTTGAGCAGAGCCACAGAACTGATCCCCGGGGTGAATTTCCTATCTCCCATCCAATTATCAAGATTCTTCTTGAATAGTGCTAATGAGGAGCTTTGTTTGAAATAGATAGGTAGTTTGTTCCAGAGTATGGGAAGTCTCTGGGACAGGAATCTATCCCTCCAGCATGTCAGCATGTTCTGTTTATTGTGGTGACGAGGTTTATATCCCTAGAGCATGTGCGTGTGTGTATATATATATATGTATATATATATATATATATATATATATATGTATATATATATATATATATATATATATATATATATATATACTCAACCTCTTTCTGCAAGACATCTGCAAAAATCTTGACAAAGTGGGGGGATACATTACAAACAATAGTGACATATTTGAAATATTTGAAATATGGCTGTTATAAGCATAGAAGTTTGCTAGGATATCTCGGTTTGTTTTAACATATATTTTCTGATAGATTTCTGGTCTGAAACACAAATGATTATCATCATTTAGTGATGTCAGTGCTCACATCATCCCAGTCATTTGTCAGAAACCCACAACTGTTATGGGGAACTGACCAAAAATATGAGCCACGCATCTGGACAGTGTATAGAAATCTGGACAGTGGAGAGGTATAACTGCAGTCATATAACAGAAGGGAAAACACTGAGAGCTGGCAACCATGTCACCCACCACCTTCTGAACTACAGTCAGGCTAACACAATACTACCCCAAATTAGCTCTGGGGAATTACTCATGCATGTGCAAATATGTCATGCAATACAGGGATGTAACAATAAAGAAAAGCAAACATCTGTGAGAAATTCTCCACCCATAACCATTTGCACCACAGTCACAGCTACATACCAATACCCCAACTGAACTCTAGAGTATAATGACTGTTTGAACAAACATATCCTGATTGTCAGTCACACACTACACAGACATATACTGCCCCAAGTCACAGTGTACTGGGAATCCTGAGGTGTTACAGGACATTTCTCAGTCTGCCCCTACAAACCTATATAGCTGATAGACCACCAGCAGCTGTATCAACATGCACGGTCAGATAGAAAAGGATCTATGATGCTCACATCTTCTCATCTCCCTAGTCAACCCAACAAACATTTACACACTACATTGCTACACAATCTTGACAGTCTGGTAATAATGGCCAGACATACATAACTCTCAACTGTACGAGCTCCAAAGAATATCCAGGGTGTGGGGCCATATTTATGGCCACTGCCTCATAACACTTCTGGGAGTCTACTAAATCACTGGGATGATATCAGATATGAAGTCACTAAATAATGATATAAAATACCTCTGAACCTCTTACTGCAAGACATCTGGACAAAGCGTTACACATACTTGGGGGACAGGGGGCTGAAAAGAGGGACATATCTGACATAATGGTGTTACAAACTGAAACAGTTGCTGATGTTACAGGGTTTGGTTTAACATAACTTCTCTGGAGGATATGAAGTCTGAAACACAAATGGATGTCAACATTTATCCTACTGATTTCTAAAAAACAGAAATTGTCTGAGGAACAGACCAAGCATAAGAGGCAAACCTCTGGGCATTTGGTAGAAATCTGAACAGTTGAGAGGTATGTCATAGATTTATCACTGTCAGACACCAAGTCATGCAGAAAATGCATGTCCAGCCAAACCCTGTTAATGTAGCAATCTTCTATGTTTATAACAGCAATACTTACAATCTGTACCTAATTCTGGAACATTGTCTCCCATTTTGTTGGGCTTTCTCCACATTTCTTGTTCTAAGAGGTATTTCCACCTACCTTCTGTGAAGCTGTAGCCCTCAAACCTCCATGATTTCCTCCACACAGGCAAGTCAAAGGAGCAAGGCTCACATGAAGGACTTAGCACTGTGTTGCTATGGCATTGCTAATGGAAAGGCCGCACAGTTGCTCTGGATGCAATTAGCAAGTGGGAGACACCAATTGATGCACTGGCCATCACCTGCTCATGAGCATTACCTACAAAAGGCAAGCTGCTGCCTATGCAAAACAGGTCTGAACCTTTCTACACAAAGGCAAACTGTGACTACACAAACATAAACATTTGCAGTATTCTGAGAAAAGTCTTCAGCACTATTACAGGTATGTTAATCAATTAAACATTTAACTGAATGCAGAAGGGGGATGCAATAATGTGAAACAGGAATTTAAGCAATAGGTCTGAACAAGACATGCTGGATTCGCATGTTGCTGTCCAGCACCTACTACAATTCCTGCTGGCCCTGGCTGCAGTGACATAGATCACAGCTCTGGTCCCTGAGTCACCTCAATAAAGGTCAGCTCACATATGACTACTACTGGAGTGTCTGTTGTCCAGTACTGGCTGTGACACTGCTATACCAGCTACCTGGGATGTTGTAAATATTCATATGTCACTTGTGAATGCTACTGTGATACATATGCTTGTCATACAAATGTAACAGATCTATACAGGGTACATGCATAGTAAACAACTGGCGCAAAAGTGTGTGTTGAACTGTATGTTATATACTGAGCTCATACCTTTCAACTGTCCAGAGTTTTGCAGACTGACCACATGTTTGCCTCATATTTGTAGTCAATTCCTCATATAGTTGTGTTTTGTCTAGTACATCACTGGCAACCCATTAAAGACTGAAGTCATAACATAATAGCATACATTTGAATGTCAGATTCCTGTGAATGCAAAACCGTCTTTGCTAGCAACTAAGTGTGTTACAGCTAAATTTATAAAGTGTCACTATTTTCTGGCCTTTGCCCACCCCCCCATAGATGTGTGCCTTTGTCCAGATGTCTTGCTCTAACAGGAGCTAGGAGCCTTAACATGAAACTAATGTCATTGCAAACCTTGTCCTGGAGGATGCTGACATTTGTGCAGTCACCAAAACCTGGTTTGCAGCAGTGGAGAGCACACCAACCTTGCCAGGTTACTCATCCTATCATACTTTTAGACCCTAAATGGAGGGCTGCAAAGCCAAAGGAGGTGGAGTTTTAAACTTTATCATACACATACACACCTCCAGGCTGGCCAAACAGTATGACGCATGGGGACATCCCAAGTGCAGTTAACTGTTGACAAAACACATATTCAAATCATATATAGCTACAATCCTCCAACCATTACTCTGGACACCCACTACACCTATCTGGACTTGCCTAAATCTGTCAAGATTCAACCCATTACCCTGCTCCTGGGTGATTTTAACTACCCAACCATAGTGTGCATATCCTATTATACCTGAACATGAATGGGCAGAGATTCCTCAGCTTTGTAAATGCCAGTGCACTGGATCAGCTGGTCAGCACCTCTACAACAGGTGGAAATATCCTGTACCTGGTCCTAAACAACATGAGTAGCCATTGTAGCACTCCTACAGTGTCATCCTCCTTGGTAAGATCTGACCAAATAGCCATCATTTTTGAGGTCACCGTCTCCCCTGCCCCCTCATCAGGGTCAAACAAAAAACACTTTCCAAAACTGACTATAAATCTCCTCAGAGCAGGTATAAGTAGCTTTACAGCCACTGTCCCATCAGTTGGAACTAGCAGTATTGTCCAAGCCTACACCACAATATTATGTGAGCACCTACATAGTTGTATGGACTCAGCAATACCTGACAGGACAATATCATCTCCCTCAAGGTAGGGTAAACCTCTGTGGTGGACAGCAGCAATACACAGATCCCATAATACATGGAAATAATTGCTGGACAGGGCCAAGAAGGAGCAGGTGCCAAACTGGAAGGAGTGTCATCTTTGTCTGAACAAGCAAATAAGGTCACAGGTGAATTATGCTAAGGCTAACTTTGAGTGCAAATTGGACACATCCACCAAGGCCAATCACAAGGCCTTCCTCACATATGTCTGCAATCTCAGAGGCAACACCAAAATCTGCTCTGGAGTGGTGGTCAATAACACCATATACAGATATGGCATAGATATAGCAAACCTGCTGCAGACAGATTAAGTGTAACCATCACTACCCTGTGACCCCATCAGTACACATGGACATACAAAGAACCTGCACCCTCCCCTAATCATCAGGAATAAGGTCCGTAATGCCCTCTCAAAGGCAACAAACTGAAATCTCCATGGGGCCTGATACCATCCCTGGCTGCATCCTACATGAACTCAGGCATAAGCTCACAGCTCCATTACACAATGTAGTCAACCAAAGCCTGAGCACCAGTGTCATCCCATCTGCACAGAGGACAGCCACTCTCATCCTTCTATACAAAGGTGAATCAATCCACTGACTCAGCCAATCATATGCACATCAGCCTAACTAGCCTGATCTACAAGGGCATGGAAGTCATTATCAAGGACCTTATAAACAGGGACATTGGCAACCTCAAAATGCTTCAGCCCATACAGTGTGGGATTGTCAAAGGGAGATCAGGCCTGTTAAACCTGGTTGACTTCTTTCAAGTGGTCAACAAACACAAGGATGAGGGGAAGATGGTGCACACTGCCTAGCTTCACCTAGCCCAAACCACTAACAATAATCCCCAGGCAGTTATAATACATAAGCCTACACAGCTAGGCATCAACTTGTATGTTACCAGATGGGTAGCTAACTGGCTCAATGATAGTACCCACTCAGTCAAAGTAGTGAAAGGACCTCTAGCAGTAGACTCTTACAGAGTGTGTACCACAAGGCTCAGTCTGGGGGCCTCTACTGTTTGAGATATACATTTCTGAGGTACAAGACAAAACCAGTGGTCTGTGACTGACCAGGTTTACAATTGATTGCAAGCTGGCCACTGTCTTACATTCCCCTACTGATGTGAGCATCCTCCAAGAGGCCCTTATCCAAATTAATGACTGGTGCCAGAAGCACTGCTGCAAACTGAATGCCAGGAGATGCATCATTTTCCCTGTTGTGGTAGATGTAATCCACACTAATTATGACAGTAATAACAATGTACTGAGCATGCACTCAGGTGTGAGGCAACTTATGGACCAAGCTTGATAGCAACCTGACAGTTTCCCACCACATTGGCACAATTGTAGGGAAGGCTGTCTACATGGCCCATCTCACAAATATGGGTATGTCATCCAGGAACCAGGAGGCCACAACATTGATGTACTTCACCCATATCAGACACATTTCCGAGTACAATGGCTCCTTTGGCATGTACCTTTGCAAGCAAATGCAGCAGTTGCAGAGACCACAGAGGTTCCTGGCCAGGAAAATCCAGGGTCTGCAACACTTATCCTACACATATAGTCTGAAAGCCCTGTCCCTGTACTCAGTCTCATACAGACTGATCATAGGCAACCTGTGTCTGGCATACAAGGCAATTTCTAAACCAGCCTTCATGGTGTTTCTGCATATCCATAAGACAATCCCCACTCACATAACCTGCATACAATGCCCTCATCTGGTCTATGACATGAATAGTACTTGTTGGTGGGATAGTTTAGTGTCCCACACAATACACTGTAAAACACACTCCCTCCCCATGTATAGCAGAGTACCTCTATAGCCATCTTGAAGAAGAAGCTGGACGACTGCATGGGAAATGGAAAGGACACTCTTGGGATCCCGCATGTGTCCCAACTGGACAGGGAAACAAGCGCTGGCTTTGAAGGGGTATGGGCAAAAGTCTGGGCTAGGCTTATGAGGGCATCGGGCCAATAGCCTAGTATCATCTTATGAACCTATGCACCTAGTACTTTACATGTTTCCTGTATGTATTGCAGACTGTCCTGCAATGTTGTGTGAAATGAATCCCTGTCAGTCTAAACTGTGTGGGTACTGCATTGATAGAGTATTCTCTTGTTCACTAAATAGTTATTATCACATATCGTTAAACCTTGTCATTGTGTCTGGTCTGTATAACAGTAAGTCAGCTCATACAATACTTGCATATGCACTTGGTGACACTCCAATAGCCTTGATCTTGGTCACACTTACCATTCTGCTAATAGGCTCATCATAGTAGGATTTGTCACCCTTTGTTGAGGACCTTATAGTAGCTGTTAAAGAGATGGGTTGTGGCAGTCAGAACTACCGTAAAGTCTGGCCTGAAGTCTCCATAGGTAGCAAAGCTGTGCCATACTTTACAATGTGTGTGTGTGTGTGTGTGTGTGTGTGTGTGTGTGTGTGTGTGTGTGTGTGTGTGTGTGTGTGTATTAGCAAACATTATACTGCAGGGTATTAATTTACATATGTTGTCTTCCCCTCGCAGGTGAACATAGGGGTTGGTGTCTCTCCCACTCACAACCTGATGTTGGTGTCTTAGTGGACTCTCATGATGAAGGCAGTCATAGTTAGACATAGGTGGGGTTGTCTGGGGCTGAATCTGTGCCATTGGTTGGTATCCCACTTTCACCCACAATATCCCTGCACACAGTCAGTATGCCCACACATACCCAATCCCCAGCAGCCACAGATAATAGACAGTCGGAGGGTGGTGGCATGGAACAGTCTAGTGTGGTGACTATGGCAAGTGTGAGTGTAGGCACTAGCCATAGCCAAAGAGCAGGTGAGGTCACACACAGGCAGATGGACGAGGTGCTCAACAAATGACTGCTGCCCATCAAGCCCCTGTCACAACTGTCACAGCAAGTGTCACCAGATGCATATTGTGTTCCATCATGGAGGCACAGGCGTGTACTGACCATGACACCAGACAGATGCTCAGGGTCTAGAATGCAGCACTTCCTGACATGAGTGACAACCTCCATAGCATTTGTGATTCTGCACATCATTTTGCCAATGTCATGGAATGACGGTGGGGTGAGACATTGTCACTGCTCGAGTGTGCAATGTCTATGCTTGAGCAGGTGGTGGGAGTAGGGCATTGGCCACATAGACGTAGGTCAGCAACAAGATCAGTTGAGAGCCAATGTGGCCATATACATTCACACTCCCGTAGTGGCAGTACCACCAGCGCTACCAAAGAGAGGGTGCTGTCCACACTGGAGCAGGCCATAGGCATGTGGTCCTGGCCAGTCCCATCAGGGACATGGATCCAGCAGACCACAGTCACCATCAAGAAGTAGTACTGAATCTGGCCTTGGGCCTGGTGGTGCCAGTGAGACTCCTGGCAGAACCAGTCCCCATGTCCATGGTGGGAGATGGTGAATTGTACATCTTACCATGTACGATCCATGGCTGTCCAACATAGCCCTGTGTAGGGCATCCACATGGCTTGATCGTATGCATACAAACACTCACACATCTCTAGTACAGGCTGGTCACCACCAGACATGCACAGCTCCTCTGCGCAACCCAGTTAACCACCCATCCAGCCACACACACACACACACACACACACACACACACACACACACACACACACACAATGTCAACCATATGGCCCAGCCTAGGCCTCTGGCACTCCCACACCACATCCTTTGCATGTGATGATACCTGTGCCACATCCCTGGTATCCATACCATTGAGGCAGGGGCATACTAATATGAGTTTGATGCACAGGGTGAATATAGTACAGTGTAGTAATGTAATGCTGTGCAAGGTGCTGTCTGCAGGCAATAGTTATGGGTACACATTGAGGTGTATTTACCTTTTTAGCCCTGATGCATTATTGCTGTTAGTATTGCTGACTGACTGTAGTGTCATGTACTGTATTCTGTTTTTTGTTCCAGGTGTCTGTGTGTCTGCAGGCTGTGGGCCTGCTGATGTTAGCAACAATAACTATGGTGGAGTGGAAACACAGTGACCTTTTCCTATCCCGGGTACAGCTGTATATGTACATGTTTACCAGGTGTGTTTACATGCAACAGTCTGTGAGGGACAATTGGGGCATACAGTGTGACCTTGCATACATACCCCTTGACACAGCCAGCTAGCCTTCATACATGTCACCTTGGTGTTCTGTAGTACCACAGGCTCATACATACAGAGGAGGTTACTTGAGTACTGGCACTAGGTCCCTCACAAGCTTAGCCATTTCTTTAACCACAACAGATTCACCTATCAGCACCTGTTGTCCCTCTCATTTCTGTCTCATCCACTCAACCTTGATGCAGTTGATGAGGGTATGCATGGTACTGTGTATGACAGGTTTGGGTATGTATTCCTGACACAGGTCAGCCTGTGTTAGTCTGACCTGATAATCACCAGCATGTGTGTCTGCTATCTCATATGCATGTCTGGATTCTCATGCTGGTAGTGCACACAGAGTCATAGTCCTGTACATGGGGCTGCTGTTGAAGGGCTGAGCACGGCCCCTACCTGCCCAGTCTTACAAACGATAGTACTAGATACATACAAATAACACAGAGGTAATGTAGTGTTGCAGTGTCTGCCACTACTATTCAAGTGGGTGACAATGACAAGGGCTGTTAGGATTGCCAATGGTGGATTCAGAGGCCCTTAACATGGTAGAGCCATCACACACACACACACACACACACACACACACACACACACACACACACACACACACACACACACATGCACACACACAAACTGCTGCATGGAGTCATGCATTGAAGCACAAATGCACATAGAGTTGACACTTCTTAGAGTACATGACCTACCCATCTATTTATGTACAATACACAGTGATATGACCATTGCATGCACCACAGTGGCTTTTTGTTAGAAACTGTGTAACTGTGCTTGTAAAGTGGATGGCATCTGCATGGGCTGCAACAAGGTTTGCAATAGTGGAGTTCACAAGGTAGAAGAGGCACACAAAATGGTATAGCCATCACATACACACAGTAAAGACAGCCACAGGAGATGTGCATACAAAAACAATAACACATTTGCCAAGAGACATATTAGTAAATCTACATATCCACTTGTATGTACTATAGTGCTATGTACACATGACATGTTCCACATAGATTATATGCCTGGGACATAACACACAACCTCTTACAAGAAGTAATCTTGCAACTGCCTATATGGATGGTGGGATAATCCAAGAGAAATAGCAAATGGTCTCATCTACTATTCCTACAAACCTGGACAAGTGATAGAGTGACAGACTTTGTATCAGCATGATGTGTCAATCAAGTACAATGTATGATGTTGGCATGTGTGTCACTACTGTAACTTTGACATATTTGGGAATGATATCACAGGAATGCTCATTGCTAGGGGATACAGACCATGTATAGGTTGCAAACATCTGGATATTCCATGTACATGTGTACAGATGACTGGTAAGGGCTGTATAGTGTAACATGGTGCATGTGAGGGCAGATGTCATTAACAGGCTCTTTAAAGTAATGCCATAGGTAGGGGGTCAACAGGCCTTAAAATTGTATAACCTACACACACAACAGCCACAGGGGATATGCCTCACACACACACTACTCTAGTTATCAGTATTGAGATTAGAACCCCTACCAATCTAATTATTTGTACTATAGTATTAGGCAGTTATTGCAAACACCACAGAGCTTAGAGGGCTGACAAGTGTATACAGGTACTTCTAAGGTGAATGACATTAGCCAGCCTTGTAAAGTAGGGCAATGGGAAGGGTACTGGGTGGTACATGCCTCAAAATGGTATAACCCACACCCCCAGAGGATATGATTCTCACCCAAACACACGCACGTACATAGTGAGGGTATGATTCTTACACACACACACACACACACACACACACACACACACACACACACACACACACACACACACACACACACACACAGTATTACAGTTGCCAGTATTGAGTTTAGAACCCCTACCTATCTAGTTATGTGTACTACAGTGTTACACAGTTATCACATACACCATGGAGCTTATAGGATTTAACAGTGTCCCAAGGTACATCTAAGGTTAATTGCATCAACAGGCCTTGTAAAGTATGGCAATGGGAAATGTACTGGGTGAGAATAGCATCAAAATACATTACCCTACAAACATACACACTTACTAACACTTTTACACACACACACACACACACACACATTTTCTGGAACTGAGAGTAGAACCCCTATCTATCTAGTTATTTATACTCTACTGCTACATAGTTATTACATGCACCACAGTGCTTATAGGGCAGAGGGCTGTCCAAAGATACTTCTAAGGGGAATGACATCAGCAGGACTGCTAAAGTAGGGCACTGAGAGGTGTTGTGGGTGGAAAGTCCAAGTCCTCAACATATTTTATCCTACAAACATACACTCTTACAAATACTTTTACACACACACACACACACACACACACACACACACACATGCACATTTGCCTGAACTGAGAATAGAACCCCTGCCTATCTAGTTATTTGTACTATACTGCTACATAGTTATTACACGTGCCACAGATCTTATAGGGGTGGGGTTGTCCAAAGGTACTTCTAAGGGGAATGACATCAGCAGGACTGTTAAAGTAGGGCACAGGAAGGGTTGTGGGTGGAAAAGTCCTCAAAACGCTTTATCCTACAAACATGCACACACTTTTACACACACACTCACATTTGCTGGACATGAGAATAGAACCCCTGCCTATCTACCTATTTATACTATACTGTTATGTAGTTATTGCACACATCATGGAGCTTATAGGGCTGAGGGCTGTCCAAAGGTATGTCTACATGGAATGACATCAGCAGGACTGCTAAAGTAGGCACTAGGAAGTGTACTGGGTGGGAATGGCATACAACTGCTACACCTACAAACACACACACACACACACACACACACACACACACACACACACACACACACAAACTTACATTTGCCTGGACTGAGATTAGAACCCTTACCTTTCTAGTTATTTGTACTACAGTGTTACGCAGTTATCACATACTACAAAGCTTACGGCACTGACAAATGTCCAAAGGTACATCTAAGGTGAATGACATCAACAGATCCTGTGAAGTAGGGCAATGGGAAGTGTACTGAGTGGGAAAAGCATCTTAATACTTAAACCTACAGACACACATACACACACACACACACACACACACACACACACACACACACACACACACACACACACACACACACACACACACACACACACACACACACACACACAAGCTGGTGATGTGATTTTACATCCCCACCTCAGTACTGTTACACAATGGAGCTCACCTTCATGCTGGCATGTGCGATTGGTTATGACCGGTATGCCACTGTCTACAGCAGAACATCACTCTATGCCATTCAGGGTATCCCAGTGTAGGATTCACTCTCTGTGTGTGTCTTCCTGTGTCTCTCTCTATCACTGTCTGTCTCTTTCTTCCCCACATCCGTATGTGTGTATGCTTGACATAGTATCTGTTGCCCATATATATGTCTGTGTATCACATGCAACAGATGCAGATATATCACATATGGGCCACCTACAGCTAGCTTAGGGTGATTCTGTCTGATCGGTGTATGTAGAGACAGTTAAGGTGTACATAGCTGTCTGTATGCAAAGACATATATGCACAATAAAGTTATGTAGTCCAATGTGGGTTCTGACATGGACTGTAATTCTGTATGTGCAGGAGCATGCCCAGTATAATCTTCTATAGAAAGAGTGGGGCTCCATTCCAGATATAGTTGTACTCCATTCAAGGGTTTTGTGTGCTATAGCCATACCTCTCAAAAGTAAACAGGAAGTTGCTAGAGTTACAGGGTTTGTTTTAGCAAACATTTTCTGACATATCTGACGTCTGACACTGAAATGTATTGTGTCATTACCTAGTGACAGACATCCTCAGATCATCACATTGCTTTACCAGAGAAATACAAGATGTATGATGCACAGACTAATATTATGAGCCAAACTATAGACATTCTTGCACAATCTGAACAGTTGAGAGGTGTGGCTACAGCTGATTGACTGATGAAGCTGTGTAAGCAGTCCAGCAACTTGGTGATATACTGGCTGGGGATCTCCTGCTTGTGTGATATTCTTTTTACCTGAGAAGTCATATCCTGGTGTGGCCATACCTCTCAGCTGTACAGTTGTTGGCAGATTGTCCAGATGTTTGTCTAGAACTTTCATCCAGTCTACATAAATGTGTGCTTTTATGGCAAGTTAGTTGCAAATAATTAAAGACTGAAGTTATGAAATAATGACAGACATTAGTGTTTCAGACTTCATAACCTTCAGACAATTCCTGCTAATGCAAAACCCATTATTCCATCAGCTTTCTCATTTTGTAAGAGCAATATTTACACATTCCTATCATTGGGCTTTTGTCCCACTTTTATGTCCTTGCCCAGGTGTCTTGCTGTCAGAGGCTGAGACGTATAGGTGTGGGTACAGAATGCATTCTACTGAGTAGAAGTGTCCATTATATGTGCATTATATTCCACATAGCACTGTGACTTCCAGGTATGTCAGAGGCGGAGCAGTACAGAGTAATGTGGTGAACCACTGACAGACAGTTGCCCATAGGTTGATAGGTTGATATGACATTAGTAGGCTACTGGCACCTGAAGCCCTTATAACCCATGCAGATGAAAGTGTAGCACATGTTAAGACATGTCAGCACCCAGAACCCCTGTCCAGTGGGAACACAGGTAGAAACACAGGACGGTATTTTCTGTTTTCCATGCACTTATACAGGGTGCACATCACTAGGGGAATTGAGGCACTTGGCTTGATGTGGACAAGGAGTGTATTCCACAGATGGGGAAGTGTGTGGGGCACATATCTGTCACACCAACAACCCATGCTGATATCACAGACCAGGTTGATGCTGCTCCTACAGGTTGATTGAGTGGGCCTTGACTTCTAGATGTGCAACAGCCCCATCAAGGCAGGGTCTGGATTGTTTGTATGCCAGAAAGGGGTCACCTCTGCAGAATCTGTAAAGAATGGAGTAGAGGGACAGTGCTGTTAGCCTTTCTGTGTAGGGTAGGTGTTTGTGGTCCTGCATTCTCCTGGTGGGGAACCTCTCTGGTCTCTCCAGCTGCTGCATGTGCTTTGTGAGGTACATGCCTAAGGAGGCATTGAGCAAAATAATTGGCCTCATAAAGTTAGCATGCATGGCTCTTATGACATCTATGTCCCTGGATGGGATACCCTTACATTTGAGTTGTCCCATCTATGAAGCTTTCTGTACAATGGGAGCAGCAAAGTGCTCAGACATCAGGTTGCTATCAACATGGCTGCCAACTGCCTCACTACTGATTGTGTATGTAGGACAGTGTTATTACTGTGATACTATGTGGGGACGTCAGTCTCCCTAAAGGAGATGATGATGCATTGACAGATATTCAGCTTGAGGCCATCTTTCTGGCATCAGGCATTTGTTTTGGTGAAACCCTCTTGTAGGACATCCACATCACTTTGGGTATTGACTGTTCCCAGCTTGCAGTCATAAGCCAACTTGGTCCAGTGTTTTTTGGCCTGCAACTCAGGGAAGTATATCCTGTATACCAGAGGCCCCCAGACCGATCCCTGGGGTATGCCACTCATTACAGGTGTACTGTTTGAGTTGGCTACTCCATTATGATTATGTGGGTTCTATCAATGAACCAGTTTGATACCCATCCAGTAACATATGGATTGCTGCCTAGGTGACAGAGTTCATGTACTATGGGCAAGTAGGGAATGGTGTGTAAGGCTTTGGCCAGGTCATGGTGGCCAGAGTGCACCATCTTTCCCTCATCCATGCCTTTGCTGGCTGCCTCAGGGAAGTCATCCACAGTTCACTGACATACCTCCCCTAAGAATGGCAGACTGTGTAGGGTAATGTATGTGGATTTTGCCAATGTCCCTGTTAATGAGATCCATGATAAATCATTACATGGTCTTGCGAATCAGGCTAGTTAGGCTGATGGGTCTTTCATTTCCTGGATCCTTGAACACTCCACCTTGGTGTGAAGGGGTGACTGTGGCTGCCCGCCACTCGGCTGTAACATAGGCAGTATTCAGGCTTTGGGTGTGTTGGGTGAATAATGATGCTGCCAGTTTATGCCTGAGTTTATGTAGTTTGCAGCCTGAGATGTATTCAGGTTCCATGGATGTCCTCTTGACTTTGAGAGGACAGTGATGCCCATCTCCCTAGTGATAAGGATTGGGTGTTTAGGTACTGGGGATGTTCTGCTTTTGATAGGGGGCAAAAGGAAGACATTTCCACTTAATTTGTCAGCCAGTGGAGTGGCTATATCTACAGTATTTGTATGTGGTGTCCTTGACCACCTGTTCTGCACAGATCTGGAAGCTTCCTTTGGGAATGCAGACATATGTGAGGAAGGCCTTATGATTGTGATCTTAGATGTGGGAAATTTGGACTCAGGGTTGTCTTTAGTGGATTTCTCTGGTGATCCTAGTTTTTTGTTCAGGCTAAGGGGTGATTACTTCCAATTGTGCACCTGCTTCTTCTCGGTCATAGACAGCAATGTTATCCTTTTGATATATAGTTACTTTATTGCAGATGTTTGCGACAGGTTTACTCTCCTTTGCAGATGGTGATGTTGTCCTGTCAGGTATTTCTGATTCCATGCATCTCTATCTATATGGTGGCATGCTACTTTTGTGTACATTTGGAAGTTGGTGCCTGTTCCTCTACTGGGGTAGGTGGCTGTTCAGCTGTTTATACCATCCCTCTGGTGGTTGTGATCAGCTTGTGGGACATTTTCCTTTTACCAAGGCTAGAGGTGGGTCAGAAGAGATAGTGTTATAACATGTGACCACTTTTCTGTCAGATCTTGCCAGGGAAGATGATAATGTAGGGGTGCTGCAGTGGTTGATCATGTTGGTTACTGCCAAGTCTGACATAGGTATCACATCTTATAGGGGTAGCAAGTGGCTGTCCTAAGGATGTAGCATTGATAAGATGTGGAAATCTCTGTGCATTTCTGTTCTGGCATGGTTGGATTCCCAATCGATGTTTGGGTAATACAGATCAGCCAGGATCTGGGTGACAGGTGGAATCCTGATAGATTTGTATTGGGCAAGATATGTGGAGTGGGTGTCCTGAGTCAGATATGTGGGCCTGTAGCTACATAAAATTTGCATAGGGGTCTTGTTGACAGTTGACTGCACTTGCAGTGTCTCATGTGTGTTACACTGTTTGACCAGCCTGGAGGTGTGTGTCTGTCTAATATATATTTATATTCCAACTCCTTTGGCTTTGCTGCCCACATTTTGGGGTCTGGCTGTGGGATAGGATGACTGATCAGGTAAGGATGTGTTTCTCTCCATGGCTGTGGGCCAGGTTTCTGTGAGTGCACAGATGTCACCATCTTCCAGGGTTATAACTGCTTGCAATGAGTGCATTTTCCCATTTAGACTCCTAGCGTTTAGCAGAATGGCCTTTAATTTGCATTTTGTTGAGTGTTTTATGTTGGTAGGATGGACCCCATTACTTTCCCTACAAGGGCACTATGGGGGCAGCAAGCCTTTTCCAGAGGCCTGAAGGCCAAGTGAGACAGATGCAAGCCATCTCTAGCAAGGCATTGTGGTTTGCCGATCATATGTTCCCAGGCTGCCAGGCAGTGGATCCCCCTTGGATGACACCAGTAAGGGAGCCAAGTGTTACTGACAATCATTTTCTGTTTGTATTGAGCCATCATTCTGGATGACAGCAGACTGCTACTTAAGGTTAGGGACATACCTGCATGGGACACATATTCAGCAAGCTGAATCATGTCTGTCTTCCTATAGTCCAGGGAGGTACATCTGACATCATTCACACCACCATGGACCAGGCTGGAGTGATACCTGTACCTGTTGTGGGGTGACTTGAGTGCATGTGTGATATGGCAGATTATGGCACCTGACAAACAAGTGACCATGACTTTGTTCTTATCCTGCCTGGTGAGAGGCACATCTGTGTGTCTCCCAGTGGAGTCTTCTTTGAGAAATATGTTGGGTGTATGGTAAGGCCTTAGTGTTTGCAAGATACTGGTATGAGAACTCTGCATGGTCTGTGATGTGTAGGTTTGTGGAGTTCTCATGTGCTTTTGCCACTGAGGTGTCCTTTGTTTGGGTTTTTGTTTTTTCGCAGACCTCCACTTACATGGGGTGTGTGTTGTGTATTTGCAGATGATATTTACTGACTCCGTACACTGCATGGCACCTATGTTACTGCACAATCTGTTCTGGTGTGCACATTCTCCATTTGTCTGGCCAGTGGTTCCCCTTCCCCTTATGTGTGTCTCTTTGTCCTTCTGTAGTCCAGTCACATGCTTTGCCCACAGTGGCTGCTGTTATATATTTGTAATGCTGGTGTGAGCGGGTTAAATGCTGTAACATCACACACAAGGTTATGGACTTCACACCTCTGAGTGTATCTATTTAGCAGGTTGTCCATTATTCCACCACTAAATTTGCTGTGGTCCTCAGATGGTTTGTGTTACTATGTGTTATTATGAGGCTACATATTGGCCTAGCTGTCAAACTGTCACAGACTGACATCTGGACAGGCCCATATATAACAGTCAGACAAAGGCCCACACATGGGGACAGGGTGTTAATACTGTTCTACCAAACATAGACAGTTGGGAGACCTGTTTGCTGTCTGCTTGCTTTCTCTTATGGGTATGACGTCTGTTCCTCCACTGTCTTCCACTGATGCTTTGATATGACCCTTTCTTGTTTTGCAAATAGTTGGCAGGTGAATGCAATGTTAGGACAAGCAGAACAGATATACAAGGCATACTTGCGCTCCTTCTGTGACAACCTGTCATTCCAGGGGTATGTATGTTGGCCAGTGACATGTTGTCAGTGCTGACACAGTAAGCTGGCAGCCTTTTATAACCTGGCAGTATATTGACCTTCAGGAACCTGCTGTCCTTCTAGGCACTATACCTCCAGACTTTTTAGAGCCAGACATCTAGACAACGCCATAAGTAATTTGAGTACAAAGGCTTACATATTGGGACCATAGTTAACTATTGGCCTGACAAACCTAGAAAGGTGATACAATAACAGATTTTGCATTAGCATACATTTTCCTGAAGGGTATGAAGTCTGAAACTACAATCTGTCACTATTTTCTGACTTTAGTCTTTCGTGATTTGCCAATGATTTGCCAGAAAACCACAATATCATGATAAACAGACCATAAATATGATGCAAACCTCTGGACATTCTTTAAAAAGTCTGTACAGTTGAGAGTTATGCTATGCACCATGTAGTTTACTCTGAGCTGTATACTGTCCATATGTGTGGCCCCCTGTCCCTGACCTGTCCAGCTTTCCTGCAGTAATAGATACTGACGTCTGGACAGTGTGTACAACTCCTACCATAGCTATATCTGACATACAAAATGTCTAGCACTGAAGTTTTTGGAACATGGACTCTGTCAACCACAGTACTGTACCTAGGCCACTAAGACATGACAGCCAGGAGTAAGTGCAGGCCACAGCCTGACAGTATTAACCACACATATACATAGAGCATTGACCCCTGCATATTGTGGACATGCAACAAGATATCAAGTTGATTGGGACAGCACTGGGAATGTGTGCTCTGCTGCTAACACTCTACAAACATTAGTGTTACTGCATTTCTGTGGGAACATGGGTGTGTGTGGGGGGCACACCTGTCACCTGTCCACATTTGCACAGACTGTGGTAATGTTCCCTTTACATTTTGGTTCCATTTAGCATAGTATTGTGCCTGTCTTGGAGAATACTGGCATATCACTAGAGACCACAGGTTAGAATGTAATGGCAGACATTTCAGTGTCAGACTTCTTACCATTCAGAGCTTTACTGCAACTGCAAGACCTACTGTGACATCACTGTGTAAGTCTGTATGGGACTATGTTATCATTGTCCCCATTTGTGGGCCTTTGTCAGACATTTCTTTATGGTGTTATATGGCTGACTTGCTGGGTGAGGCTGAGGGGTGAGTATTGGACCCCCACATTCACATCCCTGCATGTGACCTATGACCCCCCAATTAGTAAGCCTCCCACATATACTGCAGTGAGATTTGTCACCTAGGTGACTACTGCATACTCTGGGGAAGCCAGTACTGGGTGGACATTTCCTGTTGTCCCACATAGCTCTCAGTTGTCTGCTGCTATCCCAGTAGGCCATCCCATTCCCTTGATGCATGCAACAATACCATAGCTATGCTACCACAATGCATTACTCCATTCATTTATTGTTAAGAAGACTGACTTACCTTGTGCCTGCGGCAGGTGTGATGATGGTGCTTGAAGGCTGGCTTTGTTTAATGCACGCAGTACACAGCCTATACATGGCAAGATACAGGTAGTGTGATGTGTGTGGCATCCATTTTACTGTGTGTGTGAGTCAGAGAGATGTGTCAGTCCCTTTTTGCAAAGGCCTGGGCATACTGGGCATTCCTCCATCTGCCTACAGGAGTAGGTTCAGGGGGTTCTTCCTCCAAATCCCCCTGTGCCTGTGGGGACCTTGGCAATGATGGGGGGGGGCTGTGTGGCCCTTCCCTGTGATATTCCTGCCACAGCTATTTCTGCAGGCGCATATTGTGTAGCATGGCACATGTACTGCAGGGCTCCACCAGATATGTTGAGGCAGCAGAACCGTGACTTGGGTATCCCAAAAACATTGTGCATGTGCCTCATTATGGTGTTCTTCAGAGTGTGTGTGTGTGTGTGTGTGTGTGTGTGTGTGTGTGTGTGTGTGTGTGTGTGTGTGTGTGTGTGTGTGTGTGTGTGTGCAGTTCTGATAGGTGTCATCATCCATGGCTCCAGTGCATAGCCAGTATCCCCCACCAGATGGCCATACAGTATGTCCACCCTGGCAAATGACTGGTACAGCTGTGAGGCATGTGGGTGTCGTGATAACTACCAGGGCTGCCAGCACACACATTCATGATAATGCCGTGGCCATTGCACATGACCTAGCAGTTGATGGGAGTGATAGCCCTTGCGGTTGGCATAAACTCTACCTTCTTCACCGGTGGTGCCTTGATGTGGATGCACATACAGTCTATGGCACCCAGTACCTCTGGGTAGTCTGCTACATGGTGAAAAAGATGCATATTGCTGGTCCTCTCATCAGGGGTGCTGGGAAAATATATGTGCTCACCAGCATGTGTTTGCATGATATCCAGGAACAGGTGGAGTACCCTGGATGCAGATACATGTGAGACCCCCATGATGTCCCCAGTAGGTCTTTGGAAGGTACCTGTAGCTATAATTCTTAAGGCTACACATACCTTGATTTCAACTGGGACAGGTAACTCTGTGGGCTCTGGGTCTGAAGTGAGGCTGGCACAACTCATTGAGTTGCTGAATTAAGTCCCTGTCCACCCTGTAGCACTCTAGTATCTCCATATCATGTAGCCCCTGGTAGGTTACCCTGGGTCTGAACATTTTTCTCCTCCTCTTCAGTCTGAGACAGTTGTCAGCATCATCCTCCTCACCACCCTCAGTCTCTAGCACATACTGATGTATCAAAGCAACAGCTGCCCCTAACATTTTGTCAGTTAAAATTACCAAATGGGTACGCCAATGGTGCAGGGTTTGTAGGAGAAAACAGACTGAAAGGTGTTTGCATACTTTATACTGTTGTGCTGCAAATGATGCCTATGTGATTGGCTGACTATGATACATTTCACCTGCCAGCTATATTATTTGTACTTGAGTTCCTTTATTCTGCTATTTCCCATTTTATCTTCCCATTTCTGCCCCTTCTAACCCCCGCAGCATGCTGCACAAACCTGCTGTTCAAATGTAAACACTTCTGCTATTTCTTTTTTTTTCTGCTCTGCTTAACCCCTGCGGTGTACCACGCAAACTGTTTTAGCAAGTGCAAGCATTGCTGAGCAGAAAAGGCCCTCCCCTGGACATGAGCATGCTCCTCATTTCTTGACAGAGCTAAGCACAGCTAAGCAGCCTCAGACACACCCCCTTGCTTAGCTGTGCTTAGCTGAGCTCAAATAGGAGCTGCAGAGCTCTAATGTGCTTACACCAAGCATGACACACCCCCCTTTTCATGTCAGCTGCTTCTCCTATTTACACCACCACATTATAGCTCCTACACAGTTAGGTGCACATAGAGATGGTCTCACATTTTGCTATTCAATAAATTTAGCTCATTTGCATACCCCACTGCCTTAGACCCTAGTTACCCACTACTCCAAAGCCTATGTCCTTAGCTACTACTGTTACCTAATAATGTTTTGGTTCTGCATGCTACCCACTATAATGGCAAAAGTCATCTTTCACATAAAATTGTCTTTTTACATTTTTTTTATTGTCTGAACGATCTCATTTGTGCACCTCTGTGCTATGCTTAAGCTGCTGAAATTGGCCAAAAAAAAAAAAACTTTGATTTTTATAATTTTGAAACAGTTTTGTATGCCAATGGCCATATTTTTTGCCAATAGCATGCCTAATACTCATAATACATGCTTTACTTTGAGCTGTCATGCCCCCGTTTTGATTTTTGCAGAACTGTACATTAGTAACCAAATACATTTCTGCAGTGGACACGGCTCTAACATGGATGCCTGTCTGCTTACTGAATTGCTAATTCACCTCATTTGCATGTTTTTCACCAGCAAATGAGGTGATTAGCATTATTCCATCGCATCCATTCCAGAATAGTGCTGGGAGTCTCATGCACATCCCCAGCCTTGTTTACTGGATCGCTCAGCAGCCATATTCCATGCTATAGTGGCTACACTATTTAGACACGGATAATCGCTCCGTGTAAGCGTTATTGAATCCCAGCCACAGTCTCTTCTGCATTCACACACATACATATACGCACACAGTCTCCTCTGCTTTCATACACACATTAACTCACACAAGATCAGTCTCACCCTCTTTCTCAATCTCTCATAGTCTACAACTGCTTTCATAGACACATTCAGTCTCACTCTCTCTAGATCTCTCTCACATGCAGTCTCCTCTGCTTATATACATGCATTCATTCACGCATCACTTTCACTTTCTTTCTCACTTTCTCGATCTCTCTCATTCTCA
The DNA here is from genome assembly GCF_019279795.1 of Protopterus annectens. Classification (NCBI taxonomy): domain Eukaryota; kingdom Metazoa; phylum Chordata; order Ceratodontiformes; family Protopteridae; genus Protopterus; species Protopterus annectens. The sequence goes on from NC_056750.1 coordinate 146,613,633, forward strand.
GACACACACACACACACACACACACACACACACACACACAGTGCCTCTGCTTTCATGCACGCATTCACGCATGCATGCAGACAGAAACATAAACACACACTTTTCTGTTTCGCTCAATTGATCACTCTCTTTTACTCACATATATGCACACACTCTCACACACATGCTTTATTTTAATTTTTTTATTTTTTTATTTTACACTCGCTAAACAGGGTTGCCACCTATCCTTTTTTTTCCAGACTATCCAGAAATCAAATTCATTCTCCAGTAGTCGGGAAAACACTGTGCAAACACGTGTATTCTGTTTCAATAAAGGAAACAGACAACTGGAGTTTGATAAATCAGCTAATTTACTATGATGTTTTTACAGAAAAGAATAGTAAATTGGCTGAAAGCAGGCATCAGGAAGGGAACAAGAGGCTGTTCCTGCCTGCTGATGTCACAGTGATGTCACACAATGGGTGAGCATGGGAGGGAGAGGGGGCAGGCATGGGCGGGGATGCATATGATGTGAGGGGTGTGGCCTTATTCTGGTTATAGCTGCAACAAAAGGTGGCAACCCTGTTGCTAAACAGCAAAAATGCTGCTTAGCGAGTGTAATATAACAGATCGCTCACTGTCACTTTCATTGACATGCATGCATACACTCAAACACACACACACACACACACACACACACACACACACACACACACACACACACGCATGCACACACATACATACCTTTTTTGTTGTCTTCTTTTTATATTTTGCACTCGTTAAACAGCAAAAGCACTGCTTATCAAGTGTAAAATAAAGTCAGCCGTTCCGTTCTCTTAGCCTAAGCTCCTCGACAGCTTGATATGCTGCCGTGAAGTGGGGACTCATTTTTCAGTGGGCATTACTTGCACATTAATACCCTGCTGACGCTTGTTCTCCAATCAGGGTACTAATGTACAGTAAGCCCATTGTCTACTGTTTGATAAATCATTTCTCTGGGTGGTCAGAATACATGGCTGTCTAAACCTTGTCCCTTAGCCAATCAATGCAGAAGTGACATCATTCCACTGTAATGTACTTACACTGCCATGCATTCAGACATACCTGTAACTTGACAGATTCTATAGTGGTTACTATTTTTGTCTTAGACACATAGCACCTTGCACAGTTTCCTGAGAATTAACATTTGGTGGTGTTTTCTACAGAAAAAGAACCAGCAGGGTAATGCAGTTTATGGTGATGCTGATGTCTTGTTAGAATCCTGTTTGTTTATATCAGGGCAGCCAACTTGATGCTTTAAAGTACAATGATGCAAACCGCTTCTTATTCTTCTTTCAGATGTTCCTAAAGGCCCACTAATATCAGTTGAACCAAAAAGCCAAACATACACCTCAGGACAGTTTATTACACTGGTATGTTCTGCCCCATCTGTTAATCTTTTTAAAAGCTACTCCTTCTTTGAAAATGGAAATGAGATCTGCAAGGAAGTATCATCACAGAACCAGTGCAAACATAACCTCCCAGGAAGTGATACTTCTACTGCCACACTAACATTCACCTGCATCTATAAAATGGAAATACTGGAGCGGCTTATTCCTTCGCAAAACAGTGAACCTTTGCAGCTGCTAGTGAATCGTAAGTAAATGCAACTATAATCAGTTCTCTTTATCATCTGCATTCAGTGATTGTACAAAGAATGACCCAGCAAAATGCTAAATGACAAATCTTTTAACTGTATTCTTCACTGAACTAGTGCTCCATATATGGTAATACAGTTCAGATTACACTGAATATTGCCACTAATGCTGATTTTTACTTTTACAGAAAAACATTTTTTTTTATGTTTCTTTTCTTGTGTTTCCTTGGGTAATGACAGTAAAAGAAAAAAAAAACATGCCTGAAAGAAAATTCAGATGCCTGCAAACTTTGTCTTCTTGTAAAAAGCAAATTCCTGTACATATATCATTGGGTGTAGGGTTGGTTGTAAGAAACAGAATTCTACACATTAGAATCCCCCAAAATAATTAATTACAGTCACGTTTAATGAACTTGTTGAGCTGAAAATTAAAATGCCCTGGGCATTGTTAGGGGCTACACCCCCACACAAGCACCAAGGCAAGTACAAATATGACTCAAGTCATTGTCCATGCTGGTGTGAATGACCTGAGACGTACCTCCCCGGACTACATGAAAAGAGACATAGAGGAGCTCTCTGAGCATGTAGCTCAGGCCGGTATGACCCTGACCTTGAGTAGCATCTTACCCTCACCAAGAATGATGCCACAATATGAAGACAAGATGATCAATTTCAACAATTGGCTTATGTATTGGTGTCATTCAAAGGGGATCCAATGCCTGTCAGCCTGGGATGACATGCTCGGCAAGCCACGATGCTTCGCTAGGAACGGCTTGCACCTGTCACCCCTGGGCTTTCGGATATTGGCAAAGGCTCTTGCTACCCCCATAGTGCCTTTTTTAGGCAAGGCTCAAAAGACAAACCCACCTCCATAGGTATCACAAGGGATAGGAAACTAAGAGTAATGCTACTCAACGTCAGAAGTCTAAACCTCAAGATGCACGCACTCGAAACTCTCCTTAGCATGGAGAACATCGATATCTGTGAAGTAACAGAAACCTGGTTCAAGGCTCCCGAGAGCACCCCAGCACTACCAGGTTATACCTCATACCATGCCTTTCGGCCCCAAAACTTGGACCAAACCACAAAAGGAGGGGGAGTATCAATATTCGTGGCACAGCACGAAGCATCAGAGACTATCTATGTGGAACTAACAGTGGGTAAAACTGCCTTCCAGCTTATAGCCTGCTACAAACCACACTCTCAAACCCAGGAACCCCACTCGGCCTTCCTGAGAACACTGGAAAATATGAAGGTCTCTCCAAACACCATTATATTGGGCGACTTCAACTACCCAAACATAGACTGGGAGCATTACTCTAGCTCCAACACCCTAGCCCAAAGGCTCCTAGAATTTATAAATTCAAATGCTATAGAACAACTTGTTACCACTCCCACAAGAGGGGAAAACAAACTGGACCTGATCATCACCAACATGGGGACTCTATGCTCCAGACCAGAAGTGTATCCCTCACTGGTAGGATCAGACCATAAAACTAATCTCACTGGATATTCAAATCCCGACCCCACCCCCTGCCCAGAAAACCACAGTGAAAAACTTCTCTAAAGCAAATTTCACACTCCTCAAAACCGAGGTGGAATCCTTCAAAGTCCCTGGGCCCGTGGAAAATACAGCCCAGACCGCAGAATCCTTTATAAATGTATTCTATGAACACCTTCAGGAATGCATGGATCATGCAATCCCAAATAAAACCAAGACCCAATCCTCCAAAGACAGACGTCCTGTCTGGTGGACCCCAGCCATAAACAAACTATACAACAGAAGGAGGAAGCTACTACATGATAGAGCAAAATCCCAAAAAGGGAAGGCATCTCTGATCAGTATTAGCAAAAAACTACGGGCACTCATAAAATCGTCTAAGGCTAGCTTCGAGAGAAAAATTGCACAGGACACTAAGGATAATCACAAGCCTTTCTTTAGTTACGTTAGGAACCTGGGTGGGAATTCCCAGATATGCTCAGAATTAGTCCAAAATGACAAAAAATACACCGAACCCACAGACATTGCCAACATCCTAGCTGACAGGTTCAGTGCAAACTTCTCCCCCACTCCCCACCAAAAGGGCAAATAGCTATCCCAGCAGAGTGCTGCCCCCCTGACATCTCAGATGCTCAGGTAAGAGCTGCCCTCTCCAAAGCAAAAAACATAGCATCAATGGGACGAGACGGTGTCCCGGGCTGCATCCTACATGAACTCCAAGAAGAGCTAAACCCAAACATAAAACTACTGTTCAATCTCAGCCGTACTACAGGATATGTACCCAAAGAGTGGAGTACAGCAACAGTGGTCCCTCTCCACAAAGGTGGTGCCTCAACGGATCCTGGAAACTATCGCCCCATAAGCCTGACTAGCTTGGTCTGCAAAGCTATGGAAAGGATCATCATGGACCTCATAAATAAAGATATTGGGGACCTACAGACACTGGATCCTACCCAGTTCAGCTTTGTTAAGGGCAGATCCTGCCTCTTAAACCTGGTCGATATCTTTGAAACAGTCACCAAGGCCATTGATGAGGGGAAGGTGGTCCACACAGCCTACCTGGACCTCACAAAAGCCTTCGATACAATACCCCACTCGAGCATTATAGATAAGCTCACCAGCTTAAATATAAACCCCTATGTCACTAGATGGGTTGCAAACTGGCTCAAGGACAGAACCCACATGGTTAGAATTGCTGGAGCCAAACCAGTTACAAGTGGCATCCCACAAGTCTCAGTCCTGGGACCTCTCTTGTTCGGTATATATTTCTCGGAGGTACAGGCCAACACGGAAGGACTGTGGCTGACCAAGTTCGCAGATTACTGCAAACTGGGCACCATAATCGACTCTCCAGCCGACACAAGCATCCTCCAAAAGGGCCTCATAGAAAGAGACAACTGGTGCCAGAGCCATGGCCTCAAGCTAAACGCCAAAAAGTGTATAGTCATCCCCTTTGGCAAAAACAAAGTGCCCATAAATTACCACATAGGTGGTAATCCATTAAGTACGGAAGAAGTAATTAGGGACCTGGGAACCCAAGTTGATAGCAATCTCTCATTTGACAACCACGTGGCCAAAGTGGTTAGAAAAACATTTTATATAGCCCACCTAATCATGAAGGGATTCACATCTAGATCAGGGGAGGTCATCGTGCCTCTTTACTCATCCCTCATCAGGCCCATAATTGAGTACAATGCCCCTTTTGGGTGTACCTTACCAGACACCTGCAACAACTGGAAAGACCCCAAAAGTACCTCAGCAAGAGGATCAAAGGGCTCAAATAGATGCCATATGCTGCCCGGTTAAAGAAACTCCAGCTCTACTCAGTGGCATACCACCTGCTCAGAGGCGATCTGTGCCTGACGTATAAAGTCATGTCCAACCCGGAATTAATGGACATGCTGCACCTCAGAAAATCCAAATCCCATCGAGCTACACACTCGAGAGACTTGAACCTCAGCACTGAAATAAATAGGACATGCTGGAGGGACAGATTCATAACCCAGAGGCTCCCTTCACTCTGGAATAAAATCCCAGTCCAGGTTAGGCAGAGTCCCTCATTGACTCTCTTCAAGAGTAATCTTGATGAGTGGATGGGAGATCGTAGGTTTACCCCGGGTATCACTTCTGTGTCACTGTTAGACAGAGACACAGTATACTAACCTCAAAAAAGGGCATAGCAAAATTAATTTAAAATGGGTGGTGAAAGCCATACACACTCTGGATAGGCTTATAAATGCCCTAGGGCAGATAGCCTAGTATGAACCTATGAACCTATGAATATGTTAACTCTGACACTGCATAGCCTCAGAAAAAAGGGAAGCTGTCATTTGGGTAGATAAACAGAGTCTCCCCATTTTCTGTTGCTGTGCACCCATAAAACTGAATATTTCTGCTCTTTATAGCTTTGCTTTGCAATTCTACAGTCTCATTTTACAGTTACCCTGTCCTATCAGTATTTATCATGATACATTTTTACTATCAAAAGCCCTGCCGCAGTATTCAGAAGCACTGCAGGAGAAACTAGACCAATTATCAGCCCAAAAGTGTAAGGAAATCATGTTAGTTGGGACATTTTTATAATGTTAGTAGTGATAGTAAACCACTGAAATAAATAATTCTGTAGAAACACAATATTGATAGAATTTCATGTTTTCTTAACAGCTCTACCCATAATGTAATAAAACAATTTATTTTATTTATAAAGTGGGCAAGTGATTTGGTCCTTTGCTGACACTTTTTAGCTATGAGATAGGCTACAAGGGTAATGATAAATGCATCTATGTACAGTTTAGTATAACCAGTCAGTTGCATGAGGGACACGCCAGGTGTGAGACAGTCAAGTCATACATTCAGTAGTGATACAAACAATAATGCAGAAGAATACTAAATGACAAAATCTTAAGGCATATTCTTCACTGGACTAATGTTCTATACACGGTAATACAATTCAGATTACACTGAAGATTGCCACGAGCGGTGACTTTTACTGCTACAGAGACAGCATTTTATTTTTCTGTGTTTTCATGGGTAAATAAAAAGCAAAATAAAATGCTTGAAAGAAAATTCAGATGTCTGTAAATGTCTTCTTGTAAAAATCAGGTTCCTGTACTTATGTCACTGGGTGTATGGTTGTTTGTAACAAACTGAATTCTTCACATTAAACGATACTTAATAGAATAACCAGTAAATTGCATGATATGGGGAACATGCCAGATGTGAGACAGACAAGTGCTTGAATACCAGCACTTAGCCAAAATGCCTGTTCATTGAGGGTCATGATTTCTGGGATTTTGCCCTTGCCCCAAGGTACATTAAACTCTGAGATAATTATGTTAAGTCTGGGGTACAGGAAGTGAAGGGATGTGGAAGCTTGCCTCTGACAGAAAGGCTGGTCACCTTGGAACTTGAAAAATAAGTAATTCACATTATTTTTGCTGTACTTGCATTGTGATAAATTGGCGTACCACAAAATGACACTGGGGCCACTGCCACAATATCCAGAAAACAAATATGCAGACTTGGGGAGATCATGTAAACTTTACAAAAGGACAAAACAGAATCACTCGGTGAAAAACATATGTAGACATGGGGAGAAAATGTAAATACCACACAGGGACATAACCAGAGAACCTAAGAAAGCTCATACAGGTATAGAGAGAACATGCAAGATCAACACAGGGATAATACCAGAATACCAGGAGAAAACTCATTCAGATATAAGAACATGCAAATTGTACACAGGGACATATCTGGAATGCCAGGAGAAATCTGATGCAGATGTGGCAAAAACTGCAAACTTCACAGAACCTGAAACTCCCCAACCCTTATCAAAGAATGAATGAATCAATGGATGGATTTGTAAGTCTTGTAATCACAATACCATGGAAGGACCTTTCAGATAGGCTAACACACCAAACAAGGCTAATATGCCAAACAAATAAGGCATAACAGAAGCAGTCAGGAGTCTGGGAAGAGCAGTAGAATCAGAGGAGTTGACCTGAATAAAAATGCCAGGCAAAACCAGGCTGTGGTAAGCTGAACAGTGCAACCACATGATAAAATATTGGAAATAAAGTGCCTTGAACAATATCACAAAGATCTAGCCTCCATCTGTAATGCAAATGACCTTGCTTGCCTGCCACTGCTGTAGCCCTGCATAAGAAAGAAGCAGGCATGCTGCCTGCAATGATTATATCAAAGTGTCTCTGTGCTGACATCACTGCACTGTGCCATGCTAGCTTACTGTAGGACATGGAAAAGTCACATCAGTTTATAGGATAAAGCTGCAGTCACCCCTCTGCTTCCCTCCTATTGCATGGCTCAAACCTGGGAGCCAAGAGATTTCTTCATGAGGACTGGTTGAGGGGGGCAGTCCTAATCATAGGATATGCTGGAGAAAAGCCAGAGAGTGATGAAGCAGCTAGAAAAGTCAGACTAAAATCTCCACAAGTAGAAAGGGAAGCATGTGGTCAGCATCACAGACAGCCCTAATCATCAGGTACAAAGTGGGAGGACAGTGACAGAAGCAAATCAGCTCCTGAGAGATATGTCTAGATGGTAAAAATCACAAAAACAAAATAATGCTGAGATATCTGTCTTAAGGGAGAAATCACAAATGGAAAAATGGGATACTTTATTAGGCACTGGTAATATTCCATTTCTTTATTTGAGGTTCTTCCGTTTCATTTAGTGTTATAGCTCTGATTGATTTATTAAATTGATGTGTTTTCTTCTATACTCCCCATCAAACTAAAGATATGTTGTAATTAAGTACAAACCTGCAGTTTTAAAAGTACTGTATTTTCATTTTTTCTGTTTCCTAATTGTGTGTTTCTGTGCTGTGTGTCTCTCTGCAGTTAGTTCCCCACCCTCCCTGTTCCTGTGTTGGTATTAGTGTTGCTGGCTCTGGAATTGCCCATCCCTCCTGTAAGTCTGCATTAGAACACTCCTCCTGGGTCCATCTCATTTGCTCACTTAACCGAGTAAAGTTAGATCATATTCTGAGTCTAGTGTTCACTCTACTTAATGCAGAGAGAAGATTTGAGAAGGCCAGCCCACTTAGGTTCTTCCTTCCTCTCTTCTTGCACTTAAAAAAAAATAATAATTTTTCCACTTTATTCATTTGCTTTTACTGTATTTGTACTCAATTTTATTTATTCTGCTGCATTTATTATTGCTTGGTCGTAGCCTGATTAAATTGTAACTGTTACTTTGTCTTTTGGTTTAAGCACTTGGGCTTCATACAGGCTGTTTTACATTAAGAAGGTTTGTGGTCTGCACTGTTGTGGCAGGACAGGTAGCTTACATCCTTCTCAGCTGGGAATCGCTGATTGAAGGCCCAGTGTCTGCTATTCTAAAAGTGTATTAGTTCTGGCTTAAGCACTTGGGCTTCAGGCCAGTTATTCTACATTAAGAAGGTTTGTGGTCTGCACTCTTGTGGGAGGAGGGGCTGGATTCTTCCCTTCTGACCTGAGAATTTCTGGTTACAGGCTTATTGTGACTGCTTATTTGAACTGTTTCTTTCTGAAATTGGATGCTCCTTGTTGCTGTAGCATACACCAGATTCAGGCCTGCTGAATCTAGTTTAGTTTGTATAACTTGAGCACTAATCCAGGCCATCTTTTTTTGGAGAAGGTTCCCCTGCACCCTAGTAAGTAGGGGTGTGCAGTTAGAACTTGTCTAATTGAAGACTGCTGGAACAGGGCTCAGTTTTGAGCTTTTTTCTGCTTAAATGGGTAACTTGTTTAAGTCAGTTTGTTCGTTTTCTATTTTATACATATATATATAAAATTGCACTTTATTCATCTGCTTTTACTGTATTTTTCTTCCTACTTTATTACTGGGGACATTGAATACATCTCTGATCTGCGATATATAACAATAAGTATCCTTTTCTGTGCTTTTAAACTGCTTTTTTGAGTGTATCTGCTTTATTTTCTTATATATATATATATATATATATATATATATATATATATATATATATATATATATATATATATATATAAATATATATATATATATATATTTTAACCCTCAATATGCACGCACTCGAGACTCTCCTCAGTATGGAGAATATTGATATCTGTGCAGTAACAGAAACTTGGTTCAAGGCTCCTGAGAGCACCCCAGCACTAACAGGTTATACTTCATACCATGCTTTCCAGCCCCAAAACTCAGACATAACCACAAAAGGAGGGGGCGTATCCATATTTATCAAAGATACCCACACCTCCAGGTTAGTGGCACTGCACGAAGCATCGGAGACCATCCATGTGCAACTAACAGTGGACAAAACTGCCTTTCAGTTTGTAGCCTGCTACAGACCACCCTCCCAAACATAGGAACCTCACTCAGTTTTCCTGAGAACACTGGAGAATATGAAGGTCTCTCCAAACACTATTATATTGGGTGACTTCAACTACCCAAACATCGATTGGGAAAACTATTCAAGTCCAAACACCCTCGCCCAACAGTTCCTAGAATTTATAAACTCAAATGCTATGGAACAACTGGTCACCACTCCCACAAGAGGGGAAAACATACTGATCTGGTCATCACCAACATGGGGTCTCTATGTTCCACACCAGAGGTATACCCCTCATTGGTAAGATCAGACCATAAAAAAATCTCACTGAACATCCATATTCCATCCCCACCCCTAGCCAAGGAAACCACGGTGAAGAAATTCTCAAAAGCAAACTTCACACTTCTCAAAACTGAGGTGGAATCCTTCAAAGCCCCCGGGCTAGTGGAAAATACAGCCCAAAATGCAGAATCCTTTACAAAAGCATTCTATGGACACCTACAGGAATGCATGGAGCATGCTATCCCAAATAAAACCAAGGCTCACTCCTCCAAAGGCAGGAGACCTGTCTGGTGGACCCCAGCCATAAATAAGTTATACAACAGAAGGAGAAAGCTACTACATGACAGAGCAAAATCCCAAAAAGGGAAGGCGTCACTGATCAGTACTAGCAAGAAACTACGATCCCTCATAAAATCGTCTAAGACCAGCTTTGAAAGAAAACTTGCACAAGACACTAAAGATAATCACAAGGCCTTCTTAAGTTATGTCAGAAACCTGGGAGGCAACTCCTAGATATTCTCTGAGTTAGTGCAAAATGACAAAAAATACACTGAACCCACAGACATTGCCAACATCCTGGCAGACAGGTTCAGTGCAAACTCCCCCCCCCCTTCCGCCCCAAAAGATCAAATGTCTATCCCAACAGAGTGTAGCCTTCCTAAGATCACAGATGCACAGGTGAGAGCTGCCCTCTCCAAAGCAAAAAACACAGCATCAATGGGACCAGACGGTGTCCTGGGCTCCATCTTACACAAGCTCCTAGAAGAACTAAACCCTCATATAAAGTCACTGTTCAATCTCAACCTTACTACAGGATATGTACCCAAGGAATGGCGTACAGCAACAGTGGTCCCACTCCACAAATGTGGTGCCACAACAGACCCCGGAAACTATCACCCTATAAGCCTGACTAGCCTGGTCTGCAAAGCTATGGAGCGTATCATCATGTAAATCATAAACAAAGACATTGGGAACCTCCAGACACTGGATCCTACCCAATTCGGCTTCGTTAAGGGAAGATCTTGCCTCTTGAACCTGGTCGACTTCTTTGAAACAGTTACCAAAGCCATAGATGAAGAGAAGGTAATCCACACAGCCTACCTGGACCTCACAAAAGCCTTCGACACAATACCCCACTCAGGCATCATAAATAAGCTCACCAGCTTAAATATCAACCCCTATGTCACAAGATGGGTTGCAAACTGGCTCAGGGATAGAACCCACATGGTCAGAATAGCAGGTGCCATGTCAGACTCTAAACCAGTTACAAATGGTGTCACACAAGGCTCAGTCCTGGGACCTCTCTTGTTCGGTATATATTTCTCCGAGGTACAGGCTAACACGGGTGGACTACGGCTGACCAGGTTCGCAGATGACTGTAAACTGGGTGCGGTAATAGACTCTCCAGCTGACACAAGCATCCTCCAAAAGGGTCTCACAGAGACGGATAACTGATTCCAGAGCCATGGCCTAAAGCTAAATGCCAAAAAGTGCATAGTCATCCCTTTGGGAAAAACAAAGTGCCCACAAATTACCACATAGGTGGTAATCCATTAAGTACGGAAGAAGTAATTAGGGACTTGGGGACCCAAGTAGATAGCAATCTCTCCTTTGACAATCACGTTGCCAAAGTGGTTAGAAAGACCTTCTATATAGCCCACCTTATCATGAAAGGGTTCACATCTAGATCAAGAGAAGTCATTGTGCCCCTCTACTCATCACTTATCAGGCCCATAATTGAGTACAATGCCCCATTTGGGATGTACCTTACCTGACACCTGCAGCAACTGGAAAGACCCCAAAAGTATCTCACCAAGAGGATCAAGGGGCTCAAACAGATGACCTACACAGTTCAGCTAAAGAAACTCCAGCTCTACTCAGTTGCGTACCGCCTACTCGGAGGCGATCTGTGTCTGACGTATAAAGCCATGTCCAACCCAGAATTAATGGACATGCTTCACCTCAGGAAATCCAAATCCCTTAGAGATACATGCTCCAGGGACTTGAACCTCAGCACAGAAATAAATAGGACATGCTGGAGGGACAGATTCATATCCCAGAGGCTCCCCTCACTCTGGAACAAAATTCCAATCCATGTTAGGCAGAGCCCCTCACTGACCAAGAGAAATCTTGACGAGTGGATGGGAGATGGTAAATTTAACCCTGGGATCTCTTCTATGTCCCTGCTTGACAGAGGTACAGTAAACTAACCTTAAAAGGGCTACCTTCTGTGACCTACTATACAGAGGCACAGTCAACTAATCTAAAAGGGTGGCGAAAGCCAAGCACATTCTGACTAGGCTTATAAATGCCCTAGGGCAGATAGCCTAGTATCAACCTATGAACCTATGAACCTATATATATATATATACTTGCTTCCCGCTTTTCTAAGCTAGTATAGTCCAGTTTTCAGGTTAGTGCTGAATTCAGGGCTGTGTTACAAATCTCTGTGTTTTCCCATATCTTACTTGGATAGAAGGAAGTTTCTCTGTTCACCTGTGAGAGAGGAGAGCTTTGAGCAGCCTATTTGTCCCTGGAGGAGTGGTTTCAGCCCAGAAATTAGTAGTTTATTGGCCATTTTGGGCTAATTTCTATCTCTTTCATTTCCCTGCTATAAATATGGTATTTGCCTGGTTTTGCGTGCCGGGCAGCGCTGGTTAGCTAGGGTAAAACTATTCCCGGCTCCACAAAGTCTCCTCTTCAATTTTTCCCTTGGAACTAGACAAACTTTCAATTTAATCACTCAAGACATTCATTTCTCAGCCTGGCACTTGCTCAAAACTTATAGCAAGCACTTATAAACCCTAGCACTAGACCCTCCTGTACTGTGCATAAGGACAAGGCTCTCTATTCGACCTTACCAGCCATCCAGTAAAACAGTTCACTGTACCAATCTAGGCATGTCCAAAGGGCAGTTTCAGGTGTACTCTCCAGTCCAACTGGTGCATCTGGGCATTTTGAGGCAATGTTACAACTGCCTCATGTACACAGACAACCCCCCTCCTCCTACCACCAAACACTAATACATGCGGAAGATGCAGTTATGCAGCCAAACTAGAGGCTAAGCTCTCTCAACCCAAGACTGGATCAGACAGTCAAGAGGAGAAGGGAAATACTTGCATCACACCACCAGTCTTACATAGATCCATTAAACCAGCACCGGCAAAAAACGCACATAAATACATGAAAACACACTCAGAGGCTCTAAATATAAATCTTTCAAACCAACAGAGACCACCAAAGCAAACATCCAAGCAACCTCCACCCCCAACACAAACCATGAAACACATACTTCACAAAATCAGTGTGCCATGCAATCACAGGCCTTAAGGCAAAATAACATACCCAACATACTAATGATGTAGACAAAAGTAGTGAACCAACCACCAGGACCGTGCAGCAAAATATTTCTGTGACTCGGGTAGCTGAAGCCAATGATCGTAAATCACCAAATTATTGAGCAGAACTGTCCATAAGCTGCATATAAGGCTGCAATGCCTATGATGAAAAAAGATGCTACTCCGTTGTAAAAATGAGCAATCTTTTAATGATGAACAGAAAAATAAGCTTTCGGTAAAACCACGCTTCTTCAGATTTCATTAATACAATGTATCAGCCTAGTTATTTATACCGCCTAAGGCGGGAAAATCAAACAATTATCAAACCACTTAATCAATTAATCAAGGTGTATGCTTTTGCTAAGCAACTGTTGCATTATAAACACATCAACATTAAAAAACATAAGTATAAAAGGTATAAAGAAGCACGTAAATGCATAATATACACATGAGGACATGCTGTATTCCTAAACAAACTGATTTTGTGTTAGGACCTGTTTCCTAAGACATAATTTAGATTTACATTCAGGTCGCCTAGAAGCAGTATTCAAAGGCTAAATTCCTGCAAAACATATTCACGCTAAAAAACCATAACTAAACAGAACCGAACATTGGGGGTATGATGGACGGGACAATCACTTTGATCCGTCCGTTGTGGTTAAGATTATAGTTACTACTCCAATGAATACTGGATCATTCATCAGGCAATGTTCATAGAGTCTTAAACCTAAATGTTTTCTTAAGACATTAAGTATATTGCTAGGTAACTGTTCCACTATAAACGCATCCGCGTTAAATAAACGTGGAAACAGAAGACATAAACATGCACGTAGACATGTAATATATACATCAAACTATGCTATATTTTTAAAATAAACTAATCATATATTATATATTAAAGTATGCTACATAAAGCGTTATTCAACTTCAGTTCACGGTAAACTAGAACCAATATTCAAAGGCTAAATGCTTAAACCATATGTTGGTATCAAAAAACGACCAACAAACCTAAACACTGAAAGCATAATTATCAGAACAATTACAGTGATCCGTCTGTTCTAAAGGGAGCTATGGTTGCTTTCCTAATGAACACGGAACCATTGGACAGACACCATTCATACAAACTTCCGCTCAAACATTGTTTGCATTGAAATATATGTACCGAAGTATATATAATCAATGTGATCCTGGAAGGATATAAAACCTAAATAAAAACGGAAAACTAGTTCCGTCTAAAGACAAACTTGTATACTAACACAAATAAGAAAATCAAACACACAAATTGATCAAAAATGCCCAACAGCTGAGTGTTTACAAAAAATCACTCCTTGGTCTAAAGCATATCTGTATGGCAAAACATCTCAAGTCACAGGTTCATGTAATCACCAATTGCGAACCATAGTGTGGGTCATACCGCCCTATATTCACAACTAGCCAAAGGTATCAATTGTGACTATATCTAAACAAAATAGGAAACAACCTATCCATATAATATATAACTTAATACCCAACATACTAGTAATAGGTGACTCTATAGTCAGGCACACTGGCGTCCCACTCACTAGGCTGAATAAGGAGAAGGTTACTGTTAGCTGCCTGTCGGGTGCCAGGATCCGTCACATAACACAAGCACTCAGGTCACTCCAGAACAAGTACAAATATGACTCTGTCATTGTCCATGTTGGTGTGAATGACCTGAGCCATACCTCCCTAGACTACATGAAGAGAGACATGGAAGAGCTCTCTGATCACGTAGCCCAGGCCAGTATGACCCTGACCCTGAGTAGCATCCTGCCCTCACCAAGAATGATACCAATGTATAAAGAAAAAATTCTCGATTTCAACAATTGGATATGTGTCTGGTGTCATTCAAAGGGGATCCGGTGTCTATCCACCTGGGATGACATGCTCGACAAGCCATGCTGCTTCGCTAGAGATGGCTTGTACCTGTCACCCTTAGGCTATCGAATACTGGCCAAGGCTCTTGCCACCCCCATAGTGCCTTTTTTAGGCAAGGCTCAATAGACAAACCCACCGCCGTAAATAGCACAAGTAACAAAAAACTGAGGGTAATGCTACTCAATGCCAGAAGTCTAAACCTCAAAATGCATGCACTTGAGGCACTCCTCAGTATGGAGAAAATCGATATATGTGCAGTAACAGAAACCTGGTTTAAGGCTCCAGGGAGCACCCCAGCACTACCAGGCTACAACTCACACCATACATTTTGGCCACAGAACCCAAACCGAAATACAAAAGGTGGGGCCGTATCCATATTCATCAAGGATACCCACAACTCCAGGTTAGTGGCACAGCACGATGCTTCAGAGATCATCCACATGCAACTAACAATGGGCAAAACTGCAACTCAAATTGTAGCTTGCTACAGATCACCCATCATGTCCCAGGACCCCCATTCCACGTTTCTGCAAACACTGGAAAACATAAAGGTCCTACCAAACACCCTAATATTGGGTGATTTCAATTACCCAAACATTAACTGGGAGAACTACTAAAGTACTAACTCCCTTGCCCAACTTTTCCTAGAATTTATAAACTCAAATCCCTGGTTCAACTGGTCAACACTCCCACCAGAGGTGACAACATATTAGATCTGGTCATCACCAACATGGGCGACCAGTGTTCCACACCAGAGGTCAACCACTCGCTGGTTAGATCTGACCATAAACAAATCACTTTGGATATCCATATTCCACCCCCCACTGGGACAAAAAAAACGCCGTGAAAAAATTTTCAAAAGCAAACTTCACGTTACTTAAGACTGAGGTGGAAAGTTTCAAAGCCCCCATGCTGAAGGATAACACTGTCTAAGCTGCAAAATCCTTTACTAATGTATTCTATGGGCAGCTACAAGAATGAATGGATCGTGCCATCCCAAGCAAAACCAAGACTCACTCCTCCAAGAAAAGGAAACCAGTCTGGTAGACTCCTGCCATAAACAAGCTATACAATAGAAGGATGAAACTAGTACAGAGAAGAGTAAAATCCCAAGCAGGGAAGACAACTCTGATCAGTATCAGCAAAAAACTACGATCCGTCATAAAATCATCCAAGGCGAGCTTTAAAAGAAAAATTGCCAAGGACTCCAAAGATAACCCCAAGGCATTCTTTAGCTACATCAAGAATCTAAATGGCAACGCTCAGATCTGGCTCAGAGTTAATGCAGAATGGCAGAAAATACACTGAACTGACCAATATCTCCAACATCCTGGCAGACAGGTTCAGCGCAAACTTCACCCCCCCCTCACCCCCAAAAGGGCCCATAACCATACCACAAGAATGTAGAGTCCCTGAAATCACAGACACTCAGGTTAAAACAGCCCTCTCCAAAGCCAAAAACACAGCATCAATGGGACTAGACAGAGTCCCAAGCTGCATCCTACATGAGCTCAAAGGCAAACTAACCCCTCACCTAAACACACTGTTCAGACTCAGCCTCTCCACAGGCTACATACCCATAGAGTGGCACACAGCAACGGTCATTCCATTCCACAAAGGTGGAGCCACAAGAGACCCTGGGAACTATCATCCTATAAGCCTGACTAACATGGTCTGCAAGGATATGGAGCACATCATCAATGGAACTCATTAACAGAGACATTGAGAACCTCCAAACACTGGACCCTACCCAGTTTGGCTTTGTTAAGGGCAGATCATGCCTCCTAAACCTGGCGGACTTCTTTGAGACAGTTATCAAGGCTATAGATGAGGGAAAGGTGTTACACACTGCCTACCTAGACCTCGCTAAGGCCTTCAACACCAATCCCCATTCTGGTATTATAGACAAGCTCACCAGCCTGAACATAAACCCCTACATCACAAGATGGGTTGCCAACTGGCTCATGGACAGAACCCACATGGTGAGAGTTGCGAGAGCTAGGTCCAACTCTAAACTGGTTACAAGTGGCATTCCCCAGGGCTCAGTCCTAGGACCCCTCCTGTTCGGCATATACTTCTCAGAGGTACAGGCAAGCACAGGAGGACTATGGCTGACCAAGTTTGCAGACGACTGCAAACTAGGGGCTATAATTGACTCTCTGGCTGACACAAACATCCTCCAAAAGGGTCTCACTGAGACAGATACCTGGTGTCAAAATCATGGCCTCAAGCTAAATGCCAAAAAATGCATAGTCATCGCCTTTGGAAAAAACAAAGTACCTACAAACTACCACATAGGTGGTAGTCCCCTAAATACGGAAGACATAATAAGGGATCTGGGGACCCAAGTAGATAGTAATCTCACCTTTGATAATTACATTGCCAAAGTGGTAAGAAAATCCTTCTACGTGGCCCACCTAATCACAAAAGGGTTTGCATCCAGATCAAAAGAGGTCATTTTGCCCATCTACTCATCACTCATCAGACCCCATCATAGAGTACAACACCTCATTTGGGATGTACCTTACAAGACACCTGCAACAGCTGGAAAGACCACAGAAGTACCTCACCAAGAGGATCACTGGCCTCAAACAGATGCACTATGCAGCTCGACTGAAGAAACTCCAGTTGTACTCAGTTGCATACCGCCTACTCAGAGGTGATCTCTGCCTGACATACAAGGCCTTGTCCAACCTAGAATTGATGGACATGCTCCACCTAAAGAAAACTGTATTCCCTCAAGCCACACGCTCTAGGGATCTAAACCTCACCACAACAATAAATAGGACATGCTGGAGGGATAGATTCCTGTCCCAGAGACTTCCCATGCTTTGGAACAAGATCCCAATGTACATTAGGCAGAGCTCCTTCCTAACACTCTTCAAAAGAAACCTTGACGAGTGGATGGGAAACAGAAAGTTTACCTCGGGGATCACTTCAGTGGCTCTGGTGGACAGAGGCACAGGGAACTAATCTAAGGGGGCAGCGAAAGCCAACACATTCTGGCTAGGCTTATAAATGCCTTTGGGCAGATAGCGTAGTACCAACCTATGAACCTATGTTCATAGATTACTACTAGACTAACTGCCCTTTTGGGACATTTTAAGCCAATTACCCTAT
This sequence comes from Protopterus annectens, assembly GCF_019279795.1. NCBI lineage: Eukaryota > Metazoa > Chordata > Ceratodontiformes > Protopteridae > Protopterus > Protopterus annectens. The sequence continues at coordinate 146,631,698 of NC_056750.1, forward strand.
CTGAGAAGCAAACCCTGTACCTTATGTCTGTAAGGTAAACACCTTAACCATTAAGCCAAGCTTGTTATATTCATCACTTTCAAAAGGATACTTTATGACTGTTTTTCACAATCACAAAACAAAATCATAATTCCTCTTAGCAGGTAGATAGAAAAAATGAAACTTCACCACAAGACAGAGACACAACATCCTTTAAAAATGTATATCAAGTGCTTTTGTCAGTCAAAATTCTTCAAAATACATATGCATAAGCCATTACATGCAATTTAAATACTTTCTAAATTGCATGACTAAAAATCTAATAACACAAAAACATATTACTATGGCTTTATTTTTTAGAGATCCCTACTATACTACATAGGAATGAATGAATGAATGAATGAATGAATGAATGAATGAATGAATGAATGAATGGATAATTGTTTAATATCAAAACAGTTAAAAATAGTTTAAAATGTGTACATTTTATTTAATCTTTTCATTCATTCTTCCATTAACCTCCCAGTACCCCTTAAAAAGACAGTATTTAAGAATGGAAATACAGTTGCATTCAACTTAAGTTGTACTTTCCAAAATTGCATCATAATCACCACATAACATGTCCCTAGCAGCATTGTCTACCATATAAATTGTAAACTTTTTAAAATTTTTGCACATCACAGTATGCCTACATAAAGAATTATTACTATCCTTTTTTCTTTATAGCATAAACATGCTCCTAATACATTTATTAAGCCTTCTAATACTTTTCCCTATATAAAAGGTAGTACACACTGCTATCTTTATCAACCCAACAGAGCTGCAATTATAGTGACCTGGGGATCCAATATTTCTTCCCCATGACATTAATACTAACTAGTAATAGCTTTCAGTCCCCCTTTTAATGTTCTCTATAACATTTTTTAAATTCCCATTCCTATAAGTAAAGACAGGTTCATGACCTAATACACCCAATCAAGACTGGATTATTTCTCATCACGTTCTAGTTAATCTGAATAATAAACTTAATGGTTGTATTATCTAAATCATAATCTAATATTATTGAATTATGCCTGTTCGGGGTGGCTCCCCTACGTATTCCAGCAAAATGTTTATCCCTAAACAAGATGGGAAAGTAACTGGCTTCCCTTTTTTGTTTAATTTCTACAAGAACTCAAGTTTCTTTTTTTAACCCCTTGCCAAAACCGTCTGCATATGTTTTAAACTTTCCTTCACGTGTATGCTGTCATCAGTAGTAAATCTAGACATTCTCACTAATTGTCCTTTAAATACATTTCTCTAAACTCTCCTTCCTAAAAATCCTGGAAGTGAAACTCTTACCTTCAACATCTTTTATCAAATGTAACATCTAAAACAATTAATCTCGCTCTTTTTGTGCAATTCAAATAAATCTATAAACTCTACTGTATTATTAATATTCCTATCCCACAGGAAAAAATACCATTACTGAAATGGCAGCATAATGTCAGTTTGTGAAAATACCTGCCTCTGTTTATGAACCTCCTCTCCCATTTGGACAGTACTAAATTGGCATAGGTGGGAGCCACAACAGGACCTATTGTGAGACCATTGTCAGGCTTCTAATTTGATGATCATACCCATTTTTAAAAATTAATTATGAAGAATTAAATCTTTTGTCGAAAGATTTTACTCTTCTAACATATTCTGGAAGAATCACACCAAGTTCTTGTAAGCAAGTAAAACAGCTTTATTTTACATGCATGGAGACCTGCTACATGATAGTAGTATGCCAGCAGTCTGGCTACTTGTACTTTGAGTTCTGCTTTTATAGACCCTTCTGCACGTACACACATGTAGCACACAGAACATCCATCAGAAAGTGATAGTTTGATTACTTGTTTTTACCAGCTAGTACCACAGTTATTCTTGCAACATTAACTTTCTTATCAGCAGTTTAAGATTAACTTCTGCATTCCTCAGTGATCAACACATTCCAGAACATTTCAGTTTGCATGCAGTGAACATTTTTCTGCTTAACCCTTTATATACAGAATACAAAATATGTTGAACTTCAGTATTTTTCCACATTTCCCCCCTTACAACATTTTGTATACTGTTTATTTTACACAATCCCAGATACGCTTTATACCGTCTCATAATCAGAAAAATATGCTTTTGTAGCATTGGCAGAGATAACCTTTGATATTATCATTTTGATACATGGTATGCAACAGCAGCCAAGCAGCAAAAATATGACTGCACCAACACATACAGCAATTAAGATATTCATTAACACAGAACCCCAGTTTCCAAACAGGTTTTGGAAAAAGTCAGTCAAGGGGTTTGGACCAGGTTTAGTCAGTTCAGAAACTTGTTGAATTATTTCAAGATGGCTCTGGATCTCATGCTCGTTATCAGGAATAAACGAGCAGCACTCCTTGTGTATGAGAGCGCAAGTACCTCCTTTCGCCGCTAGGGTGAAATCGAGCGCCATACGGTTCTGCAACACTACTGTTCTCATCGCCGTTAATTCGTCCGTCACCAATTCTAGCACTGAAAATGTTGCATTACTCAGAGTCTCTAACAGTTTTGACAGTTTTCTCAGTTCCCAGATGGACTTTACTGTCCCATACACTGGCAAAATACCAGCCCAAGCAATTACATCATCACCTAGGTCCATATGTGAGAGTCCTTTGCTGCTGACGTGCGCCAAGTCATGGTGATAAATCCATGACGCATCAATGTTACCTACGGGATTAATAGATTTATTAAGAGAACGTGCATTTCGTATTTTACCTTGAGGTAATGCATTCACATGTCTGATAGCTGGTATCAGATATCCCAAAAAAAACTTCCTGACCAGCCATATGGTAACCATTTATATGCTTTCCTACCACAAATAAAATAACAATCATTCGTTTTGAGGGTTATATTGGTTGGAAATTCATAACTCCCATTTGGCTTTAGCCCCTTAAATAACAGGCCATATACATACAGCATTTTTTCAACAAAACTAGTATCATTTACATTGATGTCTTTTTTTATAGCTCCAAACTTGGGCTCACACTGCCCTTCTAGGGTACAATTATGAACTATTGTCAAATTACATTGGCTCAGCCCCACCTTAACTTTTCCAAACTTTTGAAAACACACTGTTCCGTTTTGGCGCCCCAGAAGAGGCAGCGCCACCTTGTCTCTCAGTGGTACTTCTGTGGTTTCAAACAACAATTTATTCCAAGTATCATTTGTTCCCAGAGGGGCTGTCCCTAACATTAAGCCACTATGTACAGTAGGTATTGCAGTACATACCCAACAATTTGAGACATTCATTGAGGATGCATATGCATATTTAATCGCTTGATATGTATTAAAGTTTGGATGCCAGTTGGTGTGTTTGTCTCGTTTTGAATGGCTAGCTTCATTAAAAAACAGAAATGGCCAAAACAGAAATATTACAATCACAATGGTTATAAACAATAAAATATTGCAATAGAACCATTTTCTCTTATTCTCATTATTGTCCTTCATGGTTACTGTTGTCTGTTTGTTCCCCAGGGGGATTCAAGTTTTTATCTAACTTAAAATGTTTTACAATTTTACAATGCATTAGGTGGATCCATGAGGACCTTTCTTTAATCCGAACTGCCGTTGGAGTTGCGATTAACACCTGGTAGGGGCCCTCCCATTTGGGAGATGCCCAGTTCTTGCGCTTAACGATCTTGACCCAGACCCATTCGCCTGGTCTGATTTCCGTGATTTTGTCGTCTCTTGAACCTGAAAAATAATCATTCGTTAAATAGCTGTTAGTATTGGTCAGCATTTTTCTCATGTAATCTGCTATCTCCTCACCCCCCTCACGTTCCGCAGGCAACTCAAATGGGGTGACTCCTTTTGAGGTGGGAGTTGTCCGCATGGAAAGGAGGGCTAGTAATCCAAGACTGATGTGTCTCGGCCATGAGTTTTCTCAACTTGCCTTTTAGAATGCCGTTGTGGTGTTCCACCAACCCTGCTGACTGTGGGTGATAGGCACAATGGTGTTTCAGTTCAATTTGGAAAACTGTAGACAGTTTCTGAATGATCTGATTAACAAAATGCGTGCCGTTGTCAGAGTAGATGCGTGTAGGAAGTCCAAAGTGCGGGACGATATGATTGACCAAAATTTTAGCCACTGTTTGAGCATCCAGATGTGTCACCGGAAAAGCCTCAACCCACTTAGTAAATGCATCTACTATCACTAACACAAACTTCTTTAGTTGTGCCGGGGTCAATTCGATGAAGTCCATACATATTGTATGAAATGGATAGGGGGGTGTTGGAAATGATGCCGGGGCAACTCTGACCCTCCCCGTGGTATTTAGCACATACTATGCAGGATAGACAAAACGCGTTTTGCATATGCAATAAAACCCTTGGTCCAAAAGGTAAGGTGGATAATTCTAACCATAGCTGCAGGGCCCAGATGGGAAGGGCCATGCATGACTAGTGCTGCATACCTAAAAAGATTAGTAGGCAAAACATATTTATTATCTGGTCCCACATAGACTCCTTTGTTCTGTCTAACACCATACCTAGTCCAGCGTTGTTTCTCCTGTACTGTGCTAAGTTCCTGCATGACTTGTAAGGTTTGTAAATCAAACTTATCTGTTGGTTGTAATTCTGTAGGTGTGGTTTCAAGTGAAAAGGTACTGGACATAGCTGCCTCTTTGGCTGCTTTGTCTGCTAGGGCATTACCAAGTGATACCGGGTCCTTAGCACGGGTATGAGCAGCGCATTTACAGATGGCCAAACCCCGTGGCAGTTGGACGGCTTGTAGTAATTCAAGGATTAGTTCTTTGTGCATGATGTCTTTTCCTGAGGTTGTAACCATCCCCCTATTTTTCCATTGCTGAGCAAACACATGTACCGTAGAGAAGGCATATTGACTATCCGTATAGATAGTGACATCCCTGTCCTCCGAAAGGAGACATGCCCGTGTTACAGCAATCAGTTCCGCTGCTTGAGCGGATAAGTTCCCGGGGAGTGGTCTTGCCTCTATTATCTGAGTTGCAGTAGTAACTGCATACCCTACCAGCGTGGTGCCTGTTTCTGTTTTGCGTGCCGACCCATCTACAAACAGTGTCCAGTCCGCATGTAGTAAGGGTTGATCTTTAAGATCCGGTCTTGGTAGAACTTTAGAATGTATGAGATCTAAGCATACATGTGGGATACCGTCTTCAGCAATGGGTAGCAATGTCACTGGATTTAAGGTAGTGCATCTCTCAACTGTCATGTGTGGCTGTGATAACAGCGTAGTCATACAAGATAAATGTCTGCTAGGTGACAGAAATGTTAACTTGTCCTGCAGAAGGATGACTGCTACGGAGTGCGGGACTTTAACGAAGATCATGGAACAATACCAACGTGGCAGATGCTTGTACCGCCAAAGCGGCTGCAATTACTGCTTGCACACAGTGTGGTAATGCTCGTGCTACTGAGTCTAATTTGCTAGAGTAAAATGCCAATGGTCTTAACTTATCTCCATACATTTGCATTAAAACAGATGTCATAAATCCCTGCTTGCAATCTACAGTCTGTATAAAGGTATTACTGTAATCTGGAAACCCCAATGTCGCTGACCCAGCTATCAGTTGCTTGATTCTAGTGAATGCCTGTACTGCCTTGTCTGTCCAGTGCAGCAAATCTTTTGCCACCATCGGTATTGCAAAAATTAAGTCTGATAGCGGGTGCACTTCTTTGGCATAGTTGGGAATCCAACTATGACAGAAGTTCGTAATGCCTAAAAAGGACATCATTTCCTTTTTTGTAGTTGGCATGGGGGCTTGTAAAATAGCATTCTTTCTATTGTCATCTAATTGCCTGCCCTTCCCAGAGATAGTATAACCCAGGTAACGTACTTCTAATTTACAAAATTGTAACTTAGACTTATTTACCTTATGTCCTTTGTGTGCCAGAAAGTGTAGTAGTCGAATAGTCTCGGACTTACAGAGTTCTTCCGTAGTCGCAGCCAGGAGGATATCATCCACGTACAGCAGTAGGTGGCACCCTTGGGCGGGTTGGAACTGAGCCATATTGGTGGACATCTCTTGTGAGAAGATGGTCGGACTTTCGCAGTATCCCTGCGGTAACCTGGTATAGGTATAACGCTTGCCCATAAACGTAAATGCAAACCAAAATCTACTATCTTCCTGCAAGGGAATGGAGAAAAAGGCATTACTAATATCAATTACAGAAAAGTAGTTATCCGTTGGAAGGATATCGTTCAGCAGAATAGACGGATCTGGGACCATGGGGGCCCGAGGTACCACCGCGGCATTTATTGCCTGTAAGTCTTGTACCATCCTCCATGTCCCATCCGCTTTTTTACTGGAAATAAGGGCGTATTACACGGTGAGTCTGTGCACGGAATTAATACTCCAGCTTTCAAAAGTGCTGTGATTACCGGTAAAATGCCCTCCTCTGCTTTTCTGCTCAAGGGATACTGCCGTTTATGAGGTCTAAATTCTGACTTGGGTGTAATCTTTACCTGTCCTGCCATTCTAATCAGTCCGATATCATGCTGACCCTGCAACCATAATGAGTTTGGAATCGTCTGCAATTGAGATTCCTCCATGGGGGTAAGGAGACATAGTCATAATGTCCCAGGGGATTGTATCGGTTCATCTTCCCAGAGGTGCACGGTCGGTCTGGCTTGTGTAACCCAGTTAAGTTTTTGAACCTGAACGCCTTTACCTGCCAACTGTTCTGGTGTCCATCCTACCCATTCAGTTATTTTCTTACCCACGAGGTACCATGACATTCCTTCACCCTCCGTGACTGAAATATGTGTGGTTAATTCATTCTTATACAGCAGCTGCATATCCCTTGTAAGGCCACATGTGACTGCAGAATTACCTAGTGTGTCCCAAAAAAGGCTATGCAATACTAGTTTGGTGACTTTAAAACTAAGAAATTTCTTTTCGTATTCTAAATCAGGTCCGGCACATCTTCTGTAATACATTGTGCAATGTAATGGATCTGACACCTTCGGATTTTTTATTCCGTATTTGCTTAATGCCAAATTTGTAAGATCCGTCACTACACTCTGGGGGCCTGTCTCTATCAAATCATTACTATACCACTAATGTAGATCTCCCTGCCCCTCTAATAGCATTGCACTATTTGGTTCAATTCTCCTTGCCACCATCCCACTGGAGGTTGGGATGGCTGCTATGCCGAACACTTGCATTAAATCTCTTCCTAGTAAATTTACTGGGCAGATTTTTGAAATTATTACTCAGAACCGTATGGTTTGGTTCGTCTCTGGGTCGGTAAACCACAGAGGTTTGGACAATAGCTCTTTGTAAATACAACCATTTGCTGCTTTTACAAGCACATATTCATCCGAAGTAACATCGGATGATATGGCAGTACTTCTGACTAACGTTCGTGAAGCCCCTGAGTCACAAAGGAATTCTGTGTCTCGACCCTCAACTTGCAATGTGATCACTGGTTGGGATTCCAATTGCATAGTTGATGCTAGTGCTGTTAGATTTATCATTTGATATTCCTCATTTTCTGCCATTTCCTGTCCCCACCCATCGTCTTCACTTGTACCTACTTCCCCATTCTCACTTTCTTCTTCTTCCTCATACCCTCCATCTACGTCTTTCTAACCATCATATAGTCATGCGGTACCACCGGAAGCAGCCATCGGTTTCCCCGGTCCTCTGCAATCTCTGGCGAAATGTCCCTTCTTACCGCACTTAAAACATTCCCCCCTCTTTTGCCTACCTTTGAAATCCTCGGAATGACTTATGCCTCCCCGTCCTCATCCTCTTCCCCTGCCACGCCCTCTTCCGCGGTTCGCGGAACCTTGAACTAACATTAAAGTTCCATCTTTACTAACTGTAAAAGTCTGGGCTTGTTTATCTTTTTTTTCCTTCAGGTATTTCTCAGCATGTCTAGCATACTCCATAAGGGGCTGTAGATGCGCTGTCCTGTGTGTGATCATATGCTTTTGTATAAAGTTACCAGTGGCTGTCTTGCAGCCCTTAAGGAATGCATTTTTCAATTGCTGTTCATAGGGCGAGTCATTTTCATGATTTTCTACCTTAATCAACCCACTATGAGCATCAAAACATTGTGTGAGACGATGTAGATAATTGTCTACGGTTTCGTCATCTGATTGAACGCATTGATTAATGCAAGTCCAATCTGCCTTGGGCTTCCAATGTTCTTCTATTTTATCTAAGAGAGTCTTTATTCTGGTTCTACACACTTCGGAGTTAAACGGCAAGGCTCCTCCTTCTCCTGGTAGCAGGGGGTCCCAATTTCCGCAAATAAGGTGCCACTCTGGTCCTAGGATTTGCCTTATTACTTGTTCAAATTCTACAGCGTTTAATCTATAACTCATTCTCATGCCCCCTACATCTGTACGGAATTTACGTATATCTACTTTCGGATGGGGAATCCCCTCTACCACTTTTCGGATGTCATCACGGGTCCACGGTCGGTAGACCAATATTGTAGGACCCTCGCCTTCTCTGCTTGAGGATTTGCCACTTCTATCAGCGGGTATTCCTCTCCTTCCTGATCTACCTTTTCCTTAATTTTCCAGTGCCCTTCTCTCCTAATACTTCCACTGCGTAAGTCAAGAGTGTTGTCGGGCTCTCTCTGTAATATAATACTTGGCGTGGGGGGGGGCCACCCACCGAAGCCTGGTATTGTGGTGGGTCCTGGTCGGGGGGCACCTCAATAACCTGTGCAGGGTCTGGATACTGGATGGGAGGGGCCGAGGGATTCTGGTGACTACGAGTGACTGTGGAAGTTTCATTATCTTCCTTTTGAACAAAGTACACATCCCTTTCACTTGAATTACCACACCCTTTTGTCAAATTTTGTTCCCTATGTCTCTTATTTGCTTCCTCCAGCCATTTCTGTGCCTGGGGAAACCCCACCTTCTTTTGATTCCTTGTCTTATTTCCTGCCTGTTTGCGCAGTACTCTTACTAGATTTTGACATTCTGACTTATTTAAACATCCACTAAACCCATGATTTTTTTCCATTTATCTAAATATTTTACGTTCTTTGGGTATAAATCAAACATAAACTTTTCATCTTCAGTTTTGTCGTTGCCTTTGGTGCAACTGGTTCCTGTTCCCATTTCCCTTACGAGAAACTATTCCTGTTCCTGAGATCTCTTGTATGGAATCTATTCACATATACTCCTTATACTTGAGAAAATTAAATTTCTCCGTTGTCTAGTCCCTTAAAATTTAGACAAAAATTCCAATCAGAAACAAAAAATAATGTTTTGCTTACCTTTGTGATTCCTCCGCCCTGTTTCGCTGCCACCTCACGGATTGAATCTGGAAAGAGTGACTGGCCTCTAATTTCGACCTGTTTCAGTCGGAGGTCTTTCGTTCGAGGAGAGCCTGATCTCTCTCCACCTGCACAGGTTTTCAGCCTCTCTTTGTTCGATTCGTGCCGTGTAGGGGCCGCCCCACATTGGGCACCAGTTATGTCGAAAGATTTTACTCTTCTAACATATTCTGGAAGAATCACACCAAGTTCTTGTAAGCAAGTAAAACAGCTTTATTTTACATGCATGGAGACCTGCTACATGATAGTAGTATGCCAGCAGTCTGGCTACTTGTACTTTGAGTTCTGCTTTTATAGACCCTTCTGCACGTACACACACGTAGCACACAGAACATCCATCAGAAAGTGATAGTTTGATTACTTGTTTTTACCAGCTAGTACCACAGTTATTCTTGCAACATTAACTTTCTTATCAGCAGTTTAACTTCTGCATTCCTCAGTGATCAACACATTCCAGAACATTTCAGTTTGCACGCAGTGAACATTTTTCTGCTTAGCCCTTTATATACAGAATACAAAATATGTTGAACTTCAGTATTTTTCCACATCTTTAATCTCACTTATTGTATCAGTTATTTTCCCATCAATGTTATCAAATGTTAATCATTGTATCCTAACCATTTCTAAGCCTACATTATGGGGTATAGATTATGTTGGCTGTAACTAACCAAATGCTTCATCAAAAGGAGTTTCCTTCAATTTATCCAAAATGCTAAGACTCTTTTAAAAAGTACAACTCCTAAAAACAAACGTTTAATCTAAAACTCAGTAAATACTTCAAGGTGCTCTGTCTTTGAACCCCTGGCTGATATTACTGGTAGGTTAGCATGTTTTTTTCCCAAGTACTCTGGTTTCCTCCTACCTTCTAAAATCAAACTGATTGACTAGTTGTTCAAAATTATCTATATACATTAGACATACCCTTATCCTTGTGGTCAATATCAAGCTGGAAAAGGGTCCACGTCAGTTACCCAGTTAGCAAAGGAGAACATTATATTAAATAATTATTATATTAATAAATTATTATATTAAAAGCAATAAATTAAATGTAGGAAAAATGCAGAACCTAATTGGATGTCATAAAACATAGACTGTTTTTAAAAGAAGCATCACTTGCAAACTTCCATCATATCAAACATACTAGAAGCAGGTTGTTCAAACAAGAAGAAGAAGACCTGTTGTATTTCTTCAATATCATGGGGACAGTCCAAAGTGGGCTTTATAAATGATGTACAAAGCAAGTAACTGATTCCAGAAATACATACAGAAGACTTTGTGACCTGCTGAGACTTAGACCCACAGTGAATAGGGAAGACCAGCCCTCTGATAGAAGGTAATCCACACACTTATTGTGGCAAATTAATCCATTTCCAGCCTTGGCTTATTCTATGAATCTACACAAGAGACTGTCGGGCAGCTTAATGAATGTGAGGAGACAGTGAGGCAAGACTGGTAAACACTGTCTGGCATTTGACTTAGAGGATTAAGGAGCTGTTAACCAGCTCTTTCCTGTGGACCAGTGGTACAAAGTTTGATTCCCTCAGTCTCCATTGCCTAAGGGAAGTCATTGGTAGTGGTTCTGAACCTCGACATGAATGGTACTGGTTGTACTAAATAAGTTATCTCATCAATGGACTATCCACTGATCCTTTCTCTTCAGTCACTCAAATGTAAGTTACATACTGTAGGTTGTTAGAAATCAAGCAAAATGTTAATAGAAAAAAAATGATATTATTGCACAACAGAGTCACCACCTCACCCGCCGTGTGGGACACTTTACTCCCATACCTCCCTAACTCCATTGTCAAAAACAAAAGTGGGAAACAGTGCAATATTTCTAATATTGCACAGCTGTCTCCCCAAACAGAAAGGCTACTCTTACTAATTAACTATTGTCAGTTTTTTATTAACTTTAAAAAAAACTCACTAAAATATATTTTGGCCAAGTGTAAGACTACCCTGTGGAGGGTGAAATATAATTTTATGCTTAGTGAATTAGAAAATTATTCAAACCTGAGAATGGAGGAGGAAGAACATGGTGTGTTGAGCAGCATATATATCTCTCTGTAAAACTGCAGCCTGTGCATGCCTGTGCACACTGATTATGCATGTGTGCATTACACACTGTATCCGTTGTCTATATGTAGCCTTGGTTATAAAATAGGTTCATAGGTGTGTACTAGGGTGATGACCACTGGAGATTTTTTAAGCCTAGCCATGCATCCCAAATGTCTGACAAGTTCTGGTAGCCTTGATAAGTGTAAGCAGGAGCTTGAGAGATGAAATATTTACAAGCAGAGGCCTTGGAGATGACCCATTTACAGGTTGCTTGTGTCCATTAGAGACATATGTGCCAAACCAGGGATCACATTCCTGTTCCCTAACCAACTGTCCAAGTTACACTTGAATTGGGTTTGGAAGAAACTCTGTTTCACATGGATGGGGTGCCTGTTCCAGGCAAGGGGTAGTCTCTGGGATACATACCTCTCTCCAGCAAGTTGTATTTATATCACAGGCAAGGTTTAAGTCTTTGTTTTGCAGATATGCAGGAGGTCCATCAGAGTGGCATTGGTCAATGGCTTGTTTGACAGCATAGGTCTCCGCTCAACAGCCTAAGGGAACAATGACCTCCTTGGACCTAGATGACATACCTTTGTTTATAAGTTGCCCAACATAGTATGATTTCCTCACTATCATATACACATGATGATCAAAGGCTAGATTATTGTCTATGTATGTCCCTATGTCCCTGACTACTGGGTTGACTCTTAGAAGTGTGTTGTTAATATGATATTTACCATAAGTGGCTGACATCCCAAAGGATGCTTCTTCTTCTTCTTCTTCTTCATTTGGCTTTTTCCTGGTTAGGGGTTGCCACAGTGGATCACCTGTCTGCTCATGATTGGCAGTGGAGTTTTTATGTTGTTGAGTTGCCAGCCTGGTGCCCAACCTTCCACAAAAGGCACACATACACACACACACACACACACACACACACACACACATGCACTCACGCCTAGGGCCAATTTGGAGTGTCCAATCTACCTACAGCATGTCTTTGGGATGTGGGAGGAAACCAGAGCACCCAGAGGAAACCCATGCAATCACAGGGAGGACATGCATACTCCACACAGAAGCCACCCAAGCCAAGGATTGAACCTTGTAGTACTTGGCTCAAACACCAGTTATTTGTCTGTGTCAGCCTTTCTTGGAGAAAATGAGTTGACTGGGGGATTCTATAACTTATTCTTATTTGCAATTATCTACATATTTGATCAGCCAGAGACCTTTGACATTGGCCTTGACTTCAGAGAAGTAGATCAAAAAGGAGCAGCCCCAGAACTGATCTCTGAGGGACTCCACTAGTGACTGACCACTTTGTAGAGGGGTACTTCCTAATTCTAACTTCTTGGGTCCTATCTGTGAGCCAGCTGGCTCTCCACTGGGTGGCATAAGGGTTTATACCTAACCACTTATGTTTGTTAACAATGTCCAAGCAGGGTATTGTGTCAAATGCCTTCTCCAAGTTATGGAAGGCAGTATGAAGTGTTTTGCTATCATCTGTCACTCTGATCACCATCTCATGACCTGCTCTTAACAAATCCAAACTGCATTGGGTCCAGCTTTTGGAGATTTCCTCTGTCATTATTGATCACTTCCATGATAATTCTTTCCATGGCTTTGCATATGAGACTAGTGAGACATGGGTCTGGAGTTTCCACGGTCTGCAGATAACCCACCTTTGTGCAGGGGGACAATGGTTGATCCCTGTAACTTGGCGGATGTAGCCACTTGGTATGTACACTATAGCACTTATGAGAAATGGTGATAAATTATCCCTGGCTAATACATTTTAGAAAAATAAATAAAAATAGCTTAAAGAACCCACACATAGTTAGCCATTAAAGTGCAGTTTCACTAATATGCACTTCACGTGTTCCTCGGAACATCCGCAGACTTTCATTTCAACAACCAGTAATACTACCACAGAGGTGGCCGGTGTTAATGGCTTATTTATTTGGTTTATTTGCTTTAGTTTCTTTACTTATATTTTTATTTTTAATTGTAATCTTAATTTGTTGTCGCACATTGGAGACTGCCATGCAATCCACAGCTTGATCCTGGTTTCTCTCAACATAGCGGGCGGTTGCTTCAATCATTTCAATCTGAGAGCAGTCTAAATAAGTGGGATTAATGGTTTTGAAATGATGTTGATTTAAAGCTTTACAACAAATATTTATGTTAGGTTGGAATATTGAAAACACTCGGGTCTTGTTATGTATATTTTATAATCTTTATTTTTTATTTTTTTAATTTTTAATAGTATCTGATGGTGATGGTAGTCGCACTGCTCACTTTGAGCTAATTACCATCCCCGTTATTTGATGGTCCTGCTCTATAAAATCTCACTCGAGATATGACACTGAAAAACAGAATGGAGACCCGGCCCATCTTATTATCCATGGTCCATTATCCATGGCCAATTGTTTTCCCCCAGCCTCGCTCTAAGATTTTTCCAGTTGGCCCTCTCTTTTGAGATTGATTGGTCAACCGGCTTAAGTATTGTGTCCCTCACTGACTCTTGGTAGTATCTCACAAGATTAGGGAGGCTCCTCCATTGACCCAAAAATGACCAATGGCTGACCTTCCTCTCCTTCCATCCACATGCCCCACTGGGGCTCCGTTTTGCTGATATTCTAAAAACTGGATGCACCAGCTTTTGATTGGCTCCCCCTTCTAGGCATGGAGTTCAACAATCCCACAGTGGGAAATCCATAGCATTTATATCATAACATCGAAGTAGTAAAACTTTGAATGTTATAATATCGAACCCAAAACAGCGAACGCTGAAAATAGCAAAGCTGCAGAACATTGACTTCTTTCCTAGGGAAAGAATTTGGTGGGCTGTTTCTGCTGCTTTGCTATTTTCTCCACTGTGGTGCGAAGGTTACAGACCGGGTTAAGGTGAGTGTGCGAACGGACCGGGTTAAGGTGAGTGTGGGAATGGGATAGTTAGGGACCTTAGGGTTAGGGAGCAGGTAAGGTGAGTGTGTGATAGGGGCCTTAGGGTTAGGGAGCGGGTAAGGTGAGTGTGCGATAGTTAGGGGCATTAGGGTTACGTAGCGGTTAAGGTGAGTGTGTGATAGTTATGGACCTTAGGGTTACGAAGCAAGTAAGGTGAGTGTGTGATAGTTAGGGACCTTAGGGTTACGTAGCGGTTAAGGTGAGTGTGTGATAGTTATGGACCTTAGGGTTATGGAGCAAGTAAGGTGAGTGTGTGATAGTTAGGGACCTTAGGGTAAGAAGCGGGTAAGGTGAGTGTGCGATAGTTAGGGACCTTAGGGTTAGGGAGCAGGTAAGCTGAGTGTGCGATAGTTACGGACCTTAGAGTTAGGGTTTGGGTTAAGGTAAGTGGATAGATAGTAGTGTATGTACGGTTTAGTGTTTGGTTAGAAGTAGGATTTTAAGTGTATATGTGCGGATTACTTTTTTTGGTGTGCTTGTGTTGTGTGTGTTTCTCAGAACAGCAAATTTTTTCCCTGGGAAAAAATTTGCTGTTCTGAGCTTTCGATTATATCACATTTCAAAATTCCAAGTTCTAGTTTATGGTATTCGATATTTTGGGATTTTGATTATGTGATATAAACCCAATCCATGCTGGTAGCAAAACTGAGTTAATTAATACAAAGAAGATTGTCAACTTTAATTATTACTGCATCATGCCACGTGGAGGCAAAATGGCTGTCAAAAAGGTAGAAAATCATGTCCCCTGAAGCTTGGTGGACACAGCCGCTCATTATGAATTACTATGGCACATATGCGAATTGATGTTAACTTATCGCCCGTTAACACGTTTTAAGAAATTAAAGAATGAAAATAAGAAATAGCTCACAAGCTTGACCCACACAAATTATGCCACTAAGGTGCATTTCTAACTAATTTGACCACTCGTTAGTTACACTTATGCTGGGATTTCTACTTCGTTATTATGTTTCAACACACTATTGTTTCATGGAAAATAAAGACCAGGTTTATGCTTTACTTTGAGAATCACACACAATTAAATTAAATAAAAGATTGTATATTACTTCTAAGCACGACACACACACCATTGTTACAAATGTGACAATTTCTATTTGCTGTTTGTAAGAATTGTTGGGATATTATGGAACTTTGACCTCAGTTGTTATAAACTGCGATATTTACTGAACAGCTTTTTAATTGATTCAGTTCACCTGCTTTATATAATCTCGAGGCAAACGAAAACACAGAACTGTATTTTTAACATGATATTAAAACACTTGATCTATAGCAGAATAATTATTATTGAGCTACAGTGCTCATCTGTCCTGCTCGAAACAAAATAAAATACGTTCTGGTTATGGATAACCCATTGTAGAGTTCTTCATATTTTTGTATTTTATTTTAAACATGTTTAATTATAATTAACACTATAACAGAAAGAAAGTTCAATTGTCTACCATTTTATATTTTTATTTTGCAAAGTAGCCAAAACCAAACCAAGTCTTTTCAGTTATTGACACTTCATTTTATACCTGGTTAAGCCACCTCGAGAATTCTGAAGAACTTGGCACTCTGCCTTACCTAGTGCTGGACTAATTGCACATTTTTTTCTAGTGATAGTATGAGGAATTATATTTGACCATATCTGACTGTGGAAGAGAGGGGTAAAGTTAGAAATTACTTTGTCTGCCAGCAGGTTTGCTGTATCTTCTGGATCAGTATAGGTAGTTCCATTAACAATGAGCTCTGCACACAATTGTCACACAATTGTGTATTGCCTTTGAGGTTGTAGACATAGCTAAATAATCCCCCAGATTTAATAAACTCCATGTAGGAATAGTGCAAGCTATATACAGAGTGTACTGTGGCCGTGTCTGAAGTTCCCCCTCGGCAGTGCACCTTGGATATTAATGAAGGCACGCTACTGCTGAAGAGCCATGTACATGATTATTGAATCAGTGCAGGGCGTGTGTTCTGGTGCTCAACGATGTGTAACACACCCCCTGCACTGTCAAAGTGCCGGACGGCACTTAACTTTTCTATTTCAGTGCCGGACAGCACTGAAATAGAAAAGTTAAGTTTGTGTACCTGGCCATATTTTTATTTGTAGGGGGGGGTTACAGTGTCCATAAAACGCCCCCTGTACTGTCAAAGTGCCAGATGGCATTGAAATATAAATGTTAAAATGTAATTTCCCTTTATTTTATTTTTTTTCCTTGTGTTTGCGAGACGTGGCACTTAAAAATGCGCATGTGCCAGATGTCTAAAAATAGAAACTGGATGTTTTTAATTTGAATGGAAAAAGGTCCAAGTTTGAACATAGCTGAGCAGGTTAGTGAGGTGCGGTGCCATGCTCAGCATTGCTTAAATGTAACTGAAAGATGTACATAAATGTATAGCTAAAACTTTTATATCCACATTAGCTGAATGGTTAGAGTCATGGCCTTGTGTACAGTAGGTATACGGTTCAAATACCCAAGACAGACCATTCAGCTTTTACATCTGATAGCATTAATATATATATATATATATATATATATATATATATATATATATATATATATATATATCTATATATATATATATATATATATATATATATTTTTTTTTTTTTTTTTTTTAATCATAGTAGTTATTGATAATGCCAATATATTTTATATTTAGTATTATTTAAAAATATGGTTTACCCGTAGCTAAGCTCTACTAAGCCAAGCCAAGCAATGCTTAAACAGGACCTGTTTTAGCAGTAGTTAGTAATGTGCAGCTCCGCTTAGCTGGTTTGAGCACTGCTAAGAAATGCCCATTTAAGCAGTCCTCACCTCAGCTAAGTTGGTTTGCATACTGTTAAGCACTGCTAAGCAGTCCCTTTTTAAGCACTGCTCAGCTAAGCTCAGCGGGTTGTGTGGTGCTAAGCGTTGCTTCGCATTTTTGAAAATGGACCAATGGTGCCAAAGTGCAGGAAAATAGCCTTATTTAAACTGAACAGGTGGAAATACAGCCAGAATCTGTTGGAGTTTGATCACTGCAGGAGCTGTGGCTGGAGTTGAAGAGGGTGCATGCTTCCGGGCACAGTTCTGGGGCATTTTGGAATCCAGGGTCATGGTTGGGCTTCCTGTTAAAGACCATGATTACTAGCTGCTGCAGGGCCTGTACCAGGAGTCCAAATATAAATCAGAGGCCTGGGACCTGCTGCACATGACCTCACCACTGCAAATGGAATCCCCCATATGGTTGAGCAGGTGCATCATCATTATGATGACTGGAAGCATCGAAGGGGGGGAGCTATTGCCTCAGTGGATCCAAGATACTCGGGACCACAATGCCCAGAGGTTTAAAAGTATAGGAACCAGTGATTTACCAAATTCTAGTATGAATATCTGATATACAGGTATGCAGAATGTTATGTTTCTTTCCCCACAGCTGCAGAGGACAGGGCTCACAACTGGAGGCCCATGCAGGGCACCTAGCAGGATGCGCTGAGAGTGTGGTGAGTACAGATGTATCTTGCAATATATAATACTATAAATAGGAAAGAGTACAGTGGTAACTGCCAGTAGGTATATTCTGTTCTGAGTGTACTGCAGTGAATGTGTTCATAGATCTGGACTGATATAACTGAGTAATGTCAGGTACAGTTCAATATAGATGAAAGCATGAAACCAGATAATGTTAAGGGCAGCAAGTTACTACTGCATTAGTAATGTTAATGAATAACAAGTGTATACTGTATTAATAATAATGTTCTGGTAATAAAGTACAACTGGATTCATAATGTGAACAGTCCCCTGTAGTTATGTAACTTTAGGTGTTACAGCTTGGCCCATACCATCGCATTTGGACAGCTTGAGAGGTATGTACATGCTACAGATGCTATAGGGAAGACCTGTAGAGTATTGAGCTGTACTGTTGTGAAAATTGTAGCCTATACAGTTGGTAATGTAATGTCTTTCCCTCTCCCCACCCCTTATCTGCATCACAAATTATTATTCTTGTACTATGGGTATGGTTCCATTTTTACACATGTATTGAAAACCTAATGTTGGGCCTTGTGTTGTATTACTGGTTATATATTAAAAAGGTTGCATGCTAACATACCTTGTTGAAATACCAATGTTGTTTGCCTTTTGCCATAACTGTTACTGGCATGCTGTTACAATAATGACTGTTATTCCATTTATGCCTGTGTTGTATGCTATGCAAGTCTATTGCTCTGGGTGAATTGGAACACCCATGCATGCTGTTATAAATAATGTTGAAATGTTCTGTTCATGACTAACCAATAAACTTTGACAAACCTCAACATCATAGCATGTTTGGGTAGGCCTGTTCCAATGGATCCACCTATCCCACCTCATCTGGCAGTGGAACTGGGTCCTAGCAAATCTGGGACCCAACCTAGAGCTGGTCCTTCCACTGGTCCTGCATCATCCATGGGTGGAACCACCTCAGGGGACGGGGCCTGTTTCCCCTCCCCTGGCTGCAGGCAGAGAGAGGAAGCCATCACCCGAAATCAGTTTCCAGGGATGGTGCACAGGGTCATCCAGTGTAATTTGGATAACAAAAACCACGTAAAGAAGAAAAGGCAACAGCCTAAAAAACAACAGCCAGTTCACAAGCAGAATTTAATACAGCTTAGCGCCTCGGCATAGTAGCCTTCAATGAGCATAAATTACAAGCACACACCCACCACAATATATATCACAATTAGTTAGATAATTACATACATCAATTAATCAATTAAACCAAATAACATTTAAAGAAAAAAACATACAATAAGAAACTAAAAATATTACAGTATAAAATTTATAATAAACTTTTCCAATTTACTTCTAAATTCAAACCATTCGGTGACATAGTATTATATTTCAAAATATAAATAGTTTCTTTAAACAACAAAATATTTTTAATTAATCTATCATCACCTTTTTTAATGAAGACACTTTCTAAAACACAACATTCAAACAATGCAGCATTACTATTGTGACACTCCATAAAATGCAATGCAATGGGACTAGTCACTACTCTTTTATTAATATCTCTAATATGCTCCTGCATTCTGATTTTGAATTTTCTCTTTGTCTCACCAATATAATATAACTTACACGGACATCGAACACAATAAATAACTCCTTCAGAATTACATGAAGAAATGTTCTTAGGTATAAATGAAATACCATTAATATTATCAAAATATGGCTTTACAAATTTACAAATATTACACTGGCCACAGACATTAGTACCTACTATAGCCAAATTATTATATACATTATCTAATGGGGAGATATAATAAGTATTAATTAATTTATCAGATAAATTCTGACCTCTTTTGAAGGACAGTTTAGGAACAATAGGAAAAATCTTATAAAGATTTTTATCTGAAACAAGAAATTTCCAAAAATATTTAATAATATCCCAAATTATATCAGTATAAGAATTATAAATAGTCACAAAATAAATATCTGGTACATCCTGCTTGGGACCCACTAAACACCTATTATTCCTATTAACAAAACTAACCATATTGTTAAAGGGCAAAAAACTATTTATTTCTTGATTATTATTACTAACAATCCATTTATTACCCTTTTTAACACTTGTATTATCCATTAACTTATTAATACAAAAATCCAATATATCAATATTGTATCCCCTTCTCAAAAACATAATAATACTATCATAAATATTTTGTTCTAAGTCTACCACATTATTACATAGTCTAGATAATCTCATAATTTCTCCATAAGGAATAGCAGATAGTGTATGGGGAGGATGACAACTAGTTCCATAAAGAAACTGATGACCATCCATAAATTTACGATATACCGTAGTATTAATCTGCTCACCTACCACTCCAGTCAACATAATATCTAAATAATGAACTTGACTACCAAACTGTAAACCATCAAAACACAAATTATACTTATTTTTATTAAGATCTGAAAAAAATTCATAAACATATTCCCTACCACCACTACATAGAAAAATCAAATCATCTATGTAGCGGTAGTAACTCAAAACAAAATTTTTATAAAATTTATTATTATAAACATATTCCAACTCAAATTTACCCATAAAAAGGTTTGCATACATGGGGGCAAAAGATGCCCCCATAGCAGTACCTTTAAGTTGATGGTAAATAGCTTGATTAAAACTAAAAAAATTATTAGAAAGACAAAAAGAAGTCAAGTCCATTATATAATGAGTGGTAGGATTATCCCCCAAAAAATATAGTAAAGCCTGTAGACCATCAGAATGATTAATGTTAGTATAGAGACTAACTACATCTATACTAATCCAGAACATATTCTCTGTCCAGATAATATGACTTAATTTATCAATAAAGTCAAAAGAATCTTTAACATAAGAATCTAATTTTTTCACATAAGTAGACAGATAATTATGAATAACTATACCTACATTTCGACAAAAATAATTACTAGCCGCAACAATAGGACGTCCTGGTGGGTTATTCATATTTTTGTGAAGCTTTGGGAGACAATAAAAGGTGGCTAAATTGCAATTCTCCAGACAAAATTTTTTATCTAAATCATCCTTAGAAACATATCCTAATCTTACCCCCTTATCCAATAAACTGGTACATTCTTTCATGGCTGCAATATATTTATTATAATCAGTAATCTCATAAGTTGACGAATCATTTAAATGTTCCATACACATATCTAAATATTGTTTATTATTCAGTATTACAATCTTATTGCCTTTATCAGACTTTTTAATAATAATGTCATGTCTACTAGAAAGATTTTTCATAGCTATCCATTCATTTTTAGTCATATTACACACCTTCTGATCATGCCTACATACACTTAACATTTCTTGTAACGAAAAATGTATCATTTCAGAGAAATGAATAATAGAGGAATTATTATAAGGAGGAATAAACTTACTATGAAAATCAATACCATCAGTATTAAGTGTAGAATAAGCTGAAGAATATAAAGAAGGCAAAGAATCATCAGAAAAACAAGAATAGTAGCCATCCATACTAGAATCAACATCACTATCATCATATACAAAACTAGAAGCAGGCTCATCATATATAAACATTTTTTTATCATTTGAAAAAAAATATCTCAAATGAAGTTTTCTAACAAATTTGAATAACTCCTGTTTCAATATATGATGTCTAGGAAAAACAGTAGGAACAAATTTGAGACCATACTGTAATACAGCTAATTCTTCATCAGAAATATTGCAGCCAGAGATGTTAACAACATTATTACCACTAAGTAAGCCAGAATACAAAAAATCAAGTCCATCTGCCCTTCTTAGATGTTTGTCTAGATTGTCCTTCACCCGGAGAAGAACCTGTAACAAAGTTTTTCTTTTTGTATCCTCGTCTGGAATTACTGCCATCACTCCGAAAGCGTTGCTGATGCCCTAAAGAATCATTAGCAACAGGCAAAGGTGGAAAGTCAGTGTCCGAATCTGTAGTGAAACCATGGCCTTCTGAGGAAACAAAGGATACAGAAAGTTGTTTTTTACTATTATTTTTGACATTTCCATATTTTTTTAAAGGGCGATAGGCTTGTTTCGGTTTCCATAGGAAAGCACGCCCATTATCATAATCTTTGATGTCTCTCTTAATTTTTACAGATTTATATTGTATTTGCTCAGTCTCATATTTATGCAAATTATCATTTAGGTTAACAAAAATATCATTAACCTTAGCCACACCAATATCACTCAACAATTTAGAATGCATAATATGCAATTGCTCTTGTAACTTGGACAAAAGAAGTTGTTCCCTTTCCTCTAATATCTGAACCCACTCCATTGCACACCGATGGGCCGCTGAAAGCCAGCGGTCTTTAAATGTTAAATCATTATTATCTGCATTGTCAAAAGGTGTTGCTGGGCTTTTAAAGGCTCGTAAGCCCCGTGGAGAGATATCAAGATCCACATATCTTTGAAGCCCTAATAAATTAAAATGACACTTAGTTTCCCTAAAAAGCAGTTTTTCAAACTCTTTAATGTTATCCTGTATATCCTGTGGAAATGCAGGATTAATAACACGACCGCCAAGAGAACCGAAAGGGTTCATAAATTTTTGCTGTCTTTCTTGCAAAATTTTAGTAATATAATCAGAAGAAACTTTACCATAAGGTGCTGCATTCATTGCAGAATCTGCCCGATGAGGATTGAATAAGGTATCGGTACTACAAATCCTGCCAACTGAGTGTGAACCCATCATTGCCGAAGAACCCTGCACATCCACAGGAGCATTCGCTCTCACCATATCCTCGGCGTTCGGTAACACTACAGGAAGCCCACCTGTAACGTCCTTCAAAACCTTCGGTCTAACTGCAGCATCAGCGGCCGTTACCACTGGAGTATTCGTTCTCACCCTGTCTTCAGCAGTTGGAAAAACTGCAGGAAGCCCACTTATAACATCCATTGGTCTAGCAGTAACATCAGCTATCATTGTCACTGCCTTAGCGGGAAACGGAATACTAGTCCCTCCAGCAAAACTGTTAACGGCTGAAGAGATACTAGCATTAGTGTCATTAACAGTTCTTACATTGTCACCTTACGAATTGAATCCATTAACCGAAGGAGAAAAGTTCTCTCTGAAAACTCTGGGTGTGTTAAGCAGTGAACTGGTATCCATAAGAAATATCAAAAACCACGTAAAGAAGAAAAGGCAACAGCCTAAAAAACAACAGCCAGTTCACAAGCAGAATTTAATACAGCTTAGCGCCTCGGCATAGTAGCCTTCAATGAGCATAAATTACAAGCACACACCCACCACAATATATATCACAATTAGTTAGATAATTACATACATCAATTAATCAATTAAACCAAATAACATTTAAAGAAAAAAACATACAATAAGAAACTAAAAATATTACAGTATAAAATTTATAATAAACTTTTCCAATTTACTTCTAAATTCAAACCATTCGGTGACATAGTATTATATTTCAAAATATAAATAGTTTCTTTAAACAACAAAATATTTTTAATTAATCTATCATCACCTTTTTTAATGAAGACACTTTCTAAAACACAACATTCAAACAATGCAGCATTACTATTGTGACACTCCATAAAATGCAATGCAATGGGACTAGTCACTACTCTTTTATTAATATCTCTAATATGCTCCTGCATTCTGATTTTGAATTTTCTCTTTGTCTCACCAATATAATATAACTTACATGGACATCGACCACAATAAATAACTCCTTCAGAATTACATGAAGAAATGTTCTTAGGTATAAATGAAATACCATTAATATTATCAAAATATGGCTTTACAAATTTACAAATATTACACTGGCCACAGACATTAGTACCTACTATAGCCAAATAATTATATACATTATCTAATGGGGAGATATAATAAGTATTAATTAATTTATCAGATAAATTCTGACCTCTTTTGAAGGACAGTTTAGGAACAATAGGAAAAATCTTATAAAGATTTTTATCTGAAACAAGAAATTTCCAAAAATATTAAATAATATTGGATAACAGACTGCCAGATCGACGGCAGACTGGTACACCTGGAGGGGTAGTCTTGACCCAGTGCCCAGCCCCCAGCACAGCCACCTTTGGGGCCGTGAAGGAGCAGTGGTGACTGCCCATGGGTGAGGAGCTCAGTCCCACTGTTGCCATCTGGGGGCACTTGGTCCACCGATTCCAAAACACCCTCCCCTTCCAAGGTGATTTCCTCCCATGTGTCATACACCGCCCCTGTCTGCTGTCTTGTCTGTCTTGTCTGTCTGCAAATGCAACCTTTCCTCCTCAAGCATACCTACAACCCTTCCCCAACATCCCACTCTCACGTTAAAAAAAATGGGCATCTGTCTCAAAAAAATGTCACCACATACATAGCTCTCCATTTTTCCCCCCACATACACTACCATCAATCAATTATCCCAGCAATTAATCAACAAAGTTATGTTGCCCACACCCCTCCCTGTGGGATGTAAGGCTCCAAATTCTAAATTGTCCATAACATACACAGCTGCTGCTTTACAAGAAATGGAGAGCTGTCATCCTTTCCTACACCCATCCTGCAAATCCATACCTGCCTTTCATATTGTTTTTCTCCCTGCTTGTCCCATTTCACCACTTTCCTATTACCCCTTTTTCTTTCCTTTTTTTTGAAAATAATGTGGGTTTAAGTGGGACTAAGTGCTGCTGAGCATCGCTACACATTGCATAAACCCACACAACCCCACTCAAAACTGCTTTAATCACCTTATCTGATTCTGACACTGTTATGCACATCAATAAATTAATCACCCCTGCCAAGTCTCAAATCTAGTACCTTCTAAAGGACAGCATAGTGCATTAGCCCACTAGGCCAACTCAGCTATGGAGAATAACTCTTGTTTCTATAAATATATAATGCATTACAGTGATGTCACATCAGCAAAAAAATTACACCCCTACCAAGTACTGAGCCCAGGACCTTCTGAACTGCAGCATAGGGCATTAGCACATTAGTCCAACTCAGCTGTGGGGAATAACTGTAATTTCTATAAATATATTATGCATTACAAAGATATCCTGATTAACAGTGACATGCTACTTCTACATATAATGAGATGAATGATAGCATACTTGGGTCTGTGATGCAGACAGTGGACCACTACACAGCCAAAAACATGTTGATGGAGGCTTACAATATCAGGTAGATTGACAACTGCACAGACTGTTGCAGAATGTCCACAGTTGTGCCACCTACTTATGGCATGGTTGTTATAACACCTATTCTGTGCTGACATACTGGCAAGTCAGTGCAGATTGAGGTTACAAAAATCATGACAAACAGGTCAGTGCCACACATCATGCCCATCTGAACACACATGTTCATGCCAATCCTGTGTAACACACTGTATGCATGCACATATGTTTTGCAAATACATCTGCCATAATAATAACTCAGTAGCTCTATCTGTTACATTCCTAGCATGACTGACATCTAGACACCCACAGTCCTGGCCGACAGTCCAGTCTGTTGCACAACAACTACATGCTTGTCAATGCTACATAGAAATAACTCAGTCCTGCAAAGTCCGGCAGAACTGGTTGCTGCTACCACAGTCACTGCCACCCACAGAACATTAAAGGCCTGGAGGATGGGACAGATGTCTCAAATATGAATATGTGTCCTAAATGTTGCCTACCTCTCTCTGGATAGCACTATTGCCTAACATATTTACCAGAGGCATATGCCTCACCTGGACTGTTATGGGTACCCTACCCTGGCAATGCTAGGACACAAGAGCTGACACTGCTCCCTCAGTGACATATGCAGCCTGCTGTCCCCAATGTCTTCACAATCCCAAGTATGACTCCTGGAAAGAATGCAGTAGATGTGGCCTGCTGCCCATGCAGTGGTATGTTCAGCTATCTGCTACAGACCTACCATACCTCCTAAACACTTAGAGCAGGGTATCCACATAACACCCATACATAAATGGTTTGGGGGGAATGTTCAGGTGAAAGAGATATGTGTCACAGTCTCCCCCTACAAACATGCACAACTGATAGACCAGCATCAACTGCAGCAGCATGCACATTCAGATAAAAATGAAGTATGACACTCACATCTGCCTGCCTCCTTACTGACCTCAACACACATTGTTAAACAGTAAACTGACACAGAATCAGAAAGTATGTTAACAATGGCCAAACATAGCATGCAAAACTGTGGAAATACCACATGAGTCTAAAGAGTGAAGAGTATTTCTACCTACCAAATGCAATAAAAATGGCTCAGACTTGCAGTGTAACCAATGCAGGTACAGACAAATTAAATAAAATGAAAATAACCTCAGTTACTCACAGCAGGTACCTGCTGTGAGTAACTGAGCTTATTTTTGTTTTATTTCTACCTATCCTCTGTGATGCTGTAGCTCCCACACCTTGATAATGTCCTCTTCACAAGCCAGGAAAAGGGCCAAGGCTTACATGAAGGCCTTAATTATAGCACTCTGTTGCCATGCCATTGGCTAATGAAAATGCAACCCAGCTGTTCTGGATCCTATTAGCAAGTGTGAGTCACAGACCAGTGCACAGGCAATCACCTGCACATGAGCATCACCTACAAAAGGCAAGTTGCTGCCCATGATAAACAGGTCTGTGACTTCAATTTCCAAGGAAAACTATCACTGCATTTCTGCTCACAAAGGAGTACAGCACTATACCTGGTATGTCATAGAATTAACTATGTAATGGAATGCAGATGGGGGGGGTGCAGTCATGGGAAATAGGAATTTCAACAGTAGGTCTCAACAACATATCTTAGAATGATATGTTGCTGTTAGTCTGCTGTCCAGCAACTATAGTCTTCCCTTTTGGCTCTGGCTGCAGTGACATTGATCACAGCTCTGGCCCCTGAGTCCCCCCAGCAATGGTCAGCTCACATACAAATGCTACTAGATTGTCTGTTGTACAATAGTGAAAGTAACTATTGATGGATACAGCTGGCATAGCTTATCATGTACTGTCAATGAGCCACTCTCTGTCTGTGAATGTCGTACAGGGTTAGTTCAAAGATTGTCCAGGTATCCCTGACTGTTCCTGACATACTCTGGCTAGGTAACTTTGTACTCCACACCTGTATCTCATTTACTGACAGCTGTGGCTAGCATACCTGGTGAAAGGTTATAGGCAGTAGTAATGGGGACACAGACTCTGCCTCAGCAACAGTGTGCATATATTGAGCATACAATGTAAGGGGATGAATACATTACTAGATATTAATGTACCATTACTGTGTTCTGAGGGGGTCTGGCATGTCACAGACATATTCCCCACACTCTGGGGACAACCATTACATACTGTCCAACTGGTTTCCAGACATCCATATTTGTCCGGCAAGTGATCTACATACATCAGTCACAGGTACACATTACACAAACATCTGGGTACTGCAGATGTCAGATACCTACAAGGAGGAGACCCTACGCCACATATGCACTTCTCTCAGTTATTGTGTAGCACAGATGTTGCTGGATTGTCCACATACACTTGTAGCACCACTCATCTATTTGTTGGATGTTGGCTGTATGACATGGTACTGTAACATTGCCCATAAGTCAATGGCAGTGATGGGTGTGGACACATAACAACACAGTCTGTCACAGCACACAGGCCATAACTGGTATACCCAGGTTCATAGGTTCATAGGTAGGTACTAGGCTATTGGCCCTAGAGCCTATATAAGCCTAGCCAAAAGGTACCCTGGCTTTTGCCACCCAAGAAAATTATTTTCCTGTTCCACTGTCGAGCAGAGCCACAGAAGTGATCCCCATGGTGAATTTCCTATCTCCCATCCAATCATCAAGATTCTTCTTGAAGAGTGCTAGTGAGGAGCTTTGTTTGATGTGGATAGGTAGTTTGTTCCAGAGTATGGGAAGTCTCTGGGACAGGAATCTATCCCTCCAGCATGTTCTGTTTATTGTGGTGACAAGGTTTAGGTCCCTAGAGCATGTAGCTCATAGGGATTGGGATTTCTTTAAGTGGAGCATGTCTAAAAGCTCTGGGTTTGACATAGCTTTGTGTGTTAGGCAGAGATTGCCTCTGAGTAGGCGATATGCAATGGAGTAAAGCTGCAGTTTTTTGAGACGGTCTGCGTAGGGCATCTGTTTGAAGCCGGTAATCCTCTTTGTGAGGTATTTATTTGACCTTTCCAGTTGTTGTAGATGCCTTGTGAGGTACATACCAAAAGGGGCATTGTACTCTATAATGGGTCTAATGAGTGATGAGTAGAGGGAACAATGACCTCTTTTTTTCCTGGATGAGAAACCTTTTGTGATGAGGTGTGCCACATAGAAGGATTTCTTGACTACTGTGGTGATGTGATTATCAAAGGAGAGACTACAGTCCACCTGTGTCCCAAGGTCTCTTATCACACTTTCGGTGTTAAGTAGACTAACGCCTATGTGGTAGTTCATGGGTACAGAGTTTTTACCAAAGGGATGACAATGCACTTTTGGCATTGAGCTTGAGGCCATGGCTTTGACACCAGGCATCTGTCTCAGTGAGGACTTTGTAGGATGTCCACATCTTTGGAGTTTTGATTATGGCTCTAGTTTGCAGTCATCTATGAACTTCATTAGGCAAAGACCTTCTGTAAATCACCCCTGCCAAGTCTCAAATCTAGTACCTTCTAAAGGACAGCATAGTGCATTAGCCCACTAGGCCAACTCAGCTATGGAGAATAACTATTGTTTCTATAAATATATAATGCATTACAGTGATGTCACATCAGCAAAAAAATTACACCCCTACCAAGTACTGAGCCCAGGACCTTCTGAACTGCAGCATAGGGCATTAGCACATTAGTCCAACTCAGCTGTGGGGAATAACTGTCATTTCTATAAATATATTATGCATTACAAATATATCCTGATTAACAGTGACATGCTACTTCTACATATAATGAGATGAATGATAGCATACTTGGGTCTGTGATGCAGACACTGGACCACTACACAGTCAAAACCATGTTGATGGAGGCTTACGATATCAGGTAGATTGACAACTGCACAGACTGTTGCAGAATGTCCACAGTTGTGCCGCCTACTTATGGCATGGTTGTTATAACACCTATTCTGTGCTGACGTACTGGCAAGTCAGTGCAGATTGAGGTTACAAAAATCATGACAAACAGGTCAGTGCCACACATCATACCCATCTGAACACACATGTTCATGCCAATCCTGTGTAACACACTGTATGCATGCACATATGTTTTGCAAATACACCTGCCATAATAATAACTCAGTAGCTCTATCTGTTACATTCCTAGCATGACTGACATCTAGACACCCACAGTCCTGGCCGACAGTCCAGTCTGTTGCACAACAACTACATGCTTGTCAATGCTACATAGAAATAACTCAGCCCTGCAATGTCCTGCAGAACTGATTGCTGCTACCACAGTCACTGCCACCCACAGAACATTAAAGGCCTGGAGGGTGGGACAGATGTCTCAAATATGAATATGTGTCCTAAATGTTGCCTACCTCTCTCTGGATGGCACTATTGCCTAACATATTTACCAGAGGCACATGCCTCACCTGGACTGTTATGGGTACCCTACCCTGGCAGTGCTAGGACACAAGAGCTGACACTGCTCCCTCAGTGACATATGCAGCCTGCTGTCCCCAATGTCTTCATAATCCCAAGTATGACTCCTGGAAAGAATGCAGTAGATGTGGCCTGCTACCCATGCAGTGGTATGTTCAGCTATCTGCTACAGACCTACCATACCTCCTAAACACTTAGAGCAGGGTATCCACATAACACCCATACATAAATGGTTTGGGGGGAATGTTCAGGTGAAAGAGACATGTGTCACAGTCTCCTCCTACAAACATGCACAACTGATAGACCAGCATCAACTGCAGCAGCATGCACATTCAGATAAAAATGACGTATGACACTCACATCTGCCTGTCTCCTTACTGACCTCAACACACATTGTTAAACAGTAAACTGACACAGAATCAGACAGTATGTTAACAATGGCCAAACATAGCATGCAAAACTGTGGAAATACCACATGAGTCTAAAGAGTGAAGAGTATTTCTACCTACCAAATGCAATAAAAATGGCTCAGAATTGCAGCGTAACCAATGCAGGTACAGACAAATTAAATAAAATGAAAATAACCTCAGTTACTCACAGCAGGTACCTGCTGTGAATAACTGAGGTTATTTTTGTTTTATTTCTACCTATCCTCTGTGATGCTGTAGCTCCCACACCTTGATAATGTCCTCTTCACAGGCCAGGAAAAGGGCCAAGGCTTACATGAAGGCCTTAATTATAGCACTCTGTTGCCATGCCATTGGCTAATGAAAATGCAACCCAGCTGTTCTGGATCCTATTAGCAAGTGTGAGTCACAGACTAGTGCACAGGCAATCACCTGCACATGAGCATCACCTACAAAGGGCAAGTTGCTGCCTATGATAAACAGGTCTGTGACTTCCTTAATGAAAACAGACTGCAATTTCCAAGGAAAACTATCACTGCATTTCTGCTCACAAAGGAGTACAGCACTATACCTGGTATGTCATAGA
This sequence comes from Protopterus annectens, assembly GCF_019279795.1. NCBI lineage: Eukaryota > Metazoa > Chordata > Ceratodontiformes > Protopteridae > Protopterus > Protopterus annectens. The sequence continues at coordinate 146,662,115 of NC_056750.1, forward strand.
ATTAACTATGTAATGGAATGCGGATGGGGGGGTGCAGTCATGGGAAATAAGAATTTCAACAGTAGGTCTCAACAACATATCTAAGAATGATATGTTGCTGTTAGTCTGCTGTCCAGCAACTACAGTCTTCCCTTTTGGCTCTGTCTGCAGTGACATTGATCACAGCTCTGGCCCCTGAGTCCCCCCAGCAATGGTCAGCTCACATACGAATGCTACTAGATTGTCTGTTGTACAATAGTGAAAGTAACTATTGATGGATACAGCTGGCATAGCTTATCATGTACTGTCAATGAGCCACTCTCTGTCTGTGAATGTCGTACAGGGTTAGTTCAAAGATTGTCCAAGTATCCCTGACTGTTCCTGACATACTCTGGCTAGGTAACTTTGTACTCCACACCAGTATCTCATTTACTGACAGCTGTGGCTAGCATACCTGGTGAAAGGTTATAGGCAGTAGTAATGGGGACACAGACTCTGCCTCAGCAACAGTGTGTATATATTGAGCATACAATGTAAGGGGATGAATACATTACTAGATATTAATGTACCATGACTGTGTTCTGAGGGGGTCTGGCATGTCACAGACATATTCCCCACACTCTGGGGACAACCATTACATACTGTCCAACTGGTTTCCAGACATCCATATTTGTCTGGCAAGTGATCTACATATATCAGTCACAGGTACACATTACACAAACATCTAGGTACTGCAGATGTCAGACACCTACAAGGAGGAGACCCTACGCCACATATGCACTTCTCTCAGTTGTGTAGCACAGATGTTGCTGGATTGTCCACATACACTTGTAGCACCACTCATCTATTTGTTGGATGTTGGCTGTATGACATGGTACTGTAACGTTGCCCATAAGTCAATGGCAGTGATGGGTGTGGACACATAACAACACAGTCTGTCACAGCACACAGGCCATAACTGGTATACCTAGGTTCATAGGTTCATAGGTAGGTACTAGGCTATTGGCCCTAGAGCCTATATAAGCCTAGTCAAAAGGTACCCTGGCTTTCGCCACCCAAGAAAATTATTTTCCTATGCCACTGTCGAGCAGAGCCACAGAAGTGATCCCCATGGTGAATTTCCTATCTCCCGTCCAATCATCAAGATTCTTCTTGAAGAGTGCTAGTGAGGAGCTTTGTTTGATGTAGATAGGTAGTTTGTTCCAGAGTATGGGAAGTCTCTGGGACAGGAATCTATCCCTCCAGCATGTTCTGTTTATTGTGGTGACAAGGTTTAGGTCCCTAGAGCATGTAGCTCATAGGGATTGGGATTTCTTTAAGTGGAGCATGTCTAAAAGCTCTGGGTTTGACATAGCTTTGTGTGTTAGGCAGAGACTGCCTATGATTAGGTGAAATGTAATGGCGTAAAGCTGCAGTTTTTGAGGCGGTCTGCGTAAGGCATCTGTTTGAAGCCTGTAATCCTCTTTGTGAGGTATTTATTTGGCCTTTCCAGTTGTTGTAGATGCCTTGTGAGGTACATACCAAAAGGGGCATTGTACTCTATAATGGGTCTAATGAGTGATGAGTAGAGGGAACAATGACCTCTTTTTTTCCTGGATGAGAAACCTTTTGTGATGAGGTGTGCCACATAGAAGGATTTCTTGACTACTGTGGCGATGTGATTATCAAAGGAGAGACTACAGTCCACCTGTGTCCCAAGGTCTCTTATCACACTTTCGGTGTTAAGTAGACTAACGCCTATGTGGTAGTTCATGGGTACAGAGTTTTTACCAAAAGGGATGACAATGCACTTTTTGGCATTGAGCTTGAGGCCATGGCTTTGACACCAGGCATCTGTCTCAGTGAGGACTTTTTGTAGGATGTCCACATCTTTTGGAGTTTTGATTGTGGCTCTTAGTTTGCAGTCATCTATGAACTTCATTAGGCAAAGACCTTCTGTATTAGCCTGTACTTCAGAGAAGTAGATGCCAAACAGGAGAGGACCCAGGACTGAACCCTGTGGTATTCCACTTGTCACTGGTCTGAAGTTGGATTTGGAGTCTGCTACTTTCACAGTGTGGTTTCTGTCAGTGAGCCAGTTGATAACCCATCTTGTGACATAGGGATTTATACCTAGTTTAGTGAGTTTATCTATAATTCCAGAGTGGGGGATGGTGTCAAAAGCCTTAGCAAGCTCTAGATAGGCTGTGTGAATCACCTTACCCTCATCTATGGCTTTGGTGACTACTTCAAAGAAGTTTATCAGGTTTAGGAGACATGATCTGCCTTTTATAAACCCGAACTGGGTGGGGTCCTGAGTTTGGAGATTACCAATGTCATTGTTTATAAGTTACATGATGATACATTCCATAGCCTTGCAGATCAGGCTCGTTAGGCTAATGGGGCGGTAGTTTCTGGGGTCTGTGGTGGCTCCCCCTATGACCATATGAGGTTATAAGGTTATGGGCCCTGAGCCCCATGAGCCCCATATGCCTAGGCCAGATGTTAGACCATGTGTATGCAAGGCAGCTCCTGATGCCCCAGTCCAACAAGGACACAGGTGGTATCCCAAGGATGTATGTGCAGGTAACCATCCAGTTATCCAGGTTCTGCCTGCACAGGTGTAAATGGCTACCCTGCCTGATGTGGACAGGGTGACCATTCCACAGCAGGGTGAGTATGTGGGACAGACAGCTGAGCTGCCAACAAGCTCAGTTGATTTCACACACCAGGTTGTGTGTGTGTGTGTGTGTGTGTGTGTGTGTGTGTGTGTGTGTGTGTGTGTGTGTGTGTGTGTGTATGTGTGTGTGTGTGTGTGTGGTAATAATGAGTAGAAGGTTGGGCTTATAGCCTATATGGGTATGGTAGATGGTTGAGGCCCTGGTATTCCCTGGTGGGGAACCTCTGTGATGTCCCCAGCTGCTGCGTGTGCTGTGTGATGTGAATGATGAATGGGGCATTATACACAATAATGGCCCTTATTGGATGGAATACAGGGATGTTAGGACCCCATGTCCTTGGATGACATACCCTTACATATGAGGTGGGCCATGTAGAAGGTTTAACTTACAATGGAAGCAACATGGTGGTGAAATGTCATGTTGCCATCAACCTGTGTGCACAGATCTCTCATGACTTATTGCATGCCTAGTTTGTTGTTAGTACTGTGATGATATGTGGGGATGTCACTCTCCCCAAAGGGGTTGATACTGCATTTCTTGATATGTGGCCTGAGGCCATGTTTCTGGCATCAGTCATGTATTTGCATGAGCCCCTCCTAAACAGATGTCCACATCACTAGGGAATCTGGTGACAGCACACAGCATACAGTCATCTGCAGACATGGTCGGCCATAGGCCAATGGCTGTGCCCTGCACCTGAATAGTGTCTATCACACATAACAGAGGCCCAAACACAGAACAATAGGTTATGCCACTAGTTATGAGTGAACCGCTGGAGGTGGATTCCCCTATGTGGATTAGGTGGGTCATGTCAGCATGCCGGTGTGCTACCCCAATAGTAACATATGGTGTGATTTATACTTAGAACGTATATCCATTATGGCCAAGTGGGTTATACTGTCAAAGACTTTGTCCAGGTCAAGTTAGGCAGTGTGCACTGTCACCCCCTATGCATGGCTTTGGTGACTGTGTCAAAGAGGTTAGCCAAGTGTAGCAGATATGATCCCTTCCTTGACAAAGCCTAAATGTGTGTAATGGAATGTGTGGAGGTCACCAATGTCCTTGTTAATGAGGCTCAATATAAACTGTGCTATGGCCTTGCAGAGCAGTCTAGTTAGGTTGATGGGTGTATAATGTAACAGATTGGTGGACACCCCACCTTAGTGTAAAGGGTTGACAGTGGTTGTCTTTCAAATGACTGGTATAAAGGCAGTAATAAGGCCTCATTTGAATACAGTGCCTTAAAATGTTGCAAGGTTATGCTTGGGGTCATGTAGGATGCATCCTGTGATGTGATAGGCTTCCATGGTACATGTATACCATTACTTTCACATGACAGTGGTGACCTGTTCCCTACATATAGGAGAAGGGGACAGATACTGTAGACATCCTGATGTACTGATGGGGAGTCAGGGGGTGAAGCCTACACTTACTCTGTCAGGCATCAAGTATGCTATACCTACAGCAGTGGTATAGCTGGTGTCCTTGCCCACCACAACTGAACAGATCTAAGTGCTTCCTGTGATGTTGCATACATATGTGGAGAAAGGGAGATGATTATCTGTAGTGGATATCGACAATGTGGGCTCTGGGTTTGCTGTGCAGGTTTCCAGGAGTGATCCCATTTGCTTGTTCACACTAAGGAGACATTGCTCCAAAATGGGCACCTGCTCCTATTTTGTCTCAGACAGTGGTATGTTATCCCTGTGATAGGCACTATGTATTGCAGATGTCCACCAGACAGGTGTACGTAGCCTTGCAGAGGATGATGTAGTCCTGTCGGGTATACCTGACTCCATGCATCTATACAAATGCACATACAGCTCTTGTGTGTATGTGTGGATATTGGTGCCAGTCCCTACAGAGGAGTTGGAGGCTGTGAAGCTGTGTATACCATCCCCCAGGAGGTTGTATGCCACATTGGAGGTGTACGTATGTCTGACTATAGCTAGATGGGTATTGTGGGAGATGGTGACTGCAAACTTGACCGCATGATGGTTGCTTTGCCATGGAGCATGACACTGTAGGGATGCTGCAGTGGTAACTGTTGTTTGTAATATCAGCTCCAACACACCTTCCCCTCATGTGGAGTAGCCACTAGCTACAATGAGTTGTTTGTAATTCCACTGTAGATGGCTCTCTGGCCATTTGTGTGCTGGCATGGGTACATGTTCCAATGTATGTCTGGGTCATTCAAGTAACCCAGGATCAGGGTACAGACCCAAATCATAATACAGTTGATGGATTTGAATAAGTGTGTTGGCAATAGTGAACTGCCTTTGCAGTGTCCCCCTGTGCATCTTACTGCCTGTACAGAATGGAGGTGTGTATGTGTCTCAAATCTACTGAAACACTATGTCCCATGGCATTTCTGCCCACATTTTGGGGTATGACTGTATGATAGGATGGTTGACTAGGTAAGGCTGGAGTGGTCTCTGTAGCTTTGAACCATGTGTGTGACTACACAGATGTCAACATTTTCCAAGGTAAGAATGCATGCATTGAGGGCAGAGTAATGTGCACACTCCTAGCATTTAGCAGCATGGCCTTCAATGTGTGCTGCGCTGACAGCTGTATGTTGGTAGTGATAACCTCATCATTATTCCTAATGAAGGCACTATGGGGTGGAGAGAGTCATTGCTAGATGCATGAAGGCCAGTTGAGACAGATGAAAGCCCTCTCTGGCAAAGCATCATGGTCTGTTGACCATATCATCCCAGGCTCACAGGTGAATGGAACCCCCCAAAAATATCACAAGATAAAAGGCCACATTTTAAGGTTAATCATTTCCTAAATGTATTGAGCATCAGTCTTGGTGACAGCGGAATGCTGCATAAGGCTAGGGACATACCTGCCTGGGACACATAATCAGTGTGCTCAGTCATGTCTCACTGCATATAGTCCAGGCACATACATCTCAGGTGAGGCATGCCAACAAAGACTGTGACAGACTCATGACAGTACCTGTTGGTGAGAGACAGCAGTGTGTATGTGATATGGTGGATTCTGTCACCTGACACACAAGTAACTATGACCATACACATATACAGCCAGGTGAGAGGCACAACATTGTGTCTCACAATGGAGTCTCCTATGTGTAATATGTTTGACATGTGGTGATGCCTGCATGGCTGTGGGACACAGGTGCGTGGCTATGTGTGGTATGTGATATGTAGGGCTGTGGCATTCACGTGTGGCTTTGCCTTGGAGGTCTCCTTTGTTTGTGGATGTGTATGCTGAGGACCTCTCCATATGTGAGTATGTGTGTGTTGTGTGGGTGATGTGTGAAGTGTACTGACTGTGTTCACAACCTGTTCTGGGAGAGATATGCGGGCTTGACAGTGAGAGAGCATGGACTATAGTTTTCTAATGTCATTACATCTCTCACACAGTGTGTTCCTTGCAGTGTTTGTGGATGGTTGTCCATCTGTGTACATGAGGCAGGTGTTACACTGTACAAAGATGCCCATATCAACCGGACTGACAGGGGAAACTGTAGGACATTGTCCAGACATATAGTCCATAATCTGAGGGAAGAAGGCCAGGGAGACCTAAGGAGTGGGCCTAAAGCCCAGGTGCTTAATACAACAGTAGGAGGCTGACACCACTGCATACAATGTATACAGGCTATGAACAGCAGTAGTAGGTGCAACAGGACAATGCATTTAAACACCTTATAGAACATTCAGCAAGTAGAAGGAAACATCAAGATCAGGAAGGCAATGCATGATGTATTCCCAGTATGTTGCTGATAGCTACATATATACTGTGGTGACAGATGGTGAGGTATGATGTGGGAGTTAGTGGTGGATAGTGGTGGCAAATGTGGATCTGCAGGCTGTGCACATAATGGTGAACAATATATGTAGTCCTGTGATGTGTTCCCCTCTTCATGTCTTTCAGGTGGGATAAACCGCCATAGGAATCCACCTTACTCAGAAGCTGAGACCGCCACCATAATTCATGCCTGGAGACTCCATCACCAGATGCTATTATCAAGGAGTGACCATAACCAGCAATAATCCGCTGCACTGTGGACAGACCTCATGGCATCAGTTAATCATGTGGGGCAGCATGACAGGAGCTATCAGCAGGTCCGACACTGGGCCACTTATCTGATACATCATGCCCTGCAAAAGGCTGCAGCTGTGGCCAGGGACCATGCTGGCACCAGTGAAGTGCCTGCTACACAACAACTGCTCTTGGCCACAGTAGAGATCCTGGCAAACCTGGGTTCAGCCACCAACTCACAAGAATCAATAAGACCATATGTTGTGGAGGTGGGTGGCACAGCTTCTACAGCTGAGGAGCGTCCAGATATGTCTCCAGTTGTCATCATGTTAATACTGTAGCATTCATAGTGGTAGCCTTTGCATACCTGTACACATATGTCAGGTCAATCTGCATTTGTGTGAGTGGGTTTGTAATGCAAATGTGTGCACACGTACTATGAATGTCAGCAATGTGGGTAGTATCACAGTTTGTACTGCACATGTTGATATATACACATATTATCCTGTACCAATGCCACATTTGTGTCTGTTGACAATACCTCTCCCACACAAATCCATAGCTAATCTGGTTTGGCTGGAGTCCATCATGCTGTAGCCAGTGAGTGTGGAACTGTTTTGTTATGGCTTGTCTGTACCCTAGGCATGTTAAGGGCTGCCAGTTTGTGATGGACACAACTGTTAAGCTTAGTCATATTGCAATACTTGCATGTTCATTTGTGGAGAGATTCACTGCAGTGCATTACATCATTAATCACAGTAGCATATTTGCAGTAGCTGTAACATATTATCACATATTTTTCTGAATGTGTAGGCAGTCTGCTATAAAGGGATGCATTACTATTGTGGAAACGGGTGCACTGTGTTTTATGTGAAGGTCCAGCACATACACGGACATGTCACTTATCTCACAGGTGTATAGTACTAGCAACATTAACTGGATGTAGCTGAACTGCATGTTGTTAAGGGCCTGTCTTGTGTGTGTCTGTTGTGGTCTGCTTGTGTGTTGTGCATGGTGTCAGTCATAACGTGTGGTTTGTATAATACATTTGTGGCACCTCACCTGTATGTGTGTGTGTGTGTGTGTGTATGTGGATCAGCAGACATTACAGTGCAGACATTAATGTAGTCATGCTATCTTCCCCACACAGGTGACTATGGGGTTGGAGTGTGTCCCTCTCACAACCTGATATCAGTATCTCATCAGACTATGATGATAATGGTGGCCATAGTAAGGCCCAGGTGGGGTTGTTGGGGGCTGAATCTGCCCCATTGGTTGACATCCCACTTCTTCCCCCAATGTCCCTGCACACAGTCAGTATGCCCATACATACCCAGTCCCATGCAGCCACAGATATTGGACAGTCAGAGGGTGGTGGCATTGAACAGGAGAGTGTGGCAACTATGGCATCTGTGACTGTGGACATTAGCCATAGCCAGACAGCTGGTGAGGTCCCACACAGGCAGATTGACAGGGGTGCTCGAAGGAAGACTACTGCCCATCCAGCACCTGTCAGAGGTGTCACAGCAAGTGTCACCCGGCACATGTTTCGGTCATCATGGAGGCACAGGCACATTGTGAACACTACACCAGATGGATGCTCAGGGTCATGGATTCCACACTACCTGCATGCATCCCTCCATCCATGGCATTGGTGAAACCTTACGTCATTTCGCTGATGTAGTGAATAGACGGTGGGGTGAGACATTGTCAGTCCTTAACTGTGCAATGTCTGTGCTTGAACATGTGGTGGGAGTAGGACATCAGACACATGGACGTAGGTCATCAACAACATCAACTGAGAGCTCACATGGCCATGCACACTCACACTCCCATAGTGGCAATACCACCAGCACTACTGAAGGGAGGGTGCTGCCTAGACCACAACATGGCAGGCCTTGGACATGTGGTCCTGGGTGGTCCCATGAGGGACACAGACCCAGTAGATACTGGTCACTATCAGCAAGCAGTACTGCATCTGGTGCCAGTGCCACTCCTGATGGAACCAATTCCCATGTTCGTGGCGGGAGGTGGTGAACTGTCCATTCTGCCATGTATGGTTCACAGACATCCAACAAACCCTCCTGCAGGGCTGGCACATGGCTTGACTGTGTATATGTGCACACACACACACACACACACACACACACACACACACACACACGCACACACGCACACACGCACGCACACACACACACATGCACACACACACACAATGTCAACTGTGTGGCACAGCCTAGGCCTTTGGCAATCCAACACCACACCCTGTGTATGTGATGACACCTGTGCCACATCCCTTTCATCCATACCATAAATGCAGGGGCATGCTAATATGTGTCTGATATAGTACAGTTAATGACAGTTTGTAGTGCAGTAGTTTTATGCCTTGTAAGGTACTTTCTGCTGGCAATTGTCATGCATACACATCAAAATGTATGTACCTTTGTGCCATGATGCTTTATTATTGTTAGCATTGCTGAGTGACTGTTGTCTCACAGATCTTATTCTGTTTCTGTTACAGGTGTCTGTGTGTCTGTATCATGGGGACCTGCTGCCAATACAGCAGCTCAGGATGGCATAGTGGCAATGCAGAAATGTGACATCGCCAAGGTACAGATGCATATGTGCATGGTTATCCAGGTGCATATGTGTAGAGGAGTTTGTGAGGGACAATGGGGGCAGACAGTGTAATCTTGCATGCATCCCTCTTGACGCAGCATGCTACTCTTGATACATGTCACCTGGGAGTTCTGTAGGATCTTAGGTTCATAGGATCATAGATGTTTACTAGAGTAATGGCCATGAGTGCCTTACAAGCCTAGCCATTACTTTATCCCTGACAGAATCATCAATCAGTACCTGTTGTCCCTGTCATTGAGAGACACAGGTTAGACCCCTGAGACAGATTTGTGGTTTCCCATCCACTCATCATGGCTGCAGTTGATGAGGGTCTGCATGGTACTCTGTTTGACATGTGTGGGAAGTGTATTTTGGTGACAGGGCAGCCTCTGGGAGACAAACCTGTCTCTCCAGCAGGTTTTGTTGATGTTGCATATGAAGTTCAGACCTGTCATGCTGGTAATGTGCCAAGAGTTAGACTCACATATATGGGCCAGCTGATGAAGGGCTGGGCACAACATTGCCACCTAGGTGTGCCACAGGCCACCTGTGGACAACCTGTCCAATACCGAGTGGCCACTACTGATTCAAGGCTGTGCAAATAGAACAAGTGTTGGAGGCCATGAATTACCTTTGTGGGTATTACTATGGCCTTTCCTGTTGCTGCAGATGTCTGGATAGGTACATACCAAATGGACCATGGTACTAAATTATTGTTGTACTGACTGAGGACTATATAGAGGTAATGTCTACCTTTAGTCTGCATGCACTCCCTTTACCTATGTGGTGAGCCACGTGCAAGCCTTTTCTGACCACTGCCGCTACTTCATGGCTGAATGCAACAGTGTTATCAACCTGACTACCCAGGTCTCTCAATGCAGGTTGTGTGTTTATGGGGTTGCCATTGATGTGAGAAATAGTGGGACCATGTCCTTGCCATATGGTATGATTGTACTGTTTTCTGCATTCAGCTTGATGCCAGGACCTTGGCACCATTCCATACCCGATGTATGACCCCATTGCAGTAAGTTAACATCAGTTTGTGGGTCAATGACAGACAGCACACTACTTACAGTCACCACAGTCTTAGGCAGTACCTACAAATGTGGGTGGTGGCAGTTAGCATTCATGCCTAGATACACGTGGGTCATTGGGGACAGCAGCTACACATAAGGCCTCCACATGTCTACATATTGCACACACATGGGCAACACAGAGTGGGGTTGCCACCTTGTCAAATGTGCAATGTAGGACACTTCTTGTAATATTGTGAGAGCTGGCAGGACAAGCCATACTCACGGCAAGTGCAACGAACAGAAATTCTCTTGGTTTTTCAATTTGACAGCTTTTTTGTGTCACATTACCTTCACTTATGTTATTTCTCATTAAGGTGCTTCTGATGTGAAATAACTGCTTTATGCAATTATTAGAAATTTTAGGAAATATTTGTTGTCCTGCACTTTTGAGACCTCAGTATTGTTTGAGTTGTTTTCACTGGTCACATCTGGCAAAACATGGACTGCAACCTGCAGGGAGGGATAGATGGTGGCCATACCTCTCACCTGTACAGATTTCTTCAGAATGTCCTGATGCTTGGCACACATGTTTGGTCCATTTCTCATAACATTGTGAATTTCTGGCAAATTAGTGGCACATGATTAAAGACTGAGTTAGAATATTATGACAGATATTTTAATTTCAGACTTCATACCCTTCAGAAAATGCATGCTAATGCACAACCTGTTATGCTATCTACTTTCAATGTTTGTAAGAGCAATATTTATAGATTGACCCTAATGTTTGGCCTCTTTCCCACTTTTATGTATGGCTTTATCTAGATGTCTTGCTCTAAGGGGTTGAGAGGTATGGTGGTGGCTGTAACAGTCACACTGCTGCAAGGGGATATACATACACACACACACAGCCACTCATGAACTGCCCTTGTTGACAGTAGAATCCCTACCTGCCTAGTTTTACATACAATTATGCTATATACATATCACATGCACCACGGAGCTTATATGTTTTTGCATTGTCTGCCACTACTATTTAGGTGGATGACATCTGCAGGTGCTGTAAGGATTGCCACTGAGGGATTAACAGATTTGCACAGGCTCTTAAAATGGTATAACTGTGACACACACACACCCTACTGCAGAGGGATATGTATTCAAACACACATACACTCACAGAGTTGCTTGTTTTGAGATTAGAACCCCTACCTATCTAGTTATGTACATTACAGACCACCATACATATTACATGCACCGTAGTGCTATTGTGTTACAAAATGTCTAACTGTGCTTTGAAGGTGGATGACATCAGTAGGCTTTGAATAGGTTGCCAGTGGGGGGGCTTAACAGGGTGGCACAGGCCCACAAAATGGTATAACCATTGCACACACACACACACACACACACACACACACACACACACACACACACACACACACACACAAGACAGCTACTCTGCTACAGGGGATATGCATATACAGACACATATCCTCACACAGTTTCCAGTATTGAGATTAGAACCCTTACCTACCCAGTTGTAGGTACTATAGTGCTACATAATTATCACGTGTGTCATGGAGCTTATATGCCTGGAGAGTGTCCAACAGTGCATCTAAGGTGGATGACATCTACAGGCCCTGTAAAGTAGTGCAATGGGGGGTTAACAGGGTGGAAAAGGCCTTAAAATGTATTGGCATTACAAACACATATAGCCAAGAAACACACGCAACCACAAGGGGATATACTTAAGCATACACACTCACTGAGTTGCCATTGTTGGGATTAGAACCACTACCTATCTAACTGCCTACACTATAGTGCTACACACTTATCACGTGCATCACAGAGCTTATATGCCTGGAGAGTGTCCAAAAGTACATCTAAGGTGGATGACAACTACAGGCCCTGTGAATTAGTGCAATGAGGGTTTAACAGGGTGGAACAGGCCTTAAAATGTACTGGCATTGCACACCCACGTAGGCAAGAAATACACACAGCCACAAGGGGATGTACTTAAGAACATACTCACTAAGTTGCTGCTGTTGGGATTAGAACCACTACCTATCTAATTGTCTACACTATAGTGCTACATACTTATTGCAAGTGCCACAGGGCTTATTCGTTTGAAGAGTATCTGCCACTGCTGTTGGGGTGGATAACATCAGTAGCTGCTGACAGGTAGACCACTGTTGTGGAGGACACTAGTCACTGGGCCATAAAATGGGTGACCATTACACAGACATAGGCCTGCCGGGTGTGTGTATTCTGCTGTATGTGTAATAGATACAGAAACACACACACACACACACACACACACACACACACACACACACACACACACACACACACACACACACACATAAGGCAGGTGATGTGAGATTAGAACCCATACCTAACTGCTATTACACAATGGAGCTCACCATAGTACTTGCACATGCCACTGATTACAATTGGTGCACAAGTGGCTGCAGCACTACATCACTCTATGCCTTTCAGGGTCTGTCTCTCTCTCTATCTCTCTCTGTCTGTCTCTCTCTCCCCACCTGCTCTGCCTCTCTATAATTGATATATATTACACTCAACAGACCCAGATATATCTTATATGTGCCACATACAGATAGAGGAGGGTAATCTTGCCTGATGGGGTGGGGAGAGACAGTTAAGGCATACATAGCTGTCTGTATGCACATGCATATATGAACAACAGAGTTCTGTAATTAGATGTGGGTTCAGATGTGGGCTGAAATTAGCTAAGAGTAGGAGCATGCCCAGTATAGCCATCAATACTAACAGTGGGATTCCATGCCAGACCTACCTGTACTCTGGCCCAGGATTTTGTGTGCTACAGCCAATTGGCTGATGAACCTGTTTAAACAGTCCAGCACCTCACTGATGTACTGGCTGAAGTATCTCCTGGCTGTGTGCTATCATTATTAACTGAGTCATATCTAGGGTGAGCACAGAGTGTATTTGACTGAGCAGAGTTTTGCATAGTATGTGGGTACATTTTACATAGCACTGTGATGTTCTGGTATGTCAGTGGCAGATCAGTATAGATTAATGTGAGGAACTGCTGACAGACATTTGGCTATGGACTCCATACACTGCAGGGGACCCATTCTACAGCATGGATTGTTGTAGTCTACACATTCTACATTTATCTGGCCAGTGATTCCTCCTTCCCCTTACATGTGGGCCTTTGTCCTGCTGGGCTCCAGTTCCAGGTTTTGTCCACAGTTGCTGCTCTATGTAGTTGCAGTTATGGTGTGACTGGGGTAGAAGTTGTAACAACACACACACACATGGTTATGGACTTCACACCTCTGACTGTACCTGTTTTGCAGGTTGTCCAGCATTGTGCCCCATACATCTGCTGCAGTCCTAAGATGGTTTGTATTGCACTGTTATTATAAGGCTACATGTTGCCATACCTCTCAAACTCTTACAGCCAGACATCTGGACAGGGCCATGTATATCAGTAGGACACAGGCCCAAACACGGGACAGGTTCTTAATATTGCTCTTACAAACATAAACAATTGGTAGATTGGTTTCATATTAGCTTGCATTTTCTTATGGGTATGAAGTCTGCATCTCAACTGTCTGTCATTATCTTTTCACATCAACCTTTATTGGTTTGCCAATAGTTTGCCAGACAAATGCAATGTTATGACAAATGAAACAGATATATGAGGCATACGTGTGGATATTCTGTGAAACCCTGTCATTCATATGGTATGGATGGTGCCCACTGACTTGCTGTCAGTACTGACACAGTTACGTGGCAGCCTTTATATCCTGGTGCTACAGGGACTTATCTCAACCTGTTGTTCTTCTAGGCATTATCTATGTTACTCAGAGCCATCCCTGGCTTTGTTCAGCTTTCCTGCAGTAACAAATACTGATATCTGGAGAGTCTGTAGAACCCCTACTGTAGATGTTGCTCATATGCAAAATAGTAGGCTAAGCCAGTCTCAAACTATGGACCCAATCAACCACAGTAATGTACTTAGCCCACTAAGCCATGACAGCCACCAGTCAGTGCAGTCTACATCCTGACACTATTAACCACAAACATACATAGCACATTGGCCCCTGCATATTATGGAAATGAAACATGTTAGCAAGTTGATTGGGACAGCCTTGAGAATGTGTGGTCTGCTGCTATTACCTTACAAACATAAATGTCACTGCAGTTGTATGGGAACACAGGTGTGTCAGGGGTAGGGGATCATACCTCTCAACTGTACAGATTTTCACAGAATGTCCAGATGTTTGCCTCATATTTTGGGTCTCTTTTTCATAAAATTGTGGTTTTCTGGCAAATTACTGGCAAATCATTAGACTGAAGTTAGAAAATAATGATAGACATTTGAGTTTCAGACTCCATACCCTTCAGAAAATTCATGCTAATGCAAAAGCTGTTATTCTATCAAATTTCCAAGTTTGTAAGAGAAATATTTAAAAAATGTCCCTCTTTTTGGGCCTTTGTCACACATTTATATACGGCTTTGTACATATTTCTTGCTCTAAGAGGTTGGCATGTATGTAGGGGGCTCCAACATTCACATCCATGCATCTGTCCTATGACCCTGCTGTTTGTAAGTCACTCACATAGTACATTGGATTTAGCTGGCTTGGGGCCTACTTCATATTCTGGGCAGCCAGTATTTGGCAGAGAGTCCCTGTTGTCCCACATAGCTGTCAGTTGTCTGTTGCTATCCCAGTAGCCTACTCCATTCCCTTGCATACATGCAGCAATACCATACATATGCTACCATAGTCTACTACCCCAGTTATTTGTTGTTAAGAAGAATAACTTACCTTGTACCTGCAGCAGTGGAGAGGACAGTGCTTCAGGGATGACTCTGTCAGATGCACACAGTAGGCAGCCTATACACGATAAGGTACAGGTAGTGTGATGTGCCTGGCATCCTTTTTACTATGTATGTGAGTCAGAGTGAGGTGTCAGTCTCTGAGCCCATAGGTTTTCAGTGCATGTGTTATGAGTTGCCCCTTTGCCAAGGCCAGGATGAACTGGGCATGCCTACGTCTGCCTACTGGGACAGGCTCAGGTGCTTCCTCCCTGTGACTGTGGGGAACTTGGCATTGGTGGGGGGCTGTGTGTCCCTTCCATGTGTTGTTCCTGCCGCAGCTGTTTCTGCAGGATCATATGTATGGTACATACTACGAGCATGTGTACACATGTGGCTGGAGAGTACTGCAGGGCTCCACCGGATATGTCAAGGCAGCGGAACCATGACTTGAGCAGCCCAAATACAGACTCTGTTATGTTCCTAGTTTGTGTGTGTGCCTCATTATGGCATTTATCAGTTAGTGTATGTGCATTTGTGATGGGTGTCATCATCCACAGTTCCAGTGCATAGCGAGCACCCCCCAGTAGATGGCCGTACAGGATGTCCCCACTGGCAAATGTCTGGTATGAGTCTGATGCATGTGGGAATCATGATAACTGCCAGGGCTGCCAGCATACACATTCATGATGATGTGCTGGGCATAGCACATGACCTGGCAGTTGATGGAGTGATACCCCTTGTGGTTGACATAGACTCTACCCTCCTCATGGGGTGGTGCTTTGATGTGCATATGTGCGCAGTCTATGGCACCCAGTACCTCTGAGTAGTGTTCTACATGGTGGAAGAGATGCATATTGCTGGTCCTCTCCACAGGGGTGGGGGTAAATAAATGTGCTCAATGGCATGTGTTAGCATGACATCCAGGAACTGTTGGAGTACTCTGGATGCGGATTCCTGTGAGACCCCCATCATGTCCTCAGTAGGTCTTTGGAAAGTACCTGTAGATAGTATTCTTAAGGCTACACATACCTTTGTTTCCACTGGGATGGGTTCCCCTCTGTTAGCTCTGGGTCTGAGGTGAGAGCGGCAGAGCTCAGTGAGTTCCTGTAGTATATCCCCATCCACCGTGTAGTGCTCTACTATCTCCAGCTCATGTAGCCCCTGAAAGATTACCCTGGCCCTGAACATTCTTCTCCTTCTCAGTCTGGATCTATTTTAAGCATCAGAATCATCACTGACCTCAGCCTCTAGCACATACAGGTGTAGCAAAGCAGCAGCAGCCCCTATCATTTTGTCAGTTAAAATTCCTAAGTGTGTACTCCAGTGGTGCAGAGTATGTTGGAAAAATCAGATTGAAGGGTGCATGCATCCATTATACTGGTGTGATGCAGATGCAGCCTGCTTGATTGGCTGACTATGACACATTCCACCTGCCAGATATATCACTGAGGGGTTTGAATGGGCCAGAGTCAGTGGAACAGGGTTTATCAGTCATTTATACTTAATTGGCTTTCCCAGGCTATTTCCTTTTATTATTATTTTTTAATTTCTTTCACTGCTAAGCTCCGCAGCTCACCAAGCAAACCCATGGCACTTTTGTAAACATTGCTCAGCAGTTTGGACCATCCCCTGTACACAAGCATGCTTAGTTTTTCTTTAACCAGCTAAAACACACACCACGGGGCTAAGCATAGCTTAGCAGCCTCAGGCATGTCCCCCCTGCTTAGCTGTGCTTAGCTGAGTGCAAACAAGCACCAATCCACTTATATATGGTGTGACACACCCCCTTTCAATGTTAGCTATTTGTTCTGCCTAAACCAACACAGTTCTAGCCCTACCACAGTTAGTAGGGCCTTTTTGCTATTCAGTATACCTGGCTTATTTACATACACCTAGTTGGTTATACCCTAGATACTGCACTACACCAGGGCCTGTCTCCTTAGCTACTATTATAACCTGCCATTGTATGACTCTGCATGCTGGGCACTATAATGCAATACTTTTGCATAGGTGTAAATTTCATATTTTACAGTTTTTATTTATTTATTTATTTTGCAAAATAGCATGTTTGCATGTGC
Source organism: Protopterus annectens (assembly GCF_019279795.1). Lineage (NCBI taxonomy): Eukaryota > Metazoa > Chordata > Ceratodontiformes > Protopteridae > Protopterus > Protopterus annectens. The sequence continues at coordinate 146,679,291 of NC_056750.1, forward strand.
ACCATTTAATCATAAAACATGAAATAAATAAAAGTTTAATTTTTCATAAATTCATTATCTTCTTTCAGCTGTTCCCATTAGGGGGTCACCAAAGCAGATCATCTGTTTGCATTTCTTCCTGTCCTCTGCATCTTACTCTGTCTCACCCACCACCTGCATGTCCTCTCTCACCACATCTATAAACTTTATCTTAGACCTTCCTCTTTTCCTGTTACCTGGTAGCTTCATCCTTAGCATCTTTTTCCCAATATACTCAGCATCTCTCCTCGGCACATGTCCAAACCAATGTAATCTTGACTCTCTGGCTTTGTTTCCAAACCTGCCAACCTGGGCTGACCCTATAATATACTTATTCCTAATCCTGTACACCCTTGTCACACCCAGTGCAGATCTTAACATATTTAACTCTGCCACATCCAGCTCTAACTCCTGCCTTTTTGTCAATGCCACTGTCTCCAACCCATATAACATAGCTGGTCTCACTACCCTCTTGTAGACCTTCCCTTTCACTCTTACTGGTACTCATCTGTCACAAATCACTCCTGACACTCTTCTCCACCCACTCCATCCTGCCTGTACTCTCTTCTTCACCTCTCTTCCACACTCACCATTACTCTGAACTATTGATCCCAAGTATTTTAACTCATCCACCTTTGCCACCTCTGCTCCTTGCATCCTCACCATTCCTCTATCCTCCCTCTAATTCACACACATATATTCTGTCTTAGTCCTGCTGACCTTCATTCCTCTTCTCTCTAGAGCATATCTCCATCTCTCCAAGGTCTCTTCCACCTGTTCCCTACTCCCACTACAGATTACAATGTCATCTGCAAACATCATAGTCCATAGATCCTGTCTGATCTCGTCTGTCAACCTGTCCATCACCATTGCAAATAAGAAAGGGCTCAGAGCTGACCCTTGATGTAATCCCACCGCCACCTTAAATGCATCTGTCAATCCCACCGCAGACCTCACCACTGTCACACTATCCTTGTACATATCCTGTACCACTCTTACATACTTCTCTGACACTCCCGACTTCCTCATACACTACCACAACTCCTCTCTAGGCACCCTGTCATATGCTTTCTCTAAGTCTACAAAAACACAATGCAACTCCTTCTGACCTTCTCTGTACTTCTCCATCAACACTCTCAGAGCAAACATCACATCTGTAGTGCTCTTTCCCAGCATGAAACCATACTGCTGATCACTAATCATTACCTCCCTTCTTAACCTAGCTTCCACTATTCTTTCCCATAACTTCATGCTGTGACTGATCAATTTAATCCTTCTGTAGTCACTACAGCTCTGCACATCTCCCTTATTCTTAAAAATCTGTACCAAAACACTTTTTCTCCATTCCTCAGGTATCCTCTCACTTTCCAAAATTTCATTAAACAATCTGGTTAAAAACTCCACTGCCATTTCACCTAAACACCTCCATGCTTCCACAGGTATGTCACCTGGACCAACAGCCTTTCCATTCTTCATCCTCTTCATAGCTATCCTTACTTCATCCTTGCTAATTCATTGCCCTTCATGATTCACTATCCCCACATCGTCCAACCTTCTCTCCCTCTCATTCTCTTCATTCATCAACCCCTCAAGGTACTCTTTCCATCTGCTCAACACACTCTTATTGCTTGTAAGTATTTTCCCTCATTATCCTTTATCACCTTTATCTGCTGCACATCTTTCCTAGAGCAGTCCCTCTGTCTAGCCAATCAGTACAGGTCCTTTTCTCCCTCTTTAGTGTCCAATTTTTCATACAACTCTTCATATGCCTTATCCTTAGCCTTCGCCACCTCTCTTTTTGCCATGCACTTCATCTCCTTATACTCCTGTCTACTTTCTTCATCTCTATGACAATCCCATTTCTTCTTTGTCAACCTCTTTCTCAGTATACTCTCCTGTACTTCCTCATTCCACTACCATGTCTCCTTGTCATCCTTCCTCTGTCCAGATGTCATACCAAGCACTTTTCTAGCCATCTTCCTTTCTAGCTTTGCTGTAGTTACCCAGCTATTTGGTAACTCTTCACTGCTACCCAGTGTTCATAAATTACATTACTTTATTAACTCAATGGCCATAGGTTTGGCCATTTGCATGCCTACTGTGCAATATCCACCCTTTCTTTGGGCTTTTACAGTCCATGTTTAAAATTTATACTCCAGTACACAATTTGCAACCTCTTCCATTTCTTATGCTGACATGGCACTTACACAGGTGTCTTTCTGCTTGCTGAATTGAAAAATCCCCTCATTAGCATGGTTTTCACCACTTATGAGGTAATTTGCATTTGGCAGAAACCTCAATGTCCACACGGTGTCTGCACGCTTATGCACGCCCCCAGCCCTTTTTCCTGGATTGCTCGGTGGCCATATTCCATGTTCGGGCCACAACACTATTCCTACATGGAGAATCACTCTCTGTAGGCTTTATTGAATTACCCTGAATGCCTTGTGGTTGTCCTTGGTATGGGAGGCCAAATTTACCTCAAATGTGGATTTGGTAGACCTTATTTGCACTCTGAGTTGTTTGTTAAGTTGGATGAAAGCACTTTTATCCTGATGGGTGCGACACCTCATTTTTGCCATGAGTTTCTTACTTCTTTTGAATAGCCTATAAATGTTGTGATTCCACCAGAGAGGCTTGTTTTCTGCATTAATTCTCTACTTATTCCTGGTGGGTACAGCTTTTTCTATGCCACTATTAGCATGCTTCTATAGGGTTTCTGTAAAGAGTTCCATGTAGGCAGCAGTGTTCTCTGGGTTTAGAGGGCTTGCAATTTTGCCAGGTTATCATTTAGTAGTAGGAAGTTAGCTTTAGAGTAGTTCCTGAACATTCCAATGTTAGCTGGGGTTCTAGGCTTTATTTTTACTTCAAAGGAGACCATTTTGTTTTCTGACCTTACCAAAGAGGACATAACACTAGGAGGAGTATGCAGCTCTCTCCCATATTAGTGAGGAATAGATCCAGTATGTTTGCTCCTTGGGTCATCATATTGACAATCTGGTCGAGAGAGTTTGTTTCCAAAATCCAGAAATCTCCTTGCCTGCATGTTTGGTGTTGTATATGATTCCCAGTTAATAGTGGGGTAATTAAAGTCACCCATGAATATGGCATTGGGTTGGATGGTGAGTGTTTCCAATAAGCTTAAATATGTGCCATGGTTTTCCTGGATCATAGCAGGGAACCTATGACATGCAAGGAAGTGGTAAGGGATTTTGCCTTTGGTGATTTGAAAGTGGAGAAGCTCAAGAGCATCATCCTGTTTGACCAGCCTTGAGGTATATTTATTTTTGATGTAAATCAAGACACCTCCACATTTAAACCCTGCAGATGTCATAGCTGGCCTAAATGTGTGGAAGACATTATAGGCTTGCTCTGCTGGGTGCATTCCATGGCTTTAAACCATTTCTCTGTGACCACACAGACATCAGCATTCTCTAAGGTGAGTACAGCTTGTGGGGAGTGAAGTTTCAAGCTGTGGCCTTCATCTCTATGTGAATTGCTTCTGATTATATAACAGGGAAACATAATAGCTGTACATGTTTTTGTCTGTTAAATGTTAAAGTATTAAGCCAGTCACAAACAAATAGAGGCATCTGAATATGCAGATCTGGCCTGAAAAGGAAAACTTTGTGGAAATAGCAGGAAAGTGTAAAAATGAATAAATGGTGTCCACAAATATGACATGTTATGATGTTACTTGAAAAGTCAGAGTTTCCTCTGAACCCATGGAATTTGTTCAAGAATGCCTGCTGTTATTGGATGCAGATAGACAAGCAATCCAGAATTATTCCCACAACAGTGAAATGGAACAATTGATTACATTTTCATTTTTTAACTTGAGAGAGAAAGAAAGAGAGGGTAGCAATTTCTGCATTGATCTATTGGCAATAAGAAGCCAATTAGTACTAGTACTGATATGTGTGGGTCATTTTAAAGGAAAACTCCACCTTAGAACTCAGATTCTTACCTTTACAAATGTAAATTAAAAGGGCCTCCCTGCCTATCAAATATTAATAACAATTCCTCTACTTCTTGTTGACCAACGGATAGCCCGTTGGGAAATTTATACATATGAAGGCCCTTCGGGATCCTCTGTAGTTTAATACGTTCGGCAAGGTACGCGTTATCAGTTTGTAAATTTCGTACCTTGCTCATTTTTGTTTCAAAGTCCAGTAGTCTGTGGTTAATGTCAGTGGGTTGCTTCACTTTATTATGGTTAAAAATAACCGGTTCATCATTAATCCATCTGTTGAAACGTGATTTCCTCATTGATTCCTGCGACTTAGCTTCCCCTATCACCTGTCCACAAGGGATACTAATTTGTGTTGAAGACAAAGCCATTTGTTCCAAAACCGGTAGTTTCCCATTGACTAACCCTGATGTAGATGTCATAACTGGAAGTTCCTGTGAACCCGAGGCACTTGGGATCTGTAGTCTATCCAAAATACGCTGCATATGATCACATTGTTGTTCCAAAAGTTTGGTAAGTTGACCAAACATCAAACTGTTGTTATCCTTGTTTCCATCAGGTGAAAAATTCACCAAAGGTTCAGTATTAACTGTACTGTCAGAGGAGCCATTGTTTTCCATCCTCAATGAAAGCTGAACAAATCCGGATACAAGAACACCATCAAACCCACACAAACAGAACCAGCAAAATCACAGGGGGTAAACAAGTGGAACCAAGGAACTGTAGAAAAACAACCACTTGAAGGAGGTGTCCAGTAACATAAGATACCAGGTGTCATCAATAAAAATGCTTTAATGCAAAGCCAAAATCCACAGCAGCAACAAATACAATTTGCGAAAAGAAATAGAAAATAACACAGCTTCCTTATGTCTAGCATGACTCATATAAAAAGGACTTGAAATGTATTCTGGGAAGAAGATATTAAAGCAAGAAAACAAGATCACATTACCAAGGCAGACCCCATCATTTGTCATTTTGAGGGAATCACATTAAAATTGTAAAAGAAGCACTTGAAGTGATTTTGAGGCATTAAAGTAGCTCAGACATAAATTAAAGTAAATTCAGCAATATATTATGGTTGCCATCAATGGTCACATTTTCTTTATGGACTACAAAAGTCTCATGCGCACTAACAATGTTAGGTTTGACTCAAAGTCAGTGGGAATATCTTACCATGGATCTGCATGTACCAGATATGCATTCCCCTCTTGGAGGATGTCACAAAAAACATAAAAGAACTTTTTCATGAACATTATCAGTGCACCTAGTTGATAGGGTTGGCACTTGTCTCTGCCCCCTCTCTCTTTCTGTCTCTCTACAGTTCTATGGCATAGGGAGGTCTTGAAAATGGTAAATGTGTTGATATTTTACAAGAAAAATATTTTCTGACTTTTCTCTAAATGTCTCATAAGTCTTTGATACTACATTTAAGTTATATTAACATATAAACTATTATAAATAACCAACATTTAAAGCTTAGCATTTAAATACTGTCTTGCTGCTTATGTAAATTTGTTACAAGAGATGACAACTGCATTTTAATCCCTGACTGATGTAACTGCTTTATTTTGCCATGAAAGGGAAATGTTAAGTTCTCCTTCTCACTGCAATAAAAACAATGGAAAACAGTTCCACAGCTTTCTGTCTTTTTTTATATCAGCTGCTGTTCTCCTGACATTAGCAGGATTAATTGCCCATCTAAGACTAACAGCAGTACCTGACAAGGGTAAACTACAGATTTAACTGTCTTTGATATGTCATATGGGCAAAGATGAATTCCTCTGTAAAGTATGTGAGAAGTTAAACTTAAAATAAAGTAGGTGAGCTTTCCCTTCCTTTAATTCCAAAGCAAGGAAGTAAAAGTTTTAAAAAGAACAAGCACGTTACTGGTACTTACACAATACTGGAACTATATTGTAGGGAGAAAAGAAACCTAAAGATTGAGTTAAACTGTAGGAGAGGGGTGCCTTTTACTTTAATGAGACTGAATGCCCCAAGTTCAACAAAATATACCAGCTGAAAGCAGTGTTCTCAAAAGAAGTTATCAGAAATTAAACAAACAGGTTTTTTTATTTTTTTGGAAGGAGGATGTAAATTTCACCTCGCTACTCATATGGGGAGCAAACCCTTGCAGCCCTGACTTTCCTGGGTATAAAGGCACATTTACCTCCTCCACCCCACTGTGAATCCTGTCACAGCCACTTCCGTACTCACCTACATAAGTACATAAACGTACGCATAAATGCATATACATTCACAAAAAAAAAAAAAAAAAAAAAAACTATATCTTCCATAAGTCTGAAGACTGGAAAACATTTTTTCAGCTCAATGAAAATATTCCTATCAAAAGGGGTCTTTATTTGAGAATACCCTTTTTGTTAAGTCAATTCCACTAAATAAATACTCAGTGAATCTCACTCTAACAAACTATCAGATTACCATACTAAATTTATTGTTATAACTCTACAAAAATATACTTAGCAAGTATGTCGCATAGACTTATAGGATCAAACAAAGGCAATACATCACACAGCTAAACCAAATGCAGTTTAATAAATCCATACTGATATCAACAACATTTTTTCTCAATTTTACTTTACATTTTTACATGAGAATGTTATACATTTTTTTTATTCACCTACAGTTGCACTACTTCTGGGCACTCGAACATTCTTTACATTGAAAAGAGAGAGACAAAACAGTACAGAAAGCAACT